>NW_022196896.1:88624289-88729662 GCF_008632895.1 Mastomys coucha
GGCTTAATGTGCTCTCTGGAGTTAGGCGATCCACTTGCAGGGAAGGGGCAGAGGAGGACGCTGAACCTTGTCTTATTTCTATATGCTAGCCTAATTTGTAAATGCATGCTCTCCAAGCGATCTAATAAATATAACAGAACCATCTCTTTCTTTTTAATTGTCTCAGTACCTGTGAGTTCCATTTTTGCTCTTAGCTTATCAAAGTGCCCAACTTCATTATTAGCTCATACTAGCTAACTTTATGTGGCAGGAATTCTGTTAGATTGGTAAGAAGAGTTATTACAGAGTTTTGACACTGAAGAAGTGGAGAACATGGCAAATTAATGGCTCCCTGCTATTACAGAGCACTGAAAAGAGAATCCAGTTCTCTGAATCCGAACCTTCCCACTTCACCTCTGCAGCTCATTCCTGATGATGGAGCTGTTCTTTCAGAAAATGCTGATTCCCAATTCCTGGCTGGCCTAGATTGCCTGCCCATGAAGTGGATGTTGATCCAGTGTGAACACTGAAGCATCTGTACCCCTCCCTAAAGCTGTGATTCTTCAATTCCCCCAGGCATATACTCGTGGCAGCAGAGCACTTCAGGAAGGGTACAGTTACAATGCTGCATTCTCTGCCAGCTCAAGCACAGGAAGCCAGCAGCAGCTAACAACGTAACATTCATTATGATATGAGATTATCTTAAATCCAGATGGGACCGCAGAGACTGGCAACCAGGAAAAAAAATAACTGTATCAAAAAGCCATCAAACTTCCAGAACACGAGACTGTCCCCAAATCCAACAACTCCAGTGGGATATCTGGATAGGAAGATGGGGCCGCGGGAGGGTATGGCATTGAGAAGAGCGGGTCTTTCTAATTCATTTCACAGATTTCCTTAAACTGATCTCTATTTCACAAGCTCTTCCAAAAACAAAAACACAACAACAACAACAACAAAAGATTTTATATAACAACAACAAAGGAAACATAGCAAATTTAGAAATTTAGCCCAGTACCTGACACTGTAAATCTGCAGAAAATTTTAGCTAAAATATCTACTTGCAAGAAGCAAGGTAGAGTGATGTATTTGATTAAGACCAAGCACTGAAATTAGATTTCACCCTTGGAGAAACTTACATGCTAAAGCTTAGGAGCAAAATTCCTCTTTGCTAAGGAATCTTTTCCTCTCCTCTCTGCTGTCCGTGGTAAAAACACAGGGTAGACACCAAGGACTCATAGTAGCCTCAAGAAAACCAGCCAGAGCAACATCACAAGGGAAGACAGTAGGCTTTCGATTTGACCTTTGATTACAGTCCAGGACTCCCAACACTGGCAGACATTCACTACTAAATCAACTACACCTCAATCCAAACACCAAGACTCTGAAATCCCTGAAGTTGGTGATTTCCGGTATAAACTTCCTAGAGAACGGTTCACTCTCAGAATCTCCTCCTCTAATCTCTTTTTTTTTTTTTGTTGGGAATGACGTAAATAAGAGACCTGGGATTCCCCAGTGTGTTGTTTTCTTTGTCCCCTATTGAAGCTCAGAAATGACATCTGAGTCCTCCTCATTGCTGGTGACAAACAGCATTTGTTTTGCATTTTGATGCAGTCAGGTTCTCAGGTTGGAGTGGACTGGTAAATTCCCTGACTTTAATCCTCTCCATCTTTTATTTGTGTACAAGCTTAAGGCATTAGTCCTCTCAAGATCACAAAGACTCATTTTGCTCACAGCTCTTGAATATCATATTACAAGGCAAAGTATGATTTTTATTGTCAACTGGAGGATGCTTGACTGAAGAGCAGTGATGCCTCAAGAGGGGCCTCAAATTCCCTCCACACTTAACACTGGTAACAAACACACTCGACAGCTAGGTAAGAATGTCAAGTGGCTGTGGCTACAACAACCAAGGTTGCAATTAGTATAATTACAATGCCTGGTGACATAGACTAATTTTTGTAAGAAGGATGAAGGTTGCTCACGCCAGTCATAGTTTGCCTTTTTCACCAGAGGAATTCTGCAGACAATCCATACTGACCTGGCAGATTGCACCATTTTGAATCACTTTAAAGACAAAGACTCTTCTTTATTATTACATCTAGGACTGATTTTCTCAAATATTTATTTTTCTTCCACAGTCTACGGGGGCTAGGGGAAACCAAGATCATTTACATAATACTTATCTTAATGATAGCTGGCTTCCATTAATATATCTCCTTTAAGGATTTAATCTTTGTGCCCAGGCATGTTAGAGACAATAGCAAGCATTTATCTTTTAGAGGGAAAAAGCATTCTAAACAAAATATGTTGACACCCATGTCATTTATTATTTTCATCTTATTAATCACACTGATATATTTACAATGGGTTAAGATGAATAAATTAATAAACTCTGGTTGAAGAACAATACCACTTGACACATGAGACTCATGGGATGCTTATGTAATACTGTTTGAGACAAGGTCTTTCCAATTGTTTCAAAGAAAATGGGGTAAAAATGAGCCATACAAATTGAGCCATGCTGCAGTCGACCCTTAGACTCAGTGTAAGGAAGTCAATGACAAAATCAGGCAAAGCATCTATCCATCCATCCATCCATTCATCTGTCTATCCATCACCCTCCTTCCTGCTGTCTTTGTGTATGCCAGACCTCTGTGGAGGATTTAACCTTCTGGCTTTTTTTTTTTATTATATTCAATATAGGAAACATTAAAGTTAGTTTTATATTTTTAACTATTCACACAATGATAGAAAAGTGTGGATCTCGCCCATGAATTTCTCTTCTGGGATGCTACAACTTTATATTTTCTCTGACTATCCTCCATCAATGAGTAATTAGATGCTGACTGACCTAAATTTGTTGCATGGTACTTAAATAGGCAGAGCTGAACAGTTTCCTAGTTCATACATAACAACAGCCTCTTGTTTTGTCCTCTCTGTGGTTGTTATGGCAGCTTAGATTTCCGAAATGTCCTTTTCCAATGAGCTGAAGAGATTCTGTAATTCACTGCATTTTTCCTGTGAAGACCCAGAGGAATAGAAATGTCACATCATGGCTGAGGGACAGAGCACACGCCAGAAACACCGATCTCTTAACTTGCAGGTCGTTGCTTTATCTTATCATGCTTTCTTTCTGCCTATTAGACAACAGATGACACACAAATCTGTCTCCTCTCTACCCTAAATTTACCTTTTTTGTCCTGCACTGTGACTGGACCTCAGGAGACAGAAGCAGCCAGGATATCCTGCGCTCACATACAGCTGTGTGAATTCCATAACCTCTGGAGTTCTGTCTCTGCACCTAGGGCACAAGATGGCCCCAAGGCCACACACTTTCCTGCTAATAAGTGGATGGTGTTTTGCAACCAGGGGTGATGGCAGCAATAACTGTACTGAGCTCTTAGTTCTTTTGTGAATCCTCTCAGGAAGTGAGCAGAACCATTCCATAAGGGACTGGGAAGAAGGGGAAGAGGGAAACCAAATGATACAAAGCCAGCTTGAGGGCCATCTTTCTTTATCTACCAACAAGCCTGCACCCTTGTAATCTATCTTTGGGGTGAAAGCAGTATTCTGGAAGGGTATGTCCCACACTTTTATGCCTTGTGTTCTCATTTGTGATTATACAGAACTCTGCATAACTTGTAAAATGTGTAGGCTGTTAAAAGGAGCATAGCAAAAATAAATGTAGCTTGAAAATTAATCATTTAACATCAGTGATCTTTAAAGTTGGAGATGACAGGGTTACTTAGTTAGGAAAAATAAGCACTAACAGGTAGTGCAGGGATCCCCTGCTACTGCTGAATTATCCTGATGGGCTGGGGAGTGGGTGGAAGTCAGTTTAAACTAAAGCATGCAGGATTTAAGTGAGATAAAAGAAAGAATTTCCGGACAATACAGTTCTTAAACCCTGAAATGGGTTATCAAGAGCACTTTTGGAATCCCCTTATCTTTGAGACCTTTAAAAACAGCTAGATTCCCATCTGTCTAGAACGGTTGAGAACAGGCGCCCTACCAGCCCCTCTGATTAGATTATCTTTTAAGTTTCTTTCCAGCCTATGATAAACAAAGGGGCCTGGAAGGATCAGTAAAGGCCAGAGTATAAACTTCATAGCAAGTCCTCTGCCCTCCTACCTGTGAGCACTGACATTAGACACTGTGGGATGGCTAGTCCTCAGACCTGCAGAGGGATGAGAGTCCATGGCTCTCCAACGACCATGAATGCAAACAGTTCTGCTGATGGTGCCGAGCTCTTGAGTTTATGTGGTCAAGTCTGTTGACCCTTTAACTTTTTTTTTTTTTTTAATTTTAAGTTATTTTAAACTTTCAGAGTTGAACTTGCAGTGTTACAAAATGATTTATAAATGATAAGGATGACCACTGTGGTGTTTACTGCCTGCCATTAGTGACAAAAGTGGAAAGCTTGTAAATATTCAGCACGAGAGTGATACAGTGTAATAGAGTTGCTGATATCTTATAATTTTGAAGACCATTTAATTACCTAGAGAAATGTCCTCACTGAGGGAGAAGGAGCATAATAGCTAATATCCATGGTATAGTTTGTACTGTCTTCATTTGAGAACATAAAAGAATGAGAATGGAATATACCAATACTCCCAGCAGGATATGGAAGATAGGATAAAAAGAGATTTTCATATTTTTATACTTTTACTGTTTTCAGCTATAATTTTTATTATATATGGGAATGTGTCATGTTGTCAGATTTTAAGTTAAAAAGTGAAATAAATTCAAATCTAAAGTGAATTATCTCATCCCAAGAGTTAAAAAAAAAACTAGCATCCATCATTGCTGCGCCTAACTTTTCATTCCCTCAATAATATTTCTTTCTGAAAGAATTTCTACTGTGTATGTGTACATGTGTATGTGTGCACATATGTACTGTGTGTATGTGTGTTTGTGTGTGTGTGTGTGTGTGAGAGAGAGAGAGAGAGAGAGAAAGAGAGAGAGAGAGAGAGAGAGAGAGAGAGATCCTGTGTGTATCTTTACTTTCTACCTTGCTTAGCCTCTCATTTACCACTGCGTAAACCAGGCTAGCTAGCTTCTAGCTTCTTCCAGGCTCTCCTGTCTCTGCCTCCCACCTTTCCGTAGAAGAGCAGGCATGGCATAGATTCTGCTGTGATTGTCCTTTATGTTGGTTCTGGGGGTCAGTGCTGAGGCATAAACACTTTACCTAGAGAGCTATCTGTCTAACCTCCTCCCAAATAGCATGTCTGTAGAAGGCAGCACTCTTAGACCTGTTCCTGTCCTTGGAGAGGCACTGTATCTATTTTGTAATTCAAAGTATATACCAATTTTCATTGTGGGGGAGTTCGATGAAAAACCCCAAGCTCTCATACTAAAAGCTTCCCCTAAGTCTCCCGTATGGCAGGTCTCCCTCCTGCCTCAGAGTCAGTCACAAGCCAGGATGCTTCCTCGCTGACATTCAGTCCTCTCTCCTGCCAAAGCACTCTTAAAATGTGATCTCTGATGTTGTTAAGTTTGATGGGAATCTTGCATGTTTCAAGTGTAGATAGTGCTTTATCTACTCAACACTTGCTCTCTCTTCTGTGACTGCAGAAAAGATTGGGCGGCGTAAAGCCACTGCAGAGCATGCAGTCAGCCCCTGCACCTAGGATGCTACAATGTGCATGGCCTATGTTGAAAATGACCATGAATAAACTGTGAGCTTGTTTTTCAGTCCAAGTCTAGCCCTACTCATAGCCATGGCTGTGATCCACCCCACTCTTCTACTTACCCTCCTAATTCAGACAGTTACTACCTCACTGGCGTTGTGTTCTGCGCTCCTGTCCTAGTTTCTGTACCCATCTATTCCCAGGCTCTATTGTCCAGCCAGCCACAACAGTTAGCCCTTAGCCCCACCCACCACCTGCTGGCCCCATCACCATCCTTAGTGGTGTCAGCATCGTTCACAGCATGAGGTAGAAGACCTTTCTTTGTTTCTGCTATTAACATGTATGAACTGTACAGATTTGTGGGGTTCATTGATACTTCTATGAGATTTGGTTAGGTGATGTCTGAGTTCCCACATCCTGTTTATTCTCCAGTTGTGGATTTTCCTTCTTCATCCCTTGAAACTGGCAGAAGAAAACTTCTTTCTTCTCACTTTTCAGAACCCAGATCATATACCCCATTCCCCTCCATCCTGGGAAGGATTCTTCTGATTGTTCATTAAGATCTGAGTACTTCTACATCCCCCATTGCAGACAATCCCAATATATATTCATTTGTTAAACTTTCTCTGTGAATAACAACAAGCTCTTTACAGACCTAGCTTTTGCTATCCTCCATACCTTGTGCACAATCTAGCAGATACTGGCAAAACTCTTCTGTTGAATTAACACATTGGCTAATAAAGTAGCCTCATATAAGACAAAATGTATGTTTTTAAAATAAACAGGGAGGCATGTACATAGCTAAAAAAAAATATAACATTATTATATCAGTGGTATTCCCACCCATATATATTGTAGTACTAGCCACGAAAACCAAGAAATGGAATCAACCTGAAGGTCAATCAACAAACAGAAAGAAAAATGTGGTATTTATACAATGGGGCCATAAAAGTAAATAAAATTTGAAACTGCCTGCATTTTCTTGAATGGGGTTCTACTCAGCTAGGAGGGAATAAAGGACCTGAAATAGAGGGTTTGAAATGCAAAGAGAAAACACTAAGCCAAGTTGAGTCCCAATCAAGGCTCCACTTTACTGAGAATAAACCAGGGTTTTTATAGTCACAGGAGAAACTGAAAACAAGTCTCTAGATTACACTACAAAGAAAGTTCAGGTGCCCAAGTTCCCAGGTTCAGAAGATCTTTAGGCGGCTGGCTGGCTGGCATACTCAGGCAGTAGGCATGGTCAGGCGGCTTCTTTAGAGACAAACAGTCAACAGAGAGCATCTGTCTTAGCTCCCAGGTGTTAGCCCCCAAACAGAGGCTACCAGAAGTCCTATGGATGACTGAAGTGAAGAGGGGATGTAACAAAAATTCTGTTATTTATAGCCACATGGATATGTATAGAGGATATTCTGAGTGAACTAAGTCAAGCACAGAAAACAAATGCTATGTGACATCACTCATGGTCACACTGACACACTAATGTCATGAAGAAAAAAAAAGGAGTGCCAAATGGTGATTATGAGGAGGTGGCACAATGCTGGTCAGGGGATGCATGTCACAGTGGTACAGTACTAAGGTCAGATGTTGTGTGCACCATGGTGACTGTAGTTCTTGATGGCCTACTGCATTCTTGAAGAACTCTAACTGGGTACACGTTAAGTCCCTTTGCCACAAAAATGGTTAACTCTGTTAATTAGCTAGATATAAGCAACCCACAATGTCTTCATTCGGCAAAACTCCAGGCTCTACACAATGGGTAGGCTTAATCTGCCAATTAATTGAAGGCTACAAAACAAAAACAAGTAATGGTTGAACTGCAGTCATTAGCTCTCAACAGATCACACCACATTTCTTTCCTTGGCCTGGGGTCCCTCCTGGAGATTTTGTCTCTAGAGTCACTACCTGCTGGCCTGCTCCCAAGAACATTTATTTTCTTCAGTGCCCCAAGGAAATGCTTTCAGAATGACATGGGGACCCTAGCAAACAAGGGAAGGGTCCCCTGAGAGAAAAGGGCGGAAGATCCTTAGTCATTTTCCCCTGCTCTTTATCTGTCTTAATGATGTGTGATGCTTACAGCAGTCACAAGCCGTTTTCTAGAAGAGCAGCTCCCAGACTAATCAATTTTGTTTAAAATGAGAGGTCACCACCAGGCAAGCAAGTCCCACTGAGTAAAAGCATGAGAATCCAACTCCCCCTCTGCCACAGCCACTGTCACCAAAAGAAGAGCTCATGAGTGTGCTAACAGACATGGGCAGGGGTATGGATATAATCAAAGAGGATAGCAGAATCCTCTGCAGTGGACAACTACAGTGACATTTTCAGACAGTTAGACACTATTTCTCTAGGTTGACATTTGGTAAACACATGCCCTGAACCGGCACAGGAAATGGGTGCCATTCTGGAGGACAGGAAGAGCAGCTATATAGAGCAGGGACAGCCAGGGTGAAGGCAGCAGCATTTTCCCTGTATGCTCACTTCCAGGAAGCAGGGGTGCCAAGAGGAAACACCTCATCCTGTTCTCCCTACACCTACTGAGAATTGCTGTGAGGTTGAGGAGGGGAGCCTGCCACATGAAAGCTGAATTTAAGCGTTACTTAAGAATTCTAGAAGTACACAGACAGATGACAGTGGCACTTTTAACTTTTTTGAGAAAGAATGCTTCAAGTGTCACCCCAGTTACTTACTGAAGTCTGTTGCTGGAATGGGGGGTAAGGTGATGTTTGCATTGGGTGTGGGCGCCAGCCACTTAAAAAATAATTATGCCTGTGTGTGGCTTGCTCTTTGTTGCTTCTGGCTGTGGGTGGTCTGTGGTGGTCCATATTTCTTATGTATGTCATTTCAACCGCAGTGCCTCTAGTGGGGGCAGTGTGGACACCTCTCAAGTCAGCAACCACCGCTCGGTAGCACCAAGTCTGTAATATCCTTAGTTGCAGATGGCAGGCCTTCATCCTTATAACCAAGTCCTCACAGAGAGCAGGAATTTGTCTAGTTCTTCCTACAGCTCAGCTTTGTAAGAAATGAACATGCTGCATTAATTGGTCCAACATGTAGTCACTTGGAAACAGCAGTGAAGTCACACAGAGTCAGCCTTCACCTCACTGTGGCATGTTTTTGTTTTGTTCGTAACCAGCTCTAGGGATTGAGCCTTGGGCCTCATGTATGGTAAGCATGAACTCTACTACTGAATTGAATCCTCAGCACTATCTACATACTATCTGTATGCAAAAATGTTCTATACAAGGGCACTGAATTTTCTAAACACAATGGTAGACAGACTCTGCTGAGTTTTAAACTTAATATCCAGAGCCCTAATGCACTGACCTGAGTGTTTATGTGTCCTGACTCTTGGTTGTGTGGTACAAGATTAGGAAATTAACATCAGAGGATGGAGATTTTCCTGACCTGTGTGCATGCTTATCCACTCTACTATGATCATCTGGAGAAAATAACCTCTGGTCTAAGCTCCAGCCTTTGACTTCTTTCCTTTTGATGATCCTGGAGGTCATTTTCTCAAATGTTTAATTTTCCATGGGCGGGGCACATTGCTAAGACGTAATCCAGAGCTCTTTTATATAGTGCTCTTGACAAGGTATATACATATATGGTGTTCACATGTGTTGTATGTAATTTTAATAACACGCTTCCTCCTTTGGCCAGAACTGCGGCCTGTGCTCCAGGCTTAGCTCTAATCTATCTCAACCAACCCTAACCCAGGAAAGCCAGGAGTGGCTGTCCATGCTCCACCAGCTATATCTTCTTCCCAGCTAGCTTCACCAAGCCACCATCAACTGCCCTGTCTTCTCTCCTTCGCTTGACCACCTTAGCTCCACAGAAGAAAAACACTAGACAGCTTTATTATTTTTAAAACTAACCAGATCACACAACTGCTGGGCAATGAAATCTGCTGCCCTAACCTTATCAGCTAGCCTATTTCAGCCATCGAACAGTGATGAAGGCTTCCGTTTCCAGCCTCCCAAGATCTTATATGACTAAGACACCTCCCATTCCAAAGCCTGGCCAAAAGACCTCCTCTTTTCTTGAGTCTGCTCCCTTCTTCCTGGGACCCTTTGCCCAGCGATTGGCTTCTGTCTTTTTTATCGACCAAAAAGAGCCAATTAGGGAAATAGGACCTCCCCCTACACATGTTTGCAGCTGTGCAACCATCTCCATCGTTCCCTAAAGAAACCAAGGATCCCTTAGTCAAGTCATTCTTCATTTCTCTGATTCTTTTCTCATCCCTGAATGATAACTTCTTGCATCTATATAAGTGCCTATTTTGTATATCTCACATGCCTGTAATTACATAGCATTTGCCTTTTATGATTTATTTTACTTAGCATATTGTTTCAAGGTCCATCTATGGTTTATCAGTAATATATATATACATATATACATGTATATGTATATAGTCACACATGTATGTGTGTATAGTAATATATAACAGATATATACATGTATATATATAAGTAATACATATATATTATGTAATATATAATAAATATATGCATGTATAAATAAGTAATATATATATATATCAATATGTATCAATATTTCATTCCATCTTATTGGCAAATATTCCACTGCCTACAGTTAGTATTTGTCCGTCAGTTGATATGCATTTGGTATAGTTGTACTTTGTGGCTACTATGAATAATACTGTAGCACACCAATTTTCTCAGTGGATTTATGCTTTTATTTTGTTGTATATAAAACCTGAGTGATATTTCATGCTATAGTTCTGTCTAACATTTTGAAGATCTGCCATGGCTATTGTCCACCAGGACCTGTGCCTTTTGACCTTGCCACAAGCATTTGTTCAGGTTCCCTTCTCTCCTTCTCTCCACATCCTTGCCAAACTTTGTTCTTGCCTTGCTTTGGGGTCAGAGCTGTGGTTTTCATTTGCATTTCCTTGACATTTCAATCTTAGATTTTTATTTCTTATCCTTATTGGAACTTTGTGTATCTTCCTTAGTGAAATGGCTCTTTATATCTCAGATCTTTGACTTTTAAGACATAATTTTCTAAATGGATTCGTTTAAAGGTAAGAAACCAGGAATGTGACAAGGGGGAGGTTAGAACTGAGTTCTTTTAAAATATCTTCCTTCTCAATATTTGTATGTATTGAATGACAGTACACATTTCTTAAACATACTAGCTACTTTTTAATTAATCTAGCCATAATACAAGCATCATTGGAAATGCGAGGAGAAAAGACACCCTATTCTCCACAATCCATAATTATAAAGCAACTTTAATTTAATTATATTCCTATCAGCATTGCTAATTTCACATAAACCCTGCTTTCTGACTGTATGAAATAAGATTAAAACACAGACAATTTTTGACATCTTTACAGCCTTTGCTTCCAGTATTTTTAAGGGCTGCATAATACTCCTGGCAGGGGCAACAGAATGTACTACAAAGATGACAGTCTGTGTAGAAAGACTGATAAGATTATAACAAAGAGATGAAAATTAGCAGGAAGGTTTTGGAGTGGAATCCCTTCTAGGTTCTCAAAGTCTATACAGTCCATTATGTATGAGCATAAAGTGATGGACCCAGGTGATTAACATTTTTTCAATATTCAGATACTTTTATCAATATGATAAATTCAATGCCACATAAAATTTTAATGGCTTGTTATGTTAATTAGGCATAAGTAATAAATGTTGACATAGGTAACCCCATAATGTGGTTAGAGAAGTTTTCCCATAGCGACACAGAGTCCTCCAAGTTGGCTTGTGATGCTGAAAGTAATGGATACTCTACTCTCCTAGACTGTTGTCTTCCCACAAAGAACTGTTTGCACATGTGTGTTAAAAGTATTTCTGTATACATAGTGGGCAAAGCATATGAAACAAAGCGTAAAGGGCATGAATAATTTAGAAAAGTGTCTGGATTTCAAGAACCATGAAGACAAGAGCCTTGGTCATTCACTCCCTTCTTAGGAAAGTGTCAGGAAATGAGAGTGAAGAACTGGGTTGGGGGCCAGGGGCAGAGCTCTAGAGGCCAGAGTCAGGAGCATGCACTTGTTTCTAGAGGCAGTAGGAAGTCAGAGGAGCATGCCAGCAAGATGTCACACGCATGAGCACCAAGTTGCAACCGCTGGGAATGACGAAGTTCCAAACTAGGAGAGGGGCCTGGAGCAGGGACAAGAGAACAGAATGAGGGGCCAGAAGTCCCTGGCAACAGCAAGGAACTGAAAAAGAACCCCCACGTTTGTAATTTAGGCTATTGATTGTACACTGTGCTATGTGTCAGATTCACAAGGAGTCAGCTGGAAATGGAGGACAACAGCCACTACTGACCTCACTAAGTTAGGAACGTTCAGAAAATGAAACCAGACATTTGGAATAACCGCTCCTGGAATACTCTCTGTGGGTTGGGCACTTTCCCAAGAATGTTACCATCTATTATCTCATTTAACTTTCCATAGCCCTTTGATACATTTTCTATAATTATCTCTACTTCAAGATGAGAAACCACGGTTGGAGAACTGAGTAGTGTAGAAGGCCACCAGATAATCGGAGGCAGCTGCAGATCAAAGAAGGCAGAGGCCACGGCCCCAGCACAGCCTCACCCCGCTAAGTAATGGGTAGATGAGTACTTGGGAGCTGACCAGACAGAAGACGCCAAGTGTTGACGTCCCTTCCAAGCTTTGGTGGGGCGACACCCAAGAAAGGACAGGAAATATCTGAGCAGTGGTGAGGTCTGAGGAGGGGGTAGGAGGGTAGGGAGTCCAGGCAAACCAGAAGTAGCAGTCACTTGCTGACATGAGGTACTGCTGCCCAGTGGAGAGAGGGGCTGTGGGTATATAGTTTGAAACTGGCCTAAAACTAGGGATCTGTAAATGAAATCAGGGAAAGGTACATGAAAGCATAGAATTATAAGGAAAATTGCCCTGGGCAGTTCCAAGGCAGTGGAAAATAAAGCAGAGGCTGGATCTAAGGGAGGAGGAATAGAGGAGGGCCTGGGGGTGGACGGGGAGTCCAGGCCTACCAGTGTACACGAGCCAAGGACAGTGGAAAACTTCTAAAAGCATGCAAAGAGGTTGGGGGTTTTGTTTGTTGTCCTTATCTTGTTGTTTTGTTTCGGTTTCTAACGAAACTGGAAAACAATCTCTTTAAATAGAAAACTAAAGACAAAAAAAAAAAATACTGGAAGACTCTTCAGGCCCAAATACTCCCCAGTCTACCAAGAGTGAGGACAGCCACTGGTGTTGAAGGAACGGCTAGCCTGATGCCTTGTCCTATGAAAGGCCTAGGTAACAGGAAGAAAACACAGCTCTCTTCTATGAGACCACAAAAAACAAACAAACAAACAAACAAACAAAAAAACCCCAAGATTCCATTAAAATGTAGGTGAAAACGTGTTTTTACCCAAGAGGAGTTTACAGAACATAGAGTGACCAGTCCACTTACACAGTCTGTAAACACCTGTTTATCTGTGTTTCCCCTGAGCCTTCTGGGAACACTTAGATTCCCAATCAGCACTCTGACTTTGCAAATTCTGGTTTAAACTTGGGATAAGCCATAGGTTTGTTCTCCATTGAATTTTTCGTGATCATAGAAGCCTGGACAGTATTAACCATGGGGTATAATTGCCATGGTTAGGACCTAGGTCAAAGGAAGAGTCAAGAAGCGAGGACTAGCAGCGGGCAGGGGAAACAGAGTCACAAAGAACTGGAAGGGATTCTCCAAGGCTGTGTGCACAGGAGTGAGCTATTGTACTTCTGACTGGACAAGCCCAGGGTGTGGTGATGGAGAGTTCTCACCTCTGCCAGCTCCAGCCATCCAGTGGGCTTCCTACCTCATCTTTCACAAAGGACATTAAGAGTCCACAGAATTTGGGGTCCCTTTACTTGGGTTTTATATTAAATCCAGGAATCACAATGCTGTCATCTAATTTTGGAGTTAAAATATGCCCAGAAATCACCACCCTACTCCTCCCTCCTAAAAACTGTTCACATCTGCTGGCAGACATCTGAATCCTCCATTATGAGCCAGGCATTAGGGAGGGGAGAACACAGGCGCACTCAGGATTAACAGATCTCCCAGTGCCCTGGTTCAGAAAGTTCAAATCCTCTGACACCCATTATGTCCTTCCGCCATAGTGTATCCCCCTGCCTGTGTAAGCCACTGGTCCTGGGGTCGTGATTCAAACCAAGAGGATGGAACTGACTGGATACCTGGGTCCTGGTACCTGGGTACCAATCAGTCAGCTGCCTTCCTAAAGAGACGATAAAGAAAAAAATGCTCCTTTGTTGCTATTTCACAAAAGAAAGCCTCGTACTGCTGGGCTCCAATCCTGCATTACCATGGGAGACCTTCAAGGTCTTGAAACAGATGCTACAAAAGTACATCTGAGGGAGCGGGGGCGGGGTAGGGGGGGACAACAACTAAGAAGGGAGTGTGAAAGGGCCAAGTACTGATTCTCGTAGGCTCTGATTGAAAAATTGTAGTGAATTTGAAGCATATGAGCAGTGCTTGTTCTCGAAGGCTCCACAATTCAGCAAGTTCACTACAAATCCACCAAACCACCTCTGGTTTTGCTTCAAAAGCCTGCCACCTCCAAAAATGTTGGATGCAGTCAAACACATGGCTATGATTTATAGGCACTGTACTGACAGGCATACAGGTCCCCCTCCCTGGGCTTCATGGGCTTGGCCTCCAGTGAACCTGAGCATTTGAAAAACATTATTAAGTGAGATCCGTGCACATGCGCTGAGTCTGAAGGACTGAGTTCAGAAAGAACCAGAGCTCCATGGTAACTGAGAAGCCTAGTGTTAGAGTTTGATTGTAACAGGCATACAGCAAAGAGAAAACAACAGCAACTGTTTTATATTGCTATTTTATAGTATAACTCAATAAGTGACTTCTATATTATCTCAAATCCCTTCATAACACTGGCTTGATTCTTTACCTACAGTGCATGACCCTAATAATTAACATAGGAAAGAAATGGCAACATCCGGGAACCCTATGATGATACAAGTTAGCAGATATTAGAGTGAAATGCCAATCTACTTCAATCCTCTTATTTAAAAATTATGTCTGGACGTGCATTTGCCTATGGCATAGCATATACAGAAGACTCAAAATTAAATTTTCAAAATGACAACTTCTGTTAAGCGTTGCCTTTCTTCAATCCTTACTACTCCAAATCTAGTTATGCAAAGCAGATCTGCTAATTACAGAGGGCCTGAAGTAGAAATCTCCTTGAAGGGCTGTGTTCTGAGTACCGAGTGTCAAAGTGTGTGAGGAACAGAAGACACTGGGTCACAGCTTGTGTATGTATACACTGAATCCTTCAACACCCCCCACTTTTGCTGAGGACCTTTTGGGTTGGTCCATAAGGCTGTAGATAAGTTTGCTTTTCCCAGGTACAGCCCAGGAGTAATCATTTTTCAAAAGATGAATTAGTTGATTTTTTTTTAAATTATAAAAACAAAGATCTTTGTTCCAGGATTTTACTACCTGGGTATTGTTGGCTACAGACCACCTCCACAGATAGAACTTGGAGACAACGAAGATATCAATATTTATAGAGCATGGACACTCATCTGTTTACTGACTCTAAAATTAGTCTAGGAGGATGCCTTTAATTTTAATTAAGCATTCTGGCTTTCCTTTTGTCTTATTTGACCTTCTTCATCATACATTGGGAAGGTTAATTCTCTTCTATAATATATTTCTTGATTTGTTCAGGGTCAGAATATTCCCAAAATTATTTCACAATTCAGCCCATGATCTTGTACTAAACAGGGAACCGTATTTACATGTACTTCTTGTTGCCTCTAGGCCTATCATGTCCAGTCAGAGCACTGTTTTTCAATGTTTTAGTTAGAACTTTTCCATAGCCATTCAGTATCGCTGTTAGTTTATTTGTAAGATATCTAATTATAGCTGTATTTCTGTTTGCTTCCCATATACACATATACCTTGTGTGTTAATTTTAATACTTACAGTAAATACTATGTTGTATGCAGCCCCATGGGTTTTGACAAGTGCTGATAGTCATGTATCCATAGTCATGCTACAAAACATTTCCATAAACTCAAATACCCTCCACCGTCCTTGCCTCTGGTGAGTGTCTCTATCCTTTTATCATTCCCAGTGTCATAGATGGATGGCCAAGGGCTCTGGCTTCTATCATTAGCCACATACATTGAAGCCTCTTCTGTGTTGTTCCATGGGTAGCATCCTCTGCATGGGCATTTTGTTTATCCCTTATCATATCTTTGCCTATGCCTCTAATGTTTATTTTCATGAAATTGCCCACTGGATCGATGCTTGTTTGAGTGCTCATTGGGACTCTGAATTTGTGGCTTCTTTAGCACAGTGTAAACCTCAATTCAGCTTATTTACTATGGGTATCTGCTACAACCGTCATCCTTTCAGATTCCAAGGAGGATGACGGTCACCTCTTAATTACCTGTGGTAAGATTGACAGAGAGACTATGAATAATTGACGTCTTTGCATAATCCACAAGTTTTATGATAGCGACTTCTTCTTCCCCCAAGTACTTAAAAGGTAACAAAATTGACTCCTTTTAAGTTTTATATCTCTTCCCTTCCTTTCCTTATCCTCTGGTAGCAGCACTAATGAGTCCTCAGGTGGCTATAAAAATGGAAAGACAGAACAGGGGAGGCAGTGGCTGTGGGTAATCTACATAGTAGATGAAAAGCTCTGACTCTCTGAGAATTGATTGCAAGCTAGTAAACCAAACCGAAGAGAGATTAGGAGTCTTTATATATGACCTTGGCACTGGATTGGTGGGTGTTGGATTCATTCTCGAGACTCCAAAATTGTGATTTAAAAGTATTTTTAATTGTTCTTTAGCCCAGCAAACTTCTCACCTCAGTGATAAACTTATAGTCAGTCTTGAATGTCTGTCTACTCAAAATATCCCCAATACTTTCCCACTGAGAAATATTAGTTCTCAGCTCCATTCCCATCTGTCTATGAGTATCTCATTAAAAATCTCGGGTAAATTTGTGGCAGAGACTCTTAAGTATTAAATCAGGAATTGGTACCTTCCCTCCATGGATAGACACCATGAATAGTCTCTGGAGAATCTGGGACTATTAGAAGGTACTAATGCAAGCATACTTCCCAGGAGAGTGAACAAAAACTTCAATAAAACTTCAAAACTGTAACATTCACAGAATTAAGACCTACAACCAGCAAGACCAACTGTAACCACTCTAACATCAAAATGATAACTCTGGAGACCTACTCTCCTGTCTCTTACATTCTTAGGGCTCTTCTGTCAGGATCCAGTAGCTTCACCACAGACAAAGTTTTTTGAAAGAAAGTGTTATACCTCATTATTCTTCCAGCTTTTAACGTGGAACCTCTTATATAATAAACACTTGATAAATATTTCTTGAATTAATTACTTTTAGGCAACTGATGGGACTTTCTCATCTATTAACTCAACATCTCTTGTGTTGCTTATGAGGTAATAATTTAATAAGCATGTAGAAATTCATAAAGAGTTGTCATATATCAGATAATGATCTGATAAATCACCTATATGCTAATGAGTAAATGCAACATTTTTTTCTAGTTTGTTTTATGACTGCAGCTTAAATCTTCCTTTCCTAGTTGGCTACAGATTGTTTAACAATGAATCTGTTGCCCTCTCTGTTGACGACCTCAGGGAACAAGAATTTGGCTGACTTTAAAACTCATCATGCAGTATGAAATAGTGACAAAAATGTTTTATTTCAGGGAGTTACGTCTAAACTACAAAACTGTATTATATAGAGTTGATACTATCCTGGCTCAGCTGACCTTTAACTTTCTATGGAGGGCTTTCTGAAAAAAATATTGTCAGTGATTTGTATGTTTGGATTTTTAGAAATGTATACTTGATCTGAGCTTTGGAATCACTGTATGATTCTGCCTCATGTAAAAAGTACCTAACAATTACAGCCCATGTGAATATCTGCTTAATACATATCAGGTACCATGAAAGTTGCTCATCCTTCTTCAGTATGTGTTGATCTGTTATCCCTGTTTCCTAGTATAAGCAAGTAGATATTTGTCCATAAATTCTGAGGATACTTAAAATACTTAAAATAATAAAGTGATTAAAATACACATGTGTTTATACATTAATACTTAGCTATACAACATTTGCAAACTAGGATCCCTCAGATTCAATTTGGGTCACAGATCATATACATTCGGGCCACAGACTATTATTTTCAAAGAAAATCTGAACAAAATTAAAATTCAAAACATTCTACAAAAGTAAGTTAATTTTGCTAACTTTCTTTCCCCATATTTTTAAAGCTGGTAGAAATAACTGGCTCAGGTAAATCTCAAAAACTTGCTGGAATTTCTACCACACGTTCATATTTTCTAAAAACTACTTCTAAAACTCTAGATTTACAGTTCTCTGGTATCATAAAATCTGGACTAATGTCCTGCCTCTCTCGTCTTTCACCTGTGAAAATGTTACTGTTAGCCCATATGTGCTCAACAAAGCTGGCATTGAGGTGCTTTTCTGGGGCAAATGATGGATTTATGCTGCTCTGCCCACATAGTCTTGGCGAGTGCCCTTTTGACCACTGGCATGCATTTGTAAAACTGTCTGGGACTGAGAATAGAGGCTGTGGTTATGGAGTCAGTCCAAGTTAACTGGTCCACACAAGGGAGTCAACCCATGACCTTGACCCCATTACCACAGCATTCTAACCAATTGAGCTAAATAATCAAGGGATTGTTTCTTGGTGGGCTGATCTGATCAGATGGCATATAATAAGAGTCTGCCTGCAGACAAGGGTGAGATGTCAGTAAAAGAGACCTTAAGATAATGGGAAAGTTATCAAACACCCCCTTTAGGTACCATGTTATATTGGCCCAGTAGGCACTCAAGTGGACTTTGTCATTATAACTAAATCTTATTTCTGGGTAGTTAGGGCTTTAAAAAAAAAAAAAAGAACTTTGTAGAAAAGGTTCTTTTTCAAGGCTTCAGAATTACTGGTTAATAATTGGTGGCATATGTTCAAACCACTGTGAAACAAAGCTGAGAGAGAGGCCTTTCAGATGAATCAAGAGATCCAAGTCTTTGTTCTTTGTTTGGTCCAAATATCAGTGTGTCCTTAGGTGGGTCACTTGACTCTCTGAACTTTTTGAGGGAGATATACTATCAAGGATCCCTGCAGTTCTGGGTGGTTTTTTTTTTAACTCGACAAAATTTGGACACATTAAAACATTTTTGCACACAAATCTCTGACACCTAAAATTTCAAGTGGAATATTTTCACTGAGGCAGATAATTAAATAAACATGATTTTAAAAAGCGTCTATTGAAAATTTTATATTTGAGGTGGTTGAAAAAATGGCTCTGCAGTTATGAGCACTGTCTGCTCTGGCAGAAGACCTGAGTTTGGTTCATAGAATACACACAGTGGCTCTCAACAGTCTGTAGCCTCTTTTCCGATAGATCTGACACCCTCTTCTGGCCTAGAGAGGCACAGATCATGCATATGGTCAGAGTGTCAAATAAATCTTTAAAAATTGTTTTTGATATATAGTGATACCTGCATTAAAATCAATATATTCTGTTTATTTCTAAAAAAAATATAGATCCAATACATATGTGCATATATAAATAAACAAGCCATACGCTTGTGTGTTGTATGCTGGGTTCTTAATGGCATTTTATATTTGAGTTGCTTATGAAATTACCTTAAACTTTTTGTCTTATAAAATAGTCATTGTTCTTAGAGAGACTGGTGTTTCTTTTTGGAGTTAATGCACATGCACCTCTTGATTTGGGCTTTATGACTCTGGGCCATTTGGAACTACTCACCTGTTAACTTGATACATTTAAGAAACGAAGCTGCTCAGAATTCCACTACCAGATTGTACATTTTGCTGGTTCTTTCTTTGTTCCTTTTTCACTAATACACTCAAATCTTACTTCTACAGAACTGAGATAATGGTTATATTTATTGTTCTTTTATCCAAACTGACTCTTCCATCATCAAATTGACCGGATTAGACAGCATCCAGAGCTCAGTAGGACAGGTCCTAGACAGAGGTAGGATCAGTGTAAAATGAATGACGCCAGCTTAGTCACAGTTGGAAAAAATATATTGGCTTGGCTTTCCAAATAACCTTCCAAAATGAGAAGCACAAATATCGTGGGCTCCCCACAAAGTCAAATATGACTAATGTTTGTGAATAAGATTAGCTATTGGAAGTCGCTTCAATATTAGGTGGGGAAGTTTAGAAAGACTACAAATATGGGAGACCAGAAGCATTAAATCCAAAGCTAATAATACAGGTTGTAGATGCTCCACTTAACAGTTGTCTTTCCGACCATAATCTGAGTGACCCTGCCAGTGTGTCCCGCACTGGCCATCAAGAGCCATTCAGAAGTTAAGGCTAATGGAGTATCAAATCCTCTGCCACCTGCATAAGCACATAGGTGAGCAAAAGGTGTGGTTCTCACTACCATCCTTTTATGTGAGAAGGTTACAAATAGGTCTGATGTTGTTAAAATAGATGCAAAGGTAAAGGATTGAAGGGATGGAAAGTAACCCATATTTTAAAAAATATATGCTGTAACCCCTTGGGATGTTTCACTCTCAGCTGGGATCTCTGGTTTACCTAATTACATGCTTTATTGGACTGGGCATTTCATCAAAGATACATGCCATCTCTACCACAGCTTTCTTTTGTCATTCCCTGAGCGTGCAGGCAGCCATTTTGTACTGTAGAACAACATCAGGAATCTGCAGGAATTATTCATCTGTGGTATTGAAGAAAGGAAAAATTAGCCATTGCTACAGGAAGGGGAGGGACAAGAAACCATACTTACAAAGCAGAATAGTAGTTTCACAGTCTAGTGGACAAGCAAATAGAAGCCTGATGCTTGGGACAGACTATAAATCAATCTCTGGTTCTGCTGGCCAAATTGTAAATCATCACTGTGCTAAGCCACCAAGCATTTCCAGATGAATGCACACACTTGGTTGTGCATTATTTGCAATTCTTTGTGGAGTCCTGGTGATTGCAAAACTTTGTCAGAAATGCAATTGTCACTGTTATCTAGTCCTTGGTATAGATTCTTTAGTGATGTTACATGGGTGGGGAACAGAAGTATATCCATTCTTATAAAATTAGAATCCCATAGGAAATCTACTCCTATGGAACATTATTGTCTACCACCCTCTGGACAAAGAGAAACACTATTGATCCCTATGGGCCTTCAGTCATTGCCATTCTGGGCCACACTCCTTCATCATGGGCTCTGGAGAATGCTCACAATACTTACTGCGCCGATTAATTAATCATTTATTTAATGATCAGTAACTCTGTTTGGAATATTCACTCTTTATATCTCCTCATAGATTCCAAATCTCTAAGCTCACAGTGAAACTATGAAAATTATGGAGATATGTATTTCGTAAACTTTAAAAAATAGAGAGGGGCTGGAGAAAAGGCTCAGTGGTTAAGAGAACTAACTGTTCGTCCAGAGGATTGGGATTCAATTCCCAGTACCCACATGGTGTTTTGCAACCATCTGTAACTCTAGTTCCAGGGGATCTAACACCCTTTTCCAGCCTCCATGGAATGGTTTGCATGTGGTGCACAGACATACATGCATGTGAAATACTCATACACATAAAATATAATTAAACTTTTTAAAAATGGGGTGGGGGCTAGAGAGATGGCTCAGTGGTTAAAAACACTGGCTGTTCTTCCAGAGGATCTGAGTTCAATTCCCAGCAACCACATGGTGGATCACAAGGACCCATAATAGGATCTTGTGCCTGCTTTGTGTAGCTTTTTTAAAAATGAATGGGGAATTTATAGGCAACACAAAGTTGACATGTTTCCTGAGACTTACATCACTCCAGACCTAAAAGGGTCAAAATATCATGTAGAATCTCACTCAGAAATTCCAAATATAAATAGTTTTTTTTTTTCTCTTAGTTGAGTCATTATCAAGAGTCAATTCCAATTTTTAGCTTAATAATAAGGGGCTTATAAAATATAAGAATAGATATAACTTTAAATCTAACATTAAAAACTTTAAAAATCACAATTCATTGCTTTATAAAGTAAGTTAAAGCATCTAAATAATTTACTCCATTCTTCCAAAAGTCCCTCTCCTATAAAAGAGTTCAGATAGTGCTGTTTTATGACTCTGATAAAGAAAGTGTGAAATCTAAAGACAAGTACAAGCTAGACAGCACAGTATCTACCTCATGCCACACATACATATTTGAAACCTAAGTTTGAGGGGACTCTAGTATTGACAAAATCAGAAACCAAAGGTACTTGTGTGAGATAGGTTGTGAGTTATTTCTATAGATGATATCTCTTACTTTAATCAACTTTACTGAGGGCTTTGGTTTTAAATTCATGCTCCACTTTGGCCTACCATTTCTGAAATAGGGGTATTTGGAGAACAGGAAAGTACTGGTCCCCCATGAGCTCTAACTTGCAGAGACTTTGTACCCCCAAGGCACCAAGACAGCAAGGTAGTCCTTCCATTTGGGAGATAAGCAACCATTTGGCCCATCTCATCTTGCTGAGGCTGAAGACTTGGTATTTGGAGCTAGCTTGCTGTTATAGCTAACGTAAGTTAGGTAGAGAGTTGTGGTTTCTGGGGATGTCTTTGACAGTGGAAGCTTGAAGATTGGTTGGCTGAGTTAGAGGGAGCCCTTTGATCCTTCTTTTGAAATGGAGAATGTGAAGAAATGATATAAGTAAGATCTTCCCGATAACCTGACTCCATCTTTTACTATACATATATTACTAAGGAAGACAGTAGGAACCATGTTTAACTAATATGCTTATATTCTCTGCACCTCGGGGAAGACCAGGCAAAAGAGGTACTCCTCATGTGCTTGTTGAATGAAAACAACAGAACTGTGCTTGCTTTGCTTCCCGAAACCTTTAGGATTTTCTTGTGAAAGACCAGCCTCATTCCTTGAATAGCTCATGTGCGAAGGATGGTCAAAATAGTGCCCTAGTTTGTATGTGGTGGTTCATATCAGCAGGAGCTTCCCTCATCCCCACACTTCTTCCCTGAATCCATTCTCTACCCCATCCTGACTAAAGATAAATATACCTATACTAGCTTGTTTGGTTAGCAAAATGGTATGGTGCTCCCATCAAAGCACTAACTAGGGCTTGTAATGAATGGTGATCTCTCAGAAAATAGCCCCAATAATTCTACAATATTCAAAATTGTCATTTCTTCTCATAAAAAGGTAGTATTTTAAACCAAAGTTAAGGAGAGCTTTCACCCTTTAAGAAAAGTTTCAAACTTAGTATCACTTATTACGCTGCAGCATAATCACTGTTCCCATTGTGTGAGGCTCTCCCCAGCTCTATCCTGCATTAATTACTTAGCTTCCTTTGTATTTATATAATAAATGTGAGACAAAAAAAAATCCACATAATCTTAGATTTTTTTATGGCACAATGGAAAAGTTTCCCTCCTCCAGGATGGGGAGGGAAATCTGAAATGTTCTCATTGTCTTTTCAAGGAAGGTTTTATAGATTAAAAGGAAGAGGGGTATGAAAATTCTCCTATGTGCCATGCAGGTTTAGAAGATACAGAACATAAAAGAATATTAGATGAGCAATAGTTAACACTGTATGTTCTTAATTTTAAACTTCAGATAAATATAATTTCAGTTTTCATCCTAATGCACTAATTCTTTGTCATTCAACCAATTAATTCCATAGGCTAGAGAAAAGATGCTAATTTAGGTATCAACGTGATATTTTTTTTTGTTTAATCAGAGTTATAAAGTCAAGTTTTGCTCCCATTAGATTGATTTTTTTTTTTTGTCTGTGTGAAAAAATCTTCCCTTCTTCTCTTAGCATCTGAAAACAGAGTGGCAACATTCAGGAATCTCTTTAAAACAGTCCTTCACGAAGTCATTGTCAGTGAGCACACTCATACAAGTCACTTTTTCTAATTGTCCATTTGTTCTTTACTCCCAAGTTAGGCACTGTCACTGTTCCTTCTAACAAAAATTCATAGACAAATTATATGCATGTTATCTCCTGCCATTGGACTCTTGGTTGCATTTACATTTGATATAAGGCTTGTGGATAAAACCCCCAGCTTCCATAAACCTTTGTAAGCATTCCTCCCAGAATTTAGGTTCTTTGACAAGAGTTAGCTTTTCTGTTCCCAGGCAGGACTGAGCTGAGCTGACCCCACAGGCCTGTGCCTGGCAGCTTCAGTGTCCTTTCCGTCTGCAGGATGAACTTGTGGTCAGAGTGCACTGCACTTGAACAGGTTGGGCCTGGGAAGGCTAACACGGGTGAGAAACCACTGGCAGCCAACAGAGAAAGGTTATGGTTCAGGTAGGATATGCTCTCAAAATGGGCTTTCTTTCCTGAGTTTTTGGGTTTGGCAAAGGAAGTACAGAAAATGGAAGGAAGGCAGAAGAAAGAGCATAATCGCACACATGAGAATGGAATATCTACCGTTGATTGACATCTGACTTCCTGCCACATGGCATGTTTGAATTAGGGTTAGGATTCGGGGGACAGGCTACCCAAGGAGTAGACTTTCTCAAGTGGACTTCAGAGAAGTCCAGAGATCCAGTTAAAAATGAGGAGAAGGGAGAAGACATGTGCACACTCCACCGCTTTAAAATAAGTAAACATTTAATAAACAGAAAAGCCTTTCTAACTATTAAGAGAACATTAAAATGCAAAAAAGATCTATTTCTTTAATGCACTACTTTAATGTTAAATGTATTTCCCAGAAATCATAAGTGTTTAGTCTGAGTCACTGGGGCTCCTGCCTACCATGTCTTGAAACCAGTGAGAGTGTATGAAAGCAATTAATCAGAGTTCATGGTGCTCCTGAAGAGCATTTGCTTCTGGAAAGCAGAGAGAAAGGGAGCGGCTAAGGCCCAGGGTGGCAGTGACAGCCAATAAGCTTTGGAGAGTCCCTCGGTGGATCTGAAGATCAGGCCTTATTCGTATCTTTATCTTTCTTGCTCATTTCATTCATGCTCATTTTCATTTAATTTTAATTTCTGGCCTCCTTCTCACAAATCTCTCTTTTTCTCCTTTTTATTTAACCTTTAAGTGCTGAGTTGATAACCTCCGAGTCTAGCTTGCATTCGTTACAAAACTGATCAGCCACAGTACTGATGTGCAGTTGATACGTCCCTCCACTGGTTCCTAGGAACAGCCTTCCCCAGGCTCCGGTTGTGTTTGTGTTCAGGAATGTTGGTTATTGGTGATATGTGTTTGCTTTGCTTCCTGAACCCTTTAGGATTTTCTAATGTACTCAATGTTTCCAAACATGCCCCCTTTTCTAGCCCCTCAAGATAGGGAGAGTAAATTAGCTCAAGGGTTCCCAGCAGCCGAACGAAGCCTAAGCACCGTGAGAGCCCCTGCCCAACTGCTGTCTGATCCACTTAGCAATAATCCTACAGTGGTGAAAGACCTCCCTGTTTTTTAAGCCTAAAAATAAACAACAACATATTTGGGATCTGAAAATTCCCTGCTCTGAAACGAAAGGTTGCTACCATGCTATCCTTTCCTCCTACCCCATTTAACAGACACACCCCAGAAGTGAGTGACACCTCAGAGAAAAAGTAAATGCTTAAGCTTGAGGGTGGGACTGAGCCTTCAGGGTAGAAGTAAATGTATTCCTGGACTTAAAAGCGTTTGTTGTTTTAACACAGCCTGTCAACCTCTTAGAAACCTAAAGTTACCTGGGAGGGATGTCTAAATTATCTCTAGAATTAACGTTTTGATTTCAAATCTTAATTTCAAGATTTCAACTGCCCTACTATCTTAAGATTAATAAAAGAGATGTGTTTGAGTGTGTACATGCAGGATCTCTCTGGATGAGATCCTACTATTTCTACTTTCCCAATGCTGAGATCATAAGCATGCTCCACCATACCTATGTGGGTATGCATTGTGCATGGAAGTGTTAGGGAAACAAATTCAGGTTCCTGAGCTTGAATGGCAAGCACTTTAACAACTGAGCCATCTTCCCAACTCAAGAAAGATTCTTAAGATTGTTTTTCTTTAGCTATTAAAATGTTAACTCAGTCAGCTTTTACTTGTGTGGAAATCCTAGAAAACCAGTCCCTACCTGTTTTTTTGCATGGCATAAACTAGACAAATAGACTTTAAATACAGTCTTTATGTTCTGAAAAACATTCTGGGATTAATAGTGTTCTGTCTTCCATGTCAAGAGTCATAGGAATTAGTAAGATTTCTCAGACTGCTTGTCATTGCTGTAATAAAAATACTCAAGGTTAGGGAGTTTCTAAAGAATGAGGTTTCTTTAGATTACAGTTTTGGAGACCCAAAGGCTCGTCAGTGGCATGCATTTGGCCTTGGACTGTGTCATATCATGGAAGGAGATATGGAAAGTGGTGTGAATGTGGGGAGAAAGAGAGAACAGGTACAGACCGTCCTCTGTAACAGTCTCTTATCATGGTAATTTGTTCAATCCCTTGAGGCCCATCCTTTCCATAAGAGAAGTAACCCCAATTCTTAAAAAAATGACACTATTCTGTTTATGATATGGTACCTCAGTGACCTAATTACCTTGCACTAGGTACACTACTTCTGAAGGGTCCCACCAACTCTAGATATTAACACAGTGAGAATTATGTTCCAGTATCAGAATCTTTGTGGGACAAACCATGTCCAGTCCATAACCCCATCACAGCAGTATCCATGGGAAGCCCAAATCAAATTCCAATATTTTCTTTTTAATCAAGATTGCCTTGTAACAAACAAAAGAATGAATCCCTTCATTATCCTTTTCATAATATTAACATAAAAGTAGGTAATGACTCGTAGATGGCCAAAACAATAGGGGCGGGGACTAATTGGTCAATTTTCACTGAATTTTTATCATATTCATTAACTCTCCAGCACAATGGAAACTATGTGAGCTAAATGAGCTAAGACCTTTGTGACATAAATTTTAGAGGGAAGCAATAGCTGAAGTGTACAAAACCCTGTGAGACTATAATACATAGGAGTTTTCATCAGCATACACATATGCTAATTTAGAGCCCATTTTGGAATAAATCAGACAACAGAAACCTTTTATGGGTGGATTTCAGAATAGACTATGGAGATAGTAGTCAAAGGCCTGTGAACTTCTTTGCCCCTATTCTTAGCTTGAGCTTTTTCAAACTGTATAATTTATAAAATGAAGAGAAAATATCATGCATAGTTTGAAAACAGCTAGTTATGGGGTAGAGGGACCATTATCCAAATTCAGAAAACATAATGAGTGTAAAGTTTGTGTTTTAAACATCTGACATTGATCCATGAGTTTCTAATTGTAATATCATGGATGACCAGCTTCTGTAACCCTTTCTAAAACATCATTGGTGCCCACAAATACCTCCTTATTGCAGCAGGAAAAGCTATATTTTTTTTGGCTCCCTTTAGATTCATAATTGGATTCAAGACACCTTGAGGACAAAGGTATCTGAATATTGTTCTTGCCTAATTTTTTTAGTCCTGGTTCTGGAGTGCCATCATGGATTGTGTGGTCAGTGGAGGCATAAGACAGTAACTGCATAAACTACTTAATAAGTTCTAGGAGAAACTACGGACAGAACTTGGTGGTATTAATACATGAGTTAAATGAGAGAGAAGACACGGAAAATACAAGGGTGAGAGTCCTGTGAAAATAATCCACTGTTAGCTGTGCACAGTCTGGGAAGAATTAGAAAATTTCCATTATCTAGAAGCCATGAGGAAAGACCTAGAGACAGAGAGAACTATCAAAAAGCATATTATAATCTTCACTGTGCGAGAAACAATGTACTAAGGGTTGTTCATTTAGCTGTGTTGAGAAAGGGTAGCTATTTTCCTGAAAGGTGATATTGATTGTTCCAGGCATGTCTGGACATGTCCAGGCTATGACCATGAACCACATCACACCAGGATAGCTAGGAATGAGACCCAACCCACTGTCAGCAGCATGTCACCATGTCAAAGTTAGAACCCTCCGGGGTGTGATGTGTAGTGGGTGCTCATCCATGAACAGATGCATGGATGTATGGTTCTAACATTACCACCTTCTGATTTTCCACATGGATTTTTAGAAGTTCCCTACTCAGACAAAATAGCAGTATTCATTAGATCTCACCGTTGTCTTCCTGGTTCTTTCTGATATTTTCCTCTCTATTGTATAATTTTATCTCTGATTATTTAAATTTCTCCAAGGTTTTATATTTTATGGATCAAAACCCCACTTCTCTCATACATATGATGTCCTAGAAACTGATAACTTACCTCTGAACACCTCTGCCTACTCATGGTTAACTCTGTAATCATATCAATTTCTTCTCCGACTACTGCTTCTTGAGGCTCCTCCCTCATCCTAGGCCTCGTCTTTCTAGGGCACCTTTATATTTCTGCTGTCTCCCCTTACCAAGAATGCTGATTCTCATGTACCATGCAAGCAATAGCATCGGGCACAACAGAGAAAATGGGGTCAAGCCCTTATGGCATTGATGGTTGAGCAGCTGAATCAAATATGGTATGTGAGTATTATTTGACCTTTGTTTATTTATTTTAAGTAGTTCTATTACATTTTTCCACTTGTGCACACATGGGCGTATGATTATATATGTGTGTGAATGTGTGACACCCACATAAGGTGCACACAAAAGGAAAATTATAGCATGATCCTGCTTCTATGTAGTACCTAAAATAATCATTAGCCATGCTCAGAGACAGAATGTAAGATGGTCACCACAAACTGGAAGACAGACGGGAGCATTGTCATCCATTCCCTAGTGGAGAGCTTCCCTCTGAATAGTGGAAAATTCAAAGTGGGAATTCAAAGGGAAGGTGGGAACAGTAGCCCCACAAGATGCTTGTACTTAGTGTGTATTCAGAAAAAGTGGCAGTGAAGTGCCATGCTTTGTAGACAGTGAAAAAGAAAGCAAGAGGAAAAGCAATAGAGAAAAAGCCCATTCTCTTCTCTCCTCTGCTCCAACTTGCCCTTCTTCTGTTTCTTTCTTTCCATTTTGTTTCCTACAGGCAAGCCAAATTTCCCCACTATCAATCCAATTGAAAACTCCTTTTTCTCCACCCTCCTCCACGTGAGCACCCACCCCTGCCACCTCGGCTTCCTGAGATTGCTGAATAGGCTCTCAATGCCATAACCTACTCTGGAGCTCTTGCCCACCTGACTCATGCTCACAACTTTCCACGGTCCCTTTCCCAGGCTGGGAGCACTGGTCAGTTGACACTTCATTGGACTGCTCAATAGCATCCCCATCTGTTGACTGTGTTCTCCCCCTGCAGTCAGCACCGAGACTTTTACAGACTCACTTTCCCAATAGTCTTCCTTTATCTGTTTTTAAAAAATCGGCTCATCTGCCTCTGTCCTCTATAAAACATTTGGATGCTACAATTCCCCAGACTTGGTATGGGGTTGTTTGCTGAGGTTTCTTGACAGTGTACCAAGGTCATGTTTGGGGTCAGCAATAGCACTCAGCATGTAAAGTGCTTGCCACCAAGCCTGATGACTTGAGTTTAATTCCCAGATCCTGTATGGTGGAAAGAGAGACCCAGGTCCCACAGACTGTTCTCTGACGTCTGCATGCACATTATGCATGTACACTCTACACATCAATATGAACAGGCATACACTAGATTTTAAAAATAAATATAGAGGGAGTAAATGCTCGTTTAAACTTGAACTTCCCTCCACTGGGAACACCCCCTCTCCATTGCCTCGCCAGTTCCAAGTCACTGTCTTCTCTCAGCGTCTGTCCACTTCTCTAACCAAGCCACGCACCTCCATGACTCTCCACAGTCATCCCAAGGCAGCCTAACTCATCTGTCTGCTTTGCTGTTGGCTTGCTGCTTTTTACTGCATCAACCAGGGTGGTCTTTTGAAGATACGCCTCACTGATTATCACTTCTGTTCAAAAGGATGATTCAGCTCCTCTGTATCTCCTCCATCACTTCTTCCAATCCATCGTTTTTCTCACCAGTGTCTGTGCCCCTTGTTACTAAAGAATGCTCTCTCCTGGCTCCTGTACTCCACTCAGGCTCCTCTCCATCCTTCGGCCCTTGCTACCCACATCCCATGAGAGTGAGTCTCAGTTCTAGCCACCCTTTGTCCTGACCAGAAAGAACCATGCCTCTCCTGCCTCACAGTCTCTGTGTGTGCTACTTCCACCACATCCAAGACTTTCCTTCTATTCTGCTTACTAAACCTCCTAAATGTATAGTCTCAGATAAATAGCATTTCTGTACCTGGGCATGTTCTCCCTGATCAAGTTCCTATCAGCATCTCCCCTACCATCCTCTCTAACACCCTTCACACTTGGGAGTGTCCACTTAAACTTGCTTTAGGAAAGCCCTGTGTCTTAGGAGGCCATCTCCATGTGGTCAGTGGGTAGTTTTGTTTCACAGACTGATATGAACCTATATCAAGTGTTTATTAGAGTATCACACACATAGTAGGTGCATAATAAATGTTTTACAGGAATAAGTGAAAGGAAGGAATGTAGAAAGGGAGAGGGAGAAAAGGAAAAAAGAAAGGGAAAGGAAAGGAAAGAAAAAGGAAAAGAAAGTAAGGGAGGGAGAGACTGAAGTTTTTCACAAAGTTGTTCCATGTAACCTCTAAAGAAATGAGCAGGGTCAGTTGTTTGAAGCAAACTTATTCATGAAAATGTAAATTTGCACAAAGAATATGTTGAAAGGTGATTTTTCCACTTTACAAAATGATCCATCATGGGATTCTTTAAACAGACTACCTGGGTACAAGTAAAATAAAATTTTATTGATTGAAACCATATGTGTGCTCAGAATTTTTCAGCTAAGAGTCTTTTATACAAAGCCAGGCTAACCTATAAGCAGTTTCCTTGAGGCACCTGGCCCACAACGGCCAACTCTCAGATTTCTAAGGCAACAGCTAGAGAAGCTGGGAATGCAAGGGCTGTTCCAGACCTCCAGCATGCAAAGCAGCGATCCCGGCCAGCCTAGAGCCTCATGACTCTTCTCACAAAATAGCTAAAGGGTAGATGGGCATCACAAACTCTTCTTTCTGTGTCCGGGGTAAGATGCTGTGAAATGGCCTCCCACAGGGATGCTGTGGAAGGGAAATAGCAAATTGATGCTTTCCTCCTCACAACTCAAGGCCTGCTGCTCCCTCTGCCACTGCGGACGGAGTCACGTGACTGCAGAGCTGGAAAGAGAACTCAGCGTAGGTAAAATGCGGCTCCCTTTGTGTTTTGGTTTCTTCATTTAGACAAGGTGGGGCCCTTCTCAGGACCATTATTTCCTAATTCTGTCCCTAAACCACCCACCCCATCCTCTGTGAATTAGGCGATCTATAAACCTTCACTCTAGTAAGAGGATTGTTGCATCTATGTCTACCTTTCATCTCGGGTAGAAAACTCAAAGAGAATGGACTTTCAATGAAATATTTATAATAGTTGTGGAACTGGCTCCTTTAATGGGCAGATCTTGATAAAAAACAAAAGAAAAGAAAATACTTTGTAGAAGTTAAAACTAACAGTAAAACATACTTTGTTGTGGTGGGAACCGAGCAGGCTATTATGAACTGCCGACTGAGTGAAATAGTTTAGATACCAAAGAAAAACTATGCCTGGGGTGTGGCAAGAACCATGAAGGTAAACAGGGACTAGGTTACTTTTACCCTTCTAACACAAGGCTGCTTTTATCTCAGAAAATGCAAAACCTCCAAATTTTTAATAAAATGCAGGATGTGGGTGGAGGGGAGCAAGCTTACAATTTTGGCAACATTCTGCTCTCATCGACTTGCCAAGGCATCTTTTCTACCCCAGCTCCCCAAAGTTTTGAATTTTTCTGTCCAAATGTTATTATATTCAACAGCATCTCGGCAGAAGAATTCTTTATCTACGTGATGTTCGGAGATACTAACTTCTCCTGTGAATTCATTTAGAGTAAAAATGATCCCTTAGCCTCTTACGAATGCTGTCTAGAAAGCTACAGAATCTATTCATGGAAATCTTATTTAGATGTCTCCTGTTCTGTAGGTTACGGTGAGGTCTTGAATATATCAGCAAATCTGAATTACATTTGAAAGTTGACATTCTCATATTTTTGTCTACATTTTTTTCCTTTTTTCCTAGCTATTTCTATAAATGATACCAGGTCATACCTTTAGTGAAGAACAGGAATGAACTGAGAAATGGAACAGAATAGGAAAAAAGAGGAGGGATGAAAATGTAGAGAATAAGTCAGTGGAACGCTGATCCACAAATGGGACATCTATCTTATACCACCTCCCTCAGGTGAGAGAACATCGTGGGCAAGGAGGCAGAATGATTGGAAGAGCCACAAGCTGGACAGGACCGGAATGAGACAGCAGCATCTTCTCAGAATAACTGGACTGCTGAGCTCATGCACGGGCAGTAATTGTGGTTGCCTACATAAGACCTGAACAAAATTAAGACAGTCGATGTTCTAGTGTGAAGGGACAGGGGTCTGTAAGCCTGCACCCTTCCTGAGGACCTGAATCTATGGACAGTTCTAGGAGAGATCAGTTAAGGGTGTGGCTCCTGGTTGGATTGCCATCTATGAGTACATGAACAGCACAAATTAGTATCAAGGACTTTAAAAAGTAAACGTATAAGAGTAATTTTTATTCTCCTGAGTGCTTGTGTCTCTGGGGCTTACTGCTTCCATCTGCTAACCTAGCCCTAGTCCTGGAAGCTGCTAGCCTCTGTACAATCTTCTAGGCCTAGAATGGTGTCAGCCTCTGAGACTTACTGCTCAATACATTCACTTCTAGTTCTCTCTCATCTCTCCCGACTCATTCAACTCAGCTGTTTTGGTTCAAACTCCTCTCTAAGCTGACTGCTTCAATTTTCTCAGTTTCTTACTGAATGACTCTGCTTGGCCTCATATATGAATCTTCTGACTCTTTCTCATTCTCTGGTCTCTTCTGTCTTCACCTGTGTCTAGCTTGTTTTCTCTGAGGCAAGTCTCTGTAAAACTGTCCCAGCAAAACTGCCTCCTCCTTCTCTGCACTGCCCCTTAGGTAGCTTTCTTTTCCTCTCTTCTCTTGACAGTTAAACATATCTTATTTTGTCAACTCTTTCTCTGATTTGTCACTTTGTCTGTCACTCAACTAGACATCACTTCCAAATGTGCTTCTGTCTTTTTTTGTTTTTTGTTTTTTTTCAAAACAGGGTTTCTATGTGTAGCCCTGGCTGTCCTAGAACTCACTCTGTAGACCAGGCTGGTCTTGGAACTCAGAAATCCGCCTGCCTCTGCCTCCCAAGTGCTGGGATTAAAGGCGTGCGCCACCACTGCCTGGCTCATGCCTCTGTCTACAAACTAACTTTGTCTTCACTGTTTGTGATTAAAGGTACTTGCTAAGGGCTGAGCCATATCACAGGTATAAACAGGTTTTTTGTTTGTTTGGTTGGTTGGTTGGGTTTTTTTTTAGCAAATAATACTATCTAAGGGTTCACAGTGTAATTAAATATCCTGCAACAGAGAGAGAAAGAGAGAGTGAGAAAAAGAGAAAGAGAGGGAGGGAGAGGGAGAGAGAGAGAACATGAAGCTCAATGGTAGGGATGGAGAAGATCTGGAAATATTAGAGGGAGCAGTTGGGAGTAAACATGATCAAAATACATTGTATAAAGTACAAAAGTGTGTGTGTGTAGGACCTTAGAGCTAACTAATTAAACTAAAGCTGACAATTGACCAAAGTCCCAGGAAGAACTGAACATGGCAAGAAAATTATAGTAGTAGATGAAGGTGGGTAAGGGATGTTTGTGAGAAAAGACTGGTTAACTAAACTTATATGAAAAGCGGGGAGAAGAACCAAGACTGGTTGACATTTCTGCAGACTATCCCATGTGAGCAGCAGGCTCATTAACCTGAGCCATGAGCCTGGCAGGTGTGATGTTCCATTATTCTTTGTTAACAACATCTTCCATGACTGAAACAGTCCAAGAAGAATTCCAAAAGGACATAAACAAGAGCTCATTTGTGAATTTTTAAAAAATTAATATTCTAGTTGGAGAGAATATTATTTTATGTTACATCTTCACATAAAGAGATTCTGTCAGGATCTTGTTATGTGTATATCAGGAAGGAAGGAGAAGAGAGCTAACCAGAGCACAACTAATTTGTAAGAATCCCCAAGTTGTAAATAGGTACAAAGATGGACGGATAGATGGATGGTTGGCCAGATGGATACATGGACAGATGGATAGACAGATGGACAAGCAAACACACAGATACTATATGGGAGCTAACATAAATGGTTAAAATTTGCTCCTGTTTAATAAAAGGGGGAAGAAATACTTAAATGTTTAAGAAGAACCTGTGTGTATCACAGAGGGACTTTCCTCTTAATCACTTCATTCATGTCACCTGTCACATTAAGGACAGGATGGGTCCAGTAATAGTGCAGCCACAGCCTTATTTCATTTAACATGTGCTGGTTTCATTTTTCTACACATGCTGAGGAAATGTGATGCTCTGGTAATGTACCATGGTTGCTGCTATGTACATTTAACTACAGATGAAACAGATGTGCTAAGCACACTAACCTAGAGCAAGTTGGGAATTGGGAGCTGTAGTGTAGGATAAATGTGACCTGGAAGAAAGAGAATAGCACACAGTGTAGACAAGTTCTGATCCCAGCCCTAGACAGAACCAGTGGGAATTATGTGTCAACGTTCAGAAATACCTGCCACCAGCCCCATTTCCCTTGGAGCTTTTGAGTCAAAGGAACACATTAAAAAGAGACTTCAGTAAGGTCCTTTGTTACCTGTAATTACATAATCTCATGTATTTTACCTTAAAATGGCAATGGACTACAGTTCTGGAGGGCCTCATTAGAAAATTGTTCATTCTTAGTTACAAATGAATGATAATCATTCTGTTTTTTAATTCATTGAATTAATAGTCAAAATTATTCACTTTTAATCGCATAATGTTATGCCTGATACAAAATAAGCATGTAAATGAAAAGACGAAAGGAAGAAAGGAGAGAAAAAGATTCAGCAACTGTGTTATTTCCCTGCTTTTGTAATCTTATTTCACTTCTGATTTATGCCAGTGTTCTTGTGTTCTTTAGAATAAAGAATTATAGCAGGCTGAGCACGTGTCATCCGTATCTTACATTTGCCAAAGAAAAAGTGTGGGTTGTGAACTTCGTCCTTGCCTTCTAGATTCGGAAAGAAGAAAGATGATAAGGTGGGGAAGGGCGAGCAGAAAGGGACGCAGAAGTCCGGGCACCCAGGAGAAGATGATCTGGAAAGAATGAAAGAAGAAAGAGAGAGGTAAGAAAAACTCAGACCCCTCCCTTTGCAGACCACAGAATCTGTGTTTAAGTTATCAACTTCCAATAATCAACCGGAGGGATTTTAGTTTAAGAAGCATACCGGAGAACTGCGGCCTCCCTGACAAAGCAACCCACCTTGCCAGGGAACCTTTATCATACTTAGAAGAAGAAATCATAGCTGTGTCTTCATCTTGTCAGAACCTACAGTCCCATTGTGTGTCTCTCCCAGTTCTGACTCCTTCAGTGCATATTTTCCCAGGGCTTAAAGAATGATTTTTTTTTTCGCTCTGCTAATCCAAAGGTCATTTTGATATTGATGTTTAGAACTCTCAAGGTCCCCCAGTCTGTTCCTCATTTTTGACAGCCTGCTACATGCCTTTCCTAATTATATTCTGCTAACTCCATTTGGTCATGTAATTTGAGTACATGTCCCCCTGTCCTCCATTTTTCAAAAGCTACTGTCTTTTATTAGGCTATCAGCAAGCTGAAAACATGCTGCCCATCTGCAGAAGGGCCAGTTTCATAGGCGGCCAGTGGTAGCAGTTCATGAGGGCCGAATGCTACTGCTGGAGGATCATCCTGTTCCATCTGGACAAGAGGTCCTTCATGCATCTTTGATGTTAACTCTGGCACTTCCCCACATAGATGTGAAATGTCCGACTTTAAAACATGCAATTGAATACTCCTATGTCTGCTGAAAATTCTTCACCTTCTGAACAAAATGAAGCTCACAGAAAGACTAAGTTGAGACAGGGCTGGATCTAATTTTATGTATTTGTGATTTCTCAGGGGACATCAAATATATCTAGTTTTTCACTTGTTATTAGCTCAGTTTATCCTCATGGATTTTTTTGTTTGTTTTTGTTTGTTTGTTTTAGTGTCTGTTCTTACATCTTATCATTGTAGCAAATATACTAAGAAAAACACATCTTGTCATTGTGTTTTCTAGCACACAGCAGTCTAAAGTATCTCTGGTTAACCTTTTACCCTATCTTGCACACAATTTTGACTGAGAAAGCCAGCTTTACCAGTAAAAGGGGAGATGCTATTTAGTTCCTTCTCATTTCTGAGAAGTTGATAAGCTCTGCTTCCAGGGTCGCCAGAACACGTAAAAGGAAATCAAATGTTCTCCATTGATGTTGACCATTCACCTGACAGGGCTCCCCTGAAGACAAGAAGGGCTCACCCTATCATAGGCCAGGATGCAGAGATCCTGCAATGTAAATGTAATTCCAGCTCAGAATTTAGTGCATGCACTGGCAGAGACATCTGCACTATGAGCCTGTATCATAGACCTTTGCTGGTCCCCTGACTTCATTTATTGAGACTGTCCCCATGCCTCATCTTTGGGAATCTGAACTGTTTTCAAGAATGCAGACTGGGCATTTTTTGCAGTTGATTGCTTGCTTGAGACAGGGGTAAAATCTCCCAGTAGCGAGTAGACTGTGTGCCAGCTAGAAAATTGATAACTCATAAAATAAGGTAGACTGCCTTTAAGCAAGAGTTCATTTCCTTTCTGGTTTTGCCTTTAGGAAGCAGGTGCCTGCGGGAGTTTTGTTCTTAAAAGCAAAGCTGTAAATTTGCCTCAGCTGACTATATAGGCTTCAGGTCCAATATTCTTAAAATATGTCTGGTGAAAGTATTGGAAGGGCTGTACTATTAGCCTGCACTTAAACCACCCTGCACACAGGAACACATAAAACAGATCCAATATGGTTTCCTACAGACAACCACGTCTCAATCAGGTGCTGAAGAAGAAGTTGAAGGAGCTGATTTTAGGGCTGGGTGCTATAGAATTAATGTCAAAGGCATTTCAACACTCACGGATTGAAGACCATGGAGGGTGGAGGTGGAGGCTGAACATGAGGTGTTGTTCCCAACCCTGGAGTGCTGGATTTTTGGCTCTCAATCATCCATAGGAAACCAATTTACAGCTCTCATGGATCTCAGCAAGTTTGCCACTCTTTCTGGAGAGTGGCATGGAGGAAAAATAAAAATAGAAAATATTGATAAATGTTATTATTGTCCCTTTTGCTTGATATAATCAAAATTTGTTTCCTCGAAATGAGTCAAACTATCTTATTGTTTACTAATTCTGTCATAGTTTTCATGCATATAGTGGTTTTCTATTAGCCATTTTCCAATTATTTAAAGCCATTAAATAAAGTACATAGTATATATCATTGGGAATAGCAGCTTATCAAAACTAAATTTTAAGCTTTTAGGAATTTTGTGAGCTAGTTTGGCCATTAGCTCTTTGAAATGGGTACACCAATATTATAAATTACTTTTTAAAATGGATTTTTTTTTGAGAAGCCAGTTTACTAACACACAAATGAAAGTCTAAATTAACTTCCTTCACTGTACATCCAAAAAGATACTACCAAAAAATGCAGACATGAAAAATATATATGGTTTAAACCATAAAATATGGCATGTGGGTCACCCGTGTCCAACTGAATCACTAGAAGGTTTTGCTAAAACTGAAGATCCCCTGAGCCCCACCTCCTTCTGAAGCGTTCAGACCTTGGGAGTGGCCATCCAGGAATCATCATTTAACATTCAGTAGATAAGTCTGAGGCGAGTCTCTAATTTCCTCAAACCCGAGAAACACTGTGTGGGAGGAACAAAATCCCGCTGGAACATCAGGCCTTCTTATTTTATGAAATATGATACATAGAAATTGTCCCTACTAAGACCGAGTGACCCAGACTACAGACACCATCACCTTTCTTCATGAGCTCTCTCTGAAGAATCCTACCTAGCTCATGTGCTGTTCTATGAACATGTGAAGAATCCTTCTCAGCGCACCCAGCCCAGGATGAGTCAGAGGCTCTAGAGCTGTGGTTCTCAACCTTCCTAATGCTATAGCCCTTTAAGGCAGTTGCTTAGATTGTGCTGGTCCACAACCATTAAATTATTTCATTGCTACTTCATGACTGTAACTGTGATACTGTTATGAATAATAACGTAAATATCTGTGTTTTCTGGTGGTCTTAGGGGATCCCTGTGAAAGAGTCAGTCAATCCTCCAAAGGGTCATAATCCACAGGTTGAGAATCACTGCTCTACAATTATCACCCTGTACCACAGGGGTAGGAAAAGGTCATAAACTCACAAAAAACATCTTGGGAAATATAAAATAAATAACTCTATGACAACCCCATAGCCATTATTAATAGTTTCATAATCTGTTTTCTATACCTACTTATTCTTTTGGAAATTTGATATCCATGCTACAGAGATAACACAATTCTGTTCGCACATCATGATCTTCCAATACTTCCCAGTGCCATTTGTATTTTTAAAACATGTCATCTTGATCATTGCTGACTACTCTGTGATTAGCATACATATATTATTTGTCTTCCATTATTGAACAGTTATCTGCCTATATATTTTTTACTGTTCCAGATAGTACTTTGATTGGCATCATTAGGTACAAAGTCCTTATAGCTTATCTCTTAAATCACACAATTCTTGTGGAAGCTTCAGTGTCTTTATTCTATCTTTGTCCTAGTATTAATCTAACCTTTGTTCTAAACTTCAGGATGATATGATTCCCCTTCCACTTATTCAGCATATTATTTTTCTTATTACCAAATCTTTTTACAAATTAGCCACTGTCTAATTCCTGATAGGAGTGATTAGTGCTGTATGTGAAACTTTACCTAGAACTATACCATGAAAATGTTAACAAAACCATATAATAGGTAGAAAAGCTCATAGAAACACAGAGTCTGTAATGCTGTCAATGAGAAAAGGAGGAAGTTTGGTATGTGTAGAGACATTTCTAACTGTCATTAGTGCAAAAAGATGGGAGAGAGGGAGCTTATGCTGCCTTTTACTGGGTAGAAATCTCCAAACATCCTACAATCTACAAGACTTTCTTCCCCTGCAAGAATAAATTATTCAATCCAAATGTCAATAGTACAGGGTTGAGACCCTTTCTAATCATACGAATTTACAAAGTGTAAGAGAAACTTCCCAAATATCAGTAATTAATTGTATTATCTCATAGTATGCTGTGGATAATGCAATCGCCAGATGACATAACTCTAAAAGGATTATTAGTTGTATGAGAAATTGTGCCTAAACACTACCAACAAACACTGCATCTATATAAGCATGCAAGAATAGTTTTTTTTTGAACATTTATTTTAATGCTGTCCTGCTGAGTACTGCTATTAGTGATGGTGGCCTGCTGATCAGCTGTGAGTGCCAAGCATTGAAGAGGTTGACAAGTGTATGTGCTGGCAGAGGCACCTGGAACAATGGGAGGGGGGAGTCAAACATAAAGAGGTTAATAGGAATAAATGTAAAGTCTTACATTCAGGCCCAGGAATGAGCTGTACAAACACAGGATGTGGAAGGTTTGACTTAATACCGAATATATGAAATTTTTCCTGATGGTTTTAGTTGAGGGTAAGTGTAGCATGAGTCAACACAGGGATGTGCCTGCCAAAACTTAATCCATTCTAGGCTGCATTACTGGAAGTCCATGTACGAAATGAAGAAACAATAATTCCTATTTTACACGGCTCACATCACACCTGGTATAGCCCAAGCCTTTGTCTCACATAGAGAATGGGTCAGTCCACACTGCAGTCTGCATTTCTGAGAAACACTGGAGGATCTGGAGAGGCAGAGCTGGGACTTTAGCTAGCTTCTGCTACAAGAGAGAATATATTTATTTACAACACCATTTTCATCCTATTTGTCAACCTGTTATTTATTTACTTCAAGATACTAGTAGAGCATTATCTTAAGAGAGGTGTTCTTCAGCTTAATAAAGTGAAGCACCCTAAACATTAGAATGCACTATGAAACAGTGAGCTTGTTGACACTTGAAATGTCTAATAAGAAGCCAATGACTAGATTTAGAAAAGATTAGTTCATCAAGTAAATATTAGAATTTTATTAACCTCAATCACTGATGTATTCCTTCCACATCTTAATTATATGCACATATATTCAAATAAATAAAATATCAGTTCTTGCAAATGAAATACACCAAGACATATACCAACAAAAATAATTGCAAGCATCGTTAATGCTACATTTTCTTTATATGATCTCTAGGGTATCTTCCAGATGTTAGACTCTGAGAAATATCCAAGTACAGAAGAATTCACACTGAACTTCTAGAGCAAGCTCTCCTGAACTTGCCAAAGCACTGACTCATGTAGTGTATATAGCACTCCTCTTGGGGTATGCAAGGCCAAGTTTCTCACTCATGATTGTGTAGTAGGATCTTCTCATCCTCTATTCGATTTCCTGAGTTTACGATGTGTCCCCTTTTAACCCAAGTCAAACGGTCCATGGCAGTGAAGCCCTGCATTAAATAAACTCATCATTTTTTTCACGCTTCAGTGGCATGGGCCATAATAAAACATTAGTTTCAAAGGTCTTTATTCACTGCTAGATGATGAACTCAATATAATATGCAAAGATTATTTGTCCTGACTAAATTAAATTAGCATTTCCCACACATTCAGATTATGTAAATTAGTATCATGAGCTGACAGCAAGATTGTTTTAACATGTCATTAATTTTAGTTATTTAATTCCAAGAACTAAGTTTGTAATCTTTTCTAAAATATGATTTTTTTTTCTTTAAAGTCTTAGGCCTGTCATGTAGTTAAATACTTGTCTTCTTAGTACTTTCTCAAGACAGGTAGAGAAAGGCTACACCCCCTAGACACACCACTCCTTTTTTACTTAGGATTATAATATTGACTAACATATCTCCATTGAAACCAAAGACTGATTTCTATCTAAGTCCCATATTATTGACCCAAAAATGAAATTTCACTAAGTGCAACCTCTTACTGAAAGTAAAACAAAACAAAACAAAATATTATTAACATGAAATTTAGTTATTCCAAGACCCTCCCTCCCTCGTACACCACAAGACCATTTGTCACATTAATTAAACATCGCACATGTGGATCATAATAAAACCTGAGTGGAAAACTGAAGACATTGGGACAACAATGTGTCCAGCTTCAGCCCTGAGAAGTCTGAAGACATATGGGCCTCGTTCTCAGCAACAGACCTAGACTGAATGCTGGTGAGGGTGAAGCTAAGATTAGGGGAAATTAATCGGTCTCGGTGTCTGAATTCAAGATTCTTGGTTTTCTTTCCCTTCAGAATGCCTTCCAAGAACTGCAGAGGTTTCTCCCTCACCTTATCGGCTGGGCTGCTTGGCTTCCCTTAGTTTGAATCAATACATGTGTTTTTGATATTTGGCAAACCAAGATTTAATTATGCAGCTGCAAATTCCCCACATCAACGAAATGTATCTTAGAGATAGAAAAACATTCAGAATCCATTTTATAGTTTGAGGATTCAAGTGGGTGAAAATCTATTCCCAACCTCTTCGTGTTTGATTTAATTATGGAGGACTTTTATGTTACTGGAAATTGAAATGAAAACCAGAATAAGAGTACAGTTTTTTTTTCAACATTTGTTCATGATTTTTTTATATAAAAAGAAGATAGATGCACAGCATAGACTGCAAAAGTAGTACATTGTAAATTACTATTTTAGCTGTAACTCACATACTGATTGCACTCTGAATCTGACTTAAAGCAACAAATGAATTGACAGGGTTTTGCCACTATTTTACTCTAAAAAGAAGTACATATTTTATTAAAGAAACCAGAAGGTTGATTTCTTTAATTTGCCAAGTGACTCTTGATAATTAATTATTTACTGAACTTAATCTTTGGCACAATTTAAACTGTTGAAAACACCCATGTTTTGGCATGGTTACATACAAATGATTAATTCAGCATGGTTTGACTTGTCAGTGAATACCCCTGTCTTTTGCAGTAGAATTTGCCGGGTCCCATGGTTTGGGCAAAATAAAATGTTGGAATGATTCCCAGTTTTAATAGTCCCAATTTATTATTACCACTGAACCCTGATCAGATCATGGACTGGATTAGATCCCAGTTTTTCAAAATACCCCAATTTATGACTCCTTTAGAATCCTGATTTTTTTTTTAAATGTATTTGAGTGGGACTTTGGTTGGCTAGAAAAGACCAGGTTAATTACTTGTAGATTCTTATTAGATCATCCCACTCTGTGAAAGTTATGAAAAACATACTAGATAGCGTTTCTCAGGACAAAGTCATGTTCTCCTTTTACGCTGACAGGAGGAAGTGATCAGGTTGCTGGTTTTCATAGTACTAAGCGTCTGCAGTGGCTGGGAAGAGTTGTATGGCATTGATTACAGCTGTGCTAAGGTTGAGAGTGGAAACGGAGGTGACACACACAATGGTGGCCACTCACAATCACCCTTTATGCAGTGGCAGTCTGTCAGGATTGCCCCACATGTACAGGGGCAAAGTGTAAGACCCAGGGGCGCCGTGGGTGGCTTGATGTAATACCTGTACTTTCATCTGATCACTGTAACACATATCTTCTTAGAAATGCTGATGGTCACCAACAAAACTTGGTGCATTACAGTATTCTTATAGACAAATGATGGGCACACCTACATCCACTTGCCACGCCAGCATATTTTATGAGCCAAAATCCTTTTATGGCATTTGAATCAATGTTAGAAGTGCTGTATTAGCAACCACTTGTCAGCTGAGCTGGATTAATACATAGAATGAATCACTGGACTGGCACGCTTTCCAGCAGTCATTTAGGGAAGTGTCTATAAAGCATAGCTCTTGAGCCTTGTTTTAAAAGAATACTTCTGTATGAATATACCCTGAAGTAACATAGCACATTAGTATATGCAATAGTAGCACTGTTGGAATCCATCCTAAAGAAGGCTCTAAACTATTCAGAGTGATTCTCAGAAATGTTTAGAATATATGATCTAATTTTTAAAATGGGAAAAGATTCAGTTGATGCAGAACATTGGTTTTAATATATACAAATTAAATAAAATATATTTGCTATTATCAGAAAACTAGTAACTCACTAAATTTTATGTCAATAAGAATAATGTTTTAGTGTAGATCGTGTCTAGCAATAGAACATTTTCTGTGAAAGCTTTGGGGAGTATAACTGGTAAAAAGCCATTTGAAGACTAGAATTTACATCTAGGCGTCCAATGATATTTTTTTTAATGGTAGAAAATAAACCACTTTTAGGGATGTATTCATATTGTTCCCCCCACCACCACCCAACTTCTTACCGTGAAATGAAATGGCAATAACAAGTATTTTGCTTGGGGAAAATGCTTTTTAATTGCTAAGATCTTTAGAAGAAATTTTTTTTTTCCAAAATTCAGAAATAAGTAAAAAGTTAATGATTCTAGAACATTTACTGTAGACCTATTTGGAACTGGGACACTGTGGTAGTAAACTTAATTTACTAAAATCACTCTAACTATGCAGATGTATCAAATTTTTAGAGACCAAAGAACATTCTAGAATGTTGTCTTATCACCTTTTCTTGTTTGGAAACCTTTTATATTGTATCCTGCTTTGGAAAGCCTCCATGACAACACATCCACTCTGCAAAGCAAGGTCAGGTATTGTCCACATCATTGGCAAGCTTTCCTAGTTGAAAGACTGCTCAGCTCATTGTCTCCAGAGCCTGCCTTCCCACATCCCACCAGCATACCCTTTCTCTAGAAACTATGACCAAGGCCTGAAATTATAGTAAGAGAATGTGGATATAGAGGCAACCCTCTTCAACAAAAATAATTATCCAGCCCAGGATGTCAGTTGTACCAAGGCTAAGAAGCCATATGAGAAATACATGGATAATATATAGATGCTTAAGATAGAAGAAATATATTCTAGATATTTAAAACCCTGCTAAAGAAATACATTCTATACATATACCATTATAGACAGAAATATACTCCAGATACTTAAGACCTCTGCAGTTGACCCTGAGAGCATATGTTTTGAAAGCATTTCCCAAATGATTTTTTTTTATTATAGCCACATTTCTAACTAAATCAACCTACCTATGGCTTAGAGGACACATATGGCCAAATGGAAAGATTAGGAGGTCCACGACTGGGTGGGGCATTGGTGACAGACCTGACTCAGTATACATGCGCTGCCATACTATCAAATTGCCACAAGCTTTAAGATTCTCATCTGGTAAGTGAGAAATCTGTCTCTCTGATTGTCAGGAAAATGAAAAGTAGTGTTTCTGAAGCAAGCACCTGGTTCACTCTAGGTGCTCAGTGTTATTTCCCGACCTGCTTTGGGGATTAAAGCTCCCAGTTACTCACTCAGTAGCCTTTGGAGCCTGGAATGCTCTGAGCCTCACCATCTGTGAAAGTTACTGAATTGGATCCTGTTACAACGAAGAAGGCCAACTTGAGTGCAGACTTCGCCCAGCTGGGAGGAATGCCAGATACTTCCATTCAAGAAGCATCACCTCATTTCTTATTGATCACCGGTTGTAGTGAGCTTGGCATAGGGGCGGCAGCACAGTAGCAAGGGATTGTGGTCGGCAGCCAGAGCTTGGCAGTGTGGAAACGAATGCATGGACAAGGGACACAAGTGGTGGGATTTACTGCCAGCTCCTCCAAGTTCACAGGGTGTGTAGCTGCAGGAAACACTTGTAACCACAGCCATTAAACCCGTAAAACCCTCACATTTGCATTTCTCTTATATGTGTTGCATTAAGAGGCACTGGTTAACTCTGGTCTGCTAACATTTTGGAACTAGTCTTTGGTTGGGAACAGAATCCACATGATAGTGTACCCCCCCTTCCATTCTCTCTCACCCATCTGGCTTTGCCCTCTACAGTTTTACCATGCATTTAAAGTGGCTTCAGAACATTTTTTAAAAAAAAAATAATAATAATAATCTGACCCTTTTTACAGACTCAGAAATTCCTTTTGCTCTCTCACTTTGTGCCTCTGGGATGTGGAGAGTGAGGAGGATGGAGTCCTTTGTGCTATGGTCTAAAGGGTTACTTCACTGACAGGTCACTTTTCAGGAACAGCAACAGTAACAACAGTGGGTTGTCTAGAAAAACATTTTATATATGCGTGTTCCTGGAGGGATTTAACAACTTTATAATCATTTGTCAAGTCATGGCTTTTTTAAAGTTTTTTCCCCCAGTATATATGAATGCTTGCCCAAATGAATGCCTGTGTACCATGTGCATACATGCCCAGAAGGCACCAGATCCTCTGTGACTGGAGTTACAGATAGCCTTGAGCTTGTCACATAGGTGCTGAGAATTAAACCCATGTCCTCTGGAAGAGCATCCAGTGTTCTTACCCACTGAGCCATCTCTGCAGTCCCAAATCCTAATTTCTTAAAGCAGAGATATGGATTAAGGTGTCTGGGTCCACAATAACAGTTGAGTGTCCCTTAGCTGAAATATTTGAGTCCAGATGTGTTACAAATGCTGGAGTTCTCTGGGTTTTGGACTATTCATACAGGCATTCCCAGTTAAGCATTCCTAGTCTGCAAATATGAAATGTTCCAAAATTCAAAAGAGCTATGAACATCATGTGCGTCTACAAAAACAGTTTGGATTTGAGAACACTTAGAATTCTATGTTAGAGATGCTCCACTGTTGTTATGACTGACCAAAGTCACTCCTTCCCCTGAAACTTTCAATGGCTGCCTAATGAAACAGTCCAACCATGTTGGTTTAATGTGTCGGTGATGACATCCTGACTTCATAATCAAAATTTCTATTCCTGAACCATATAAGTTTATGCTTCTTGATATTTTATAACCCCAGGAAAGCTAAATCCTTCCTCCTTCCCTCCCTCCTTCCCTCCCTTCCTCTTTCCTCTCTTCTCCTTCTTCCCTCCTCCCTCTCCTTTACTCCCTCCCATCCTTCTTCCTGAAGGAACAAGCAAAGGATGAAAAAGTTTAATAAAAGTATGATAACCTTGCAATTGGTGTAGGAAATAGACAGGCTTAGAATCAAAACTATCTGATACTGGTGCTCACTGTCACTCAAGGCAAGCTCATAGCTCATTGAGCATCCCATTCTGGGAGCTTCTTTTAGAGTGGCATCTAATCATCATAGCACTACTGAGCTTCAGAGTTTCAGAGTTCCTGTAAAATTCATATGATAAAGCACCTAGAACTGTGCTTCATCTTTCCACTCAGTTGGCACACATTGTTATCATCAATATTGCCTTTTCTATGCATGTTTGTAATTTCAAGTATACCTTTTCTATCACTAGATTTCAACTGCCCTGGGGTTAGGACCATTTCATAGTCATTCTTTTAATTCTACCACTATTCAATATGCTGTATTTTACAGGATGAACAGTAAATAGTTGTTAACTGATGGATGGATGGATAGATGGATGGATGGATGGATGGATGGATGGATGGATGGATGAAAAGATATAAAACCATCCTTTTACCCGAACTTTAATTTTTTTCAAGGGATTAATTGATTATCAGGAGCTCGGATACAGAATAGGCTGACAAATGTTAGACAAAGCCATCTAGTTTAGGGAAGTAAGACTGTGCAGAGGTTATGAAATGTCAAGAAATGCAAGTTCTTTTGTAGTTGGTAGTAGGTTAGTGGAACTAAATCAGTGAAGCACAGCGGCCAGTCCATGAGGACTGTCTAAACAAGATCCTCAAAAGCAAGACCAGAAAAATGAATGGAGTGCATCTACTTTATAAACTAGCAAAATGCCATAGGATAGGAGAGCAATCTTTGTGGCTTTGTTTGTTCTGTTGTTTTATTTGTTTTGTTTGTTTGTTTTTGTTTGTCTAAACTGGACTCACTCTCAACCCCATCCTCTTTCAGTTGCTTAGATGCGACCCATTGATATTTCTTTCAGGAACATGCATTTCAATATTTTGAAGTGAAATACTGCTTTTGAATTTAATGCTATGGAAGAAAAAGAGAAACATTGTCCTTGGCCTAATCTCTGTCAAAGAAGGATCTCATCATGGTATATTTTGAGCTGAACCAGCCTGGATTTATGGTACCAATGAGCAAGCATGAATAACTAGGACAGTAGTGTGGTAACCACATCCCATAGAGCTACTCTCTCAGGGAGACAATTTTACAAAGCTCCAGGCACAAACATGGTAGACATTGTTACCAAACATTATCTTCTAAATTATTCCTTACTATATCCTTTCCTGCAAATTGAAAGCCCTGGTTGCCTTAAAAGTAGAAAACAATATCAAAATCTTAATGTTACGCATCTAATTCTAAAAATATATGAAATTCTAATAATCAATGGGGATACAGTAACCATGTAGTAAAATAAATTGCTAAAAATCTTGCATATTTTTGAAACCATGTTGTTCTGCTTAGAACTTGCACCAACTAGCAAGTTTTAAAAAGCAAATAGATGAGTTGATGGGAACTAGCTTAGACAAATCATATTTAAATTAATAATGAATTCCATTATTGACAGAATCAACAGCTAATTAAAAATACTATCAGGGAAGATGTAAAAGATGGCAAATTTCCAATACAGATTGACACTAAGGCCACTGACATAATTGATATTTGCTCAATACCTAAGATGCTTTGTAATCTCTAATTGAAGCTGGGATAGCCAGAGAAATTTCCAGGTGTGGAGTCAGTCTCTCTCTCTCTCTCTCTCTCTGTCTCTCTCTCTCTCTCTCTCTCTGTCTCTCTCTCTCTCTCTGTCTCTCTCTGTCTCTCTGTCTCTCTCTCTCTCTTTCTCTCTCTCTCTCACATACATACACATGTAATTATATGATATTTTCAGAAACACACACACATAAATGTATGATATTTTCAGAACAAATCATACATCAAAGATATTTTAATGGGGCTGACTTCTAAAAAAAATCCACTGCATTATGATAATGTATAATGCAATTCATATGTTTTTGATCTGGCTGTGCTGAGTGCAATAAAGTCAAGATGGATAATTTATGAGTTGGACATTCGAATTTCAGAGTTTCATTTTGTAATAAATGCATATTGAAAAGAATCTGCAATAGTCATGTGATTAAATAATCTACCTTTTAAAGAAAAGAAATTTACCTTTAATAAAATGTGTCATTATTGTGGTTTACTACTTTTGATAGTATTAAATACAAATTAATTGTATACCTGTCCAAAAAATTTTTTAAATACAACAAACTAAAAGATTGATATAATAACTTTTCCAGTCCTAACAATCAGTTGTATTGCCAAAAAGTATAAATTTTCTCTAGGAGTTTCAAAGGATGGACAAGCATTGCCTGACAGAGAAATGTATAATGTAAAAACAAGATCATTTACAAAATAAATCACACAGAAGTGGGTAGTTAAATGCCAAGAAAGCATAACTCTTCATCTTTCCAGCAAACAAACTTCAGAGCCAACAGAACAAGAGTTTACGCTAAACCACACCTTGCCTAAAAGGTGCGCAAGGTAAAAATAGGTCTGCGGGTCTGGAGACTCGTCTGCCATCACGGCTCTTGGGAGGCAGAAGCAGGAAGATCATAGACTTGTCACCAGCCCGGGCCATAGAACAAGACTTTGTTTTGAAAAAAAAAAAAGAAAGAAAGAAAATCCAATATAATTCATGATCAGTTCATAGCACGCAATAAGTAAGATGAAATGCATATAATCTAATTAAGGTGATGATTGTGACCCTCATTGGTAATTTCAGACATTTGCATGCATGCTGTTCTTATTCAAGTAAGTTTGAGGTTCTCTGAATTAAGAAAATGTTTTTTAAAGTAAAATGAAAAACAAATATACTATGGAAAAATCAGAAATTTAAGATCTCCAGGAATTGTGTAATATGTTTTAGCACACAGAAATCAGGCAGGGAGTGTAAGGGAAATATGTGTGATGAGTTTTAGGCCTTTGCCAGAACATTTGAAAACATATGACGTCATAGTCATGACTATAATTATACTTAAACTTTCATTTTATATTGCCTGCTAAGCAGGAATTCCTAATGAAGGAATATGAAAAGCTGTTTCAGGCATATCCTAAGAAGTTATTATATTTTAGTTTAGTATGATATTCTGAGGACATCATTTTAGTCTGAAGAGCTCTTGACTCTTTCTTTCTGTAAGAATATTTTTTCATGCTGAGGCCATGAGTGTAGCAGATGAGCAGCCGGCGTGGAAGTAAATTTGGTAATATTCTAAAGTCAGTACAGCAGGCTAGCTCAGATACTTAAGACAGAACACTAAAAAGCTAATATATGAACCATTACAAAATTGGTTACGTACCCACTGAGGTGCAATTATTGTAAAGAATGCTTGTTTTGATGCTTAAGAAAGAGTTAAGTAACCCAAAACCATATCTCCAACCCTAGGTGAATGTCATTTTCTAAATTATTTTTGCTGCATATATATATATATATATATATATATATATATATATACACACATTTATTTATTGGCTTGATAATTTGTTTACTTTGTGTATGCATGTGCATGCACAACATGACGTGTGCATGCCATTGCACATGTATGGAAGATATGTTCTCTCCATGTACCATGTGGGCCCCAGGAATCACATTCAGGCCATCAGACTTGGCAGCCAAGGTATGTACCTGTGGAGCCCTCTCAGGGGCCCCTTTATGAACACATAAGCATACCCTCCTTAGACAAAGACCTTCCAAATGAAGAAACAGTGAGACTTCACTTATTCTCGGGATCAGCCTGAGAAGAGAAAAAGGTCACTCAAGTGATTATCTTCAGATGCTAAAGGTGGGGTGTGCGGTGTATGGTTTAAGGCATGCATCTCTTTGCACTTTCCCTAGCATACTTACCTGCCTGGCTCCAACAGTGTGGGACCTTACTTGGAGGATCTTCCCAGCCTCTCTCACCTTTTACTGTAATACAAAAGTGTTTCTTTGTGTGTGTGTGTAATACAAAAGTGTTTGTGTGTGTGTGTGTGTGTGTGTGTGTGTGTGTGTGTGTTTTGGTTTGTTTTTGTTTTCTTATTTTTTATTAGATATTTTCTTTATTTACATGTCATATGATATATCCTTTCCCAGTTTCCCCTCTGAAAAAAAGAAATAAAATAAAATAAAAATAAAAACAACAACAACAACAAACCCTGTTTCCTCTCCCTCCACCTGCTCTCCAACCCACTCTCCCCGCTTCCTAGCCCTGCCTGGGACATAGAACCTTCACAGGGCCAAGAGCCTCTCTTCCTGCCTTGTGCAGAGTAATTCCAAGTGTCATTCATGCAGGGGCGGGCTCTGGGAGTGCACTAGCTCCTGAGGCTTCATACTGAGGCCCCAGTGGAGCTGTGTTCATTTCAGTCTAGCAAGCCATGTCTTTCTAACTGGCAATTCACCTTTGATACCATCATGTATTCTCTCGGTCTCCTAAATCCCCCTTCCTTTTTCTTGTTTATTTATGTTTGTTTGCTGTTTGGTTTTGCATTTCTCATAGGAAAGATTATCTTTATTTTGTCATTTCTGGTGAATTATTCACAGTTTATCCCTAAAAGCATGTAAGAAAGATTTGAAGTTGAGAATGTAGCTCAGTGATAGAACAAGGCCCCATTTTCAGTATCCAGTGGTGAGAAGGAAGGAAGGAGGATGGGGAAGAAGAGAGGGAGGGAAGGAGGGAGAGACAGAGAAGGGGAGTGGAAGAAAGGAAGGAAGGAAGGGAAGGAGGGAGGGAAGAAGGTAAAAAGGAAGGAAATAAATAATTTTTTTTTAAATCCAGTATTTTGGTCACTTGGAGAAAAAAATATATATATATTGAAAAACTTGCAACTTTTATGTTATTTTTGGCCTAAACTCTTCAATAATTCTTTATGATACTGTTAATTGTCAACTTGAAAATTCTAAAATAAACTTGGAGATGTGCCTCTGAGCATGCCTGGGAGTGGGGGATATCCTGATTCTGTTAAGTGAGATGGTAAGACGTGCCCACTATGAGTAGCACCATTCCCTACATAGGAGATTCTAGACTATGTAAAAGTAGAGAAAGCCAGCTGAGCATACATGTATTCATCCATTGCCTTCTGTTTCTCTGTTGTGGGTGCAATGTAATGAGATGTGCCAGGACCTGCTCTGACTTCAAACACTGTGATGGAATACATTCTGGAGGCAAACATTAACTGAGCAGCTAGGAATTTGGCGTAAATAGTAAGGTAAATAAAGTGTAAGCTTTTTTCTCAAGTTCATGGGTAAGAGAAAGGGTGGAGCACAAAGAATTTCACAATGATAAAGCTAAACTTCAATGCATTCTGTTATAGGGTATGAAATTGTTATATGATCACAGAGAAGGGAGCCACCAAAAAATAAAAATAAAATAAAAATAGAGTCATAGCTGGGACAATAGAACAGACCCTCTTTATCTTCCAATACTTCTAGGCACTCGCAACAAAGTCATTAAATTCAATTATAAAGTACAACTTAACTGTGCAGCAAATTAAAAGAGATTTTTTAAAAATTTAAGTTCTTAATCCCATCAATAATACATGATATTTGTGCTAACTAGAGAGCAATTTAAGACTCAGCGAAAATTTTATTTGAAATCTAAGGGATTTTCTAAGCCATCAGAGTGTTTCTGTATGGTGTCTCTAAAGTTGGCAGGATGCAGTTGAGAAGCTTAGAGCAAAGCTTCCTGGAAAAAAATAATAGTTATATGAGTCAAGTAAGTGAGCATGGGTTATAAAATATATTTCTGAAGTTTTTTTTATAAGCCATGTAGAGAATGTAATTTACCTGTAAACTACAATTTTAGTATTATGCAACACTCTATTTAGAATAGATCTAAATATAGATGTAGATATAGGTAGAAAGGTTGGTTATATGCCATCTAATCGTATATTTAAACCATGTATTGCATATGTATGGTGTTGTTAGAACATAATCAGAGGCATAGCAAATAATCTGTAACAATAATTAATTATAATTAAATGAAGAAGCCGACTAGGGTGACCAGGGTCAAGTTATTTTGCCTCATGAATTGTCCTGGGTTTAAGGTTCTTGACTAGTCTACCCAAAAGTGTGCTTTCATAGTGTATACCCTTCACATATACTTTCTTACCATTTTCTAATTAACAGTTACACCCAGAATTCATTAATCTGGACAGTTACCAGATTACATCTGATGATGGATTGCCTTATGCCTTCTCAGGGTTGCAACATTGCAAAGGCAATGGACAGTCTCTAGAAAAACAAGCTGTGAATTTAGATTTTTTTTCCCTGAGTCCCCCTATGTGGTCCAGTCAGTCCTTTGAGTGCCTCCGCAGTGGCATCCAGCCACAGCTCCCAGTGGGCCATTCTTCCCCAGCATCAGCAGTCAGTACTCTGCAGTGCTCCATGTTGACAAATTAGGATATTCAGTAGGTTCAGGATATTCACCACCAAACATTCAACTTACTGCAGTTTTGACATGTGTTAGGTTGATCAGGATATAAACTTATAGGAAGTCAAGGGGCATCGTTAAGTTAGCATGGCTTCAATCATTACACCAGAAACGGAAAAGAGAAAGAGAAGAATCAAGAAAAGTAAAATCTGTTCCCCAGTACAAAGCACATGGTGGACCCTCAGGAAATGCATCAAGAGGATGGAGTCTGCAGCTGATTTCCAGTTCCGTTGTCACTTCCCAGCACCCCAAGTAGTGTAAGGTGAGAGCTGGAGATGCACATCGTGGCCTTCAAGAAAGGTCTGCTCCTCATTGTACAAAAAAAAGAAAGAAAGAAAGAAAGAAAGAAAGAAAGAAAGAAAGAAAGAAAGAAAGAAAGAAAAGAAAAGAAAAAAGAAATCTATTCAGTGAGTTCCATTAAGGCAAGTTAAAGGATTAATATATTTTAGAAAGATCTGCAGCCAAGAGATTCAAACCAAAAGCATTTACTGCTTTACTCTCTATCAAGCAGAAAATTCAATTAACCACCCCACACCTGGTCTCTTGAGCATTCTGGCCAACTCAGGCTGTGCAGCATTTATTAAAAGTATCTGTGCTCTGCCTAAGGTTCTAAGTAAAACTGTGAAGGAGATGAAAGAAGCTGTGTGTACACTTTCAGGAGGGACTGGGTGTGTGGGCTTGTGAAGCCTGCCTAAGTGTCTCTCTCTTACTGCTACCTCCCTTAACCTGCATCAGACCTGCGTGATGGCTATTGTCACTGGTGACAACTGGTACACGCTTAAAATAGCTTTTATTGTGTTTAAATTTATTTAGTCTTCTCCCTCTGAGTTTGGTGGTATTATAGTTTCCACTTACAAATGAGAAAGGCTACATGATTTGCTCATGGTCACAAAATTAGAAAGGAGCTTGGTTTCTGTACTGTCTGACAGCGCCCCCCCCCTTACCCCATCCTGTCTCTCCATTTCTGAAGCAGCAGGGTTTGCCTATCTGTCGGCAGCTGTGGTCTCCTCTGTAGAAAGCTGGGCTACAGTGGCACTGCATGGGTGAGGATGATGCCTCCCATGAAGATCTTAAAGCAGAAATATAAATGTAAATTTTGCTCATTAAAACCATAATTAATTTATTGAAAGTGAATTGTTATTATTTCAGGGACGAATGCATATCAGAATATGCTGATTATTTTAATGAACCAAGAGCCTCTTCTGGGATCCTTCCAGGGCATTATTTGCAAGCAGGTCACTGCAGATTTTCAGAGGGGAGAATAAAAGGATTGCTGCTCATTTTCAAGTTTTGCTTTATTAAAAATGCAAAGAGAAATACGTGCTGTATAATGTATTTGGGGGGAGGCTGAGTAGACATCTTTGTTTAGGAAATGGCCTGACAGCCTCTCTTAAACCCACAATTCTCCCCCCAGAGTTGTGGTTTCTGGTGTCACAGTCATGAACATCAGAGGTAGTTTGTATAGCTGTGGTACGCAGTCATGACCTCACTGGAACTGTTAGGATGACCATGGGATGTTCATTCAGTCCTTTCCTCATACCTTGTCTTCAAAATCAGTTATGCTGGCCTGAAAGGAAGGTATCCTCCAAGGCCAATTCCTGAAGGCTCTGTCTCTCCACCTTTTAGTTGGCCTCCTGTGTTGCTTTCTGCTTATATTCCTCTTCTCTAATTTGGAGCTACATCTCCAGTCCCTTCCTGATCTGCTGTATCAGACTCATCTTCCCTCAGTTCTCATTACCACCTTCCAGGCACTGTGCGATATTTAAACATTCTATCAAGGGATAAAGTAGATGACGCCTCTGCTTATATGGTAAGTAAGAAAGAGAAATCAAGTATAAATACATAATGTGGATAAATAAAGTCATGCGATCAGAAGCAATGGGACTTGGTGTGGTGTCTGCCACAAAGAGACTCAGATTCATTCTCAATAAGACAGTCACAAAAGTGGCAGAAACAACAAGTACTCAAGCTTGGGCCAAGGAGGCTACATGGTTGGAGCTTAGTAATTAAGTAAAGGAGTGGTGTTAACTGAAGTCACAGAGGAGACAAGTGCCTGTATAAGTCATAGCAAGGAGCTTAGATCATATGTAAGTCATGGAGGAAGACTGGAAGATTTTTAAGCATAGCACTACTTAATAAGAGATCCACTCAAGCTGCCATTTAAAGAAGGATGCTCCTTGAATTGAGAGAGCTAACCACACATCTCTTCCCTTTTAAAACATGTGTGTCTTTACTGATATTAGGTCAGACCTAAAGGACCTCTAAATCTCAGGTAGGGATTAAGGGGATGAAGGGAAGTAAAGGATGTTTACCTACATCTTAAAATCCAGACCTTTGCAGTACCATGCTAATAACCACAATAAACAATGCCAGACCTTCCTTCACCCAACCCTGGACAGACACATTTGCAACTTGAGTTCTAGGAAGAGGTGAACCCACCCTTTTCCAGTAGTAAGAGCTGTCCTGTGTTAGATACAAGAAAATCTTACTAAGGACCACATCATAGACTAAAGATTAAGGAAGCAGCTTGTTGGGGATTTGATTTATGCCTAAATGGACATTCGCACATCCACTGTGGGTCCCTGCCAATAGTTAGGTTTTTTTAATGGTCAATATAAAGAGCCAGCAGCCAATGGTTAGGCAGGGGGACAGAGGTGTGATTTTTAGGATTCCCCATCAAGAAACACAGGACGGAGAGAGAAGGATTCTGCCATGAGAGGAGCGAAGGATGGACCACGCTGTAAAGGAGCAGGAGGGTTAAGGCAGCCGAAATCTAGGCACAAAGGGAAAGCGGTCCCATGAGAGGACTGCCCAGAAGGAAACAGGACAGCAAAGACTTAGAAAGTGTTAACTCAGGAATACCGGAGGGGAGTATGTGCTATCTTGGGAGGTTTGGAAGTGCCCAACCATTGAGCTAGTTAAGGCAGATTAAATATAAAGTTTGAGTGCGTGTATCTTTCATTCTTGAACCCAGAGCTCTTGGTCAAGTGCAGAGCCACGCATACCTACTGGGAGTATAGAGCGACCCTTTAAATATTTACAGCCACAGCAGCTGAGTAAAGGAACCCTAGATGGGTGGAACTAAGAACTAGCACTCAAAAGCATCTACTAGCACCCCATCACTTGGACTTGTATATAAATCAGAAATTAGATCTGTCATGCCCATCAAAATACCAAAATACCCTTACTGTAATTCTGAATACCATATGCATCTACTCTAAGATCTTTTACACCCTATACATCCCAATGTACTCAATTTTTTTTTCCTTCACGGTCATTGGAAAGGAATGGGCTCATTCCTTGTTTCCTAATTGCGGGTCACCTCTGGTAGAGCTGCTGGGGACAGCAGGCATTGTCTGGATTAGCTTGTTAGACTGTCTCTGGTAGGGGACACTGGTGATATAGGGGGCTGTTGGCCTTCTCAATGAGCTGTCCTCATTAGATGCATGTGTCACCAAGAAGGAAATTCAATGGTTGGGCTGCTCCCCTTAAGTTTAGACCCTTCTTAACAGAGATTCTGTCGTTACTCTGCCAGAAGTAGTTTATGAACGTGATAGCATGCCCACTTCTTCTCCCATCTGAACACTTAAGCGTTCCCTATCCTCTCCAGCTAGGCTAGCACAATACGTAACATAGTAAACACTCGATAAGGACTAGATTTAGCAAAACGGGTTAAGGCACCACATGTTTATGGGGTGTGCCAGTATAGTTTCTCAAGGACACAAGTCACACTTCAAATGACATTTCCTAAGAAGATCTACAGAAAATATTGTGGTTGAATAAAATATTTTTCTCACTTATTTAAAATCTCCTGTATATACACCCTGTTTCTCTTCACACTTCCTGCAGAGCAGGAAGACTGGCTTTTCCTAATGAGGTGTCCTTCACCTGTGAATTGGGTGCAGCCGTCAGGTGTTGAGAGTCTGGATCTCCACCCACTTGGCTCCCGGCAAGTTGTATCTCTGAAGCAGGCTTGCAAGCTTGTAGGCTACCTCACATCACAGGAAACAGAAGAGCATAAGCTGGGTGGGTGACCACATTCTCATGCTTCAGCACATTTTTGCATGAGTAAGCACTTAACAACAAAGGTCAGAACATGGCCATGAGCGCACCCACCAGGTGTGAAATTCCAGGTGATAAAATGGAAGGAAAGGGAGGCTTCCAGAGAGAGGAAAGGATATGAAGCCAGTTTCCTCTTATTCTCTGTACTTTTCCTGTTTCCTCTCCAGGAAGTTTGTGTAGACTTCAGTATCCCGGACAGTCAACATGAGGGGTTTATCTTCATTCTTTTCCATAGGATGGCACACCACCATGTCAAAGGTCTCTCATTCGTTTTTCAAGTAGAACCCTCGGCAGTTCCTAGGACTAAAAAGTGCTATGCTACAGAAAAATGTAATATAAAAGAAAAGAAACACCTTATTTTCCCTGCTACTTCTCAGAGTGCAACATATAGAGGCCACACACAAATGGGGAGATTATGAAGAATAGAGACCATTTCTTGCCACACACAAATGACAATGACAATAAGAATAACCACATCAACAAGTTATGAATTTTCTTCAACCGGCTGAGCTTGCTCAAGGGCAGGTTCTTATAGCTTTTTCTTCAGTGTTGCTTCGGCCAGCAGCCTGGGAGCGTCTTTTAATGTCATCAGTGCTTAATGATACCATTTGTGGGGGTATATCTATAGGATTTCTATAAGGGAAGCATGCATTATTAGAGAATATTATAAGAAGACTGAAGGCTGTTTCTCTCTACCCCCATCCCTCTTTGGGGCTAATTTTCCAAGGAAAGCTAAAGATGTTTACTAAGCATTTCTGGGAAATTTATCCACATTATGAGAATACAAATTACAGGAACTCAATGCATTAGCAATGGCGAAAGTTTAATGGGTCTGGGAAAGGTATAAATTTAGGGAAAATGTAAATTGCAGTAACAGGAGAGCCATCACTGAGTGGCAGTTCTCTTAAGATTGTAATATTTAGTATCCATATGAAGGAGTAAAGAATCTTGCCATTTGACATTGAAAAAAAAAGAGATAACTGTTAGAAATTGTCAGTGACTACAATCATGATTGTAGAATATGCAATTGTCTCTATCAAATAGATAGCAACCTTCCCCATGGGATATTTGGCTGGACCATCTAGTATATAGAAATCTTTCTGTTATCTCAGCTGGGCGAAGAACCAGTTAGACAACCTAGGCCCTTGTGAGTTAGAATGTTTTCAGGTCCTGTCTGACTTGACCAGCTTCTCAAATGTTTGTTTTGCCTGGTTTTATGACCATTTCACAACTGGGAGGGTATGTCCTCAGCTTTGTGAGCTTTGGGAACACTGAGTTATCTCAAGAATAATATCTGGAGCTGACATCATGTGATTTCAGTGGCACTCGGAGCAAAAGCTGGAGGACCTGAGCTTGAATCCCTAGAATGTCTTGAAGTCAGACATGGTCATGCACACACTTACAACCCCATCTTTGTGGAGAGCAGAGACAAGAGGACAGCCAATGCTTGGTGGCCACTAGGCTAGCTCCAGGCTCAGTGAAGGACTCTGTTTCAAATGAAGAAAGACCCACAGTGGTAGAGAAGAACACCCTACCATGCTCTGGCTTCCCCACATGCACGTGCATGCACCTATGCCCATAGGCCTCCTCTTTCCCTGTCTCTCCCCTTAAGTGGTATCTACACACTAGATTTTGCAAAGCTGGAAGAACTCAGTTTGTTGTTTGTGTGTGCAAAGGGAAACCATGGTGAAAAGATCTCTGTATGAGATTCTTTTAACTATGTTAATTAATTTGCACTTGAGTATTATAGAAACATTAGGTGGCTTTATAGAAATTTATTTATTTATATATTTATTTATTTACTAATTATAAGAAGAATAATCAATTATCCCATCAATTGAGGTCTGGTTTAGGCTAGCAAGAGACATGAATGGTACAGGAGATCGTTTGGAAAATAATTATAGAGGACCTGGGAGGACTGAGAAAACAGTGAAAACCTAATGCCATTAAAGCAGCTTTGTGCAAAAGATAACACATTGATCACAAAGACTGTATTTGTTGGTCAGTATAGTAATAATTTTAATAATAGTAATCAAAAGCTGCAATTCTTGACCAGGTTATAGCTTGCAGCTTTGAAACCATATTGATATGGAAAAGCTGAAGAAACCTGTTCTCTGAAAGAAAGGATAATTATAGTGACCTAATTGCAGCCTCTATTGTGAGAGCAGAATGATACCAAGCAAATTATGCCTGCTGTCAAAAGAGAAAGCAGTGCAGCAGGTACTTTATAGTTTCTTTTCATGGCACTACTGCTTGCCCATGTCCCTCCCCTGCAACCCTTCCCTGACCTCTAGTTCTGTCACCCCTGTAGGTAGCAAGCCAGCTTATCTCCTCTCTACTCCCTTTCACTCATTTGTTTATCCTCATACAATAGCAGCAAATGAAATGTCACCCCTAAAACTCCTATGCACTGGTCAGACAGTCAAACCTGCACCTCAAGACGTTAACCAGCAATAGTTTGAAAGTACTGAGTCCTATGAAGGTATGAGCAAGTATGAATGAGGGATATCATTTGGCGGTGTTTTAGCTGAAGTCATAAAAGGCAAATGGGAGATACAGAAAAGAAAAAAAAAATAAAGGACTTGGATCACAATGTATTCATATCACCATTATACAAAGCTCTTTGAAAAATCAAAAGGGAAAATGCCCAGTAATCTGATGGAAAAATCAGCCAACGATACGGACAGCTCACGGAAAAGGAAATGAAAATGGCCCCTAAATATATGAAAAGATACTCAGCATCACATAATAAGAGTCAGGCTAATTAAAACCTCATGGAAACGTGACTTCTCACCTGGCTTATCAAATTTCAGAGTTCAACAATGCGCTCTGATGATGAGACCAGAGAAACAGCTGTCCTCTTACAATACAGGCGGCAATGCCAAACAGGGGACTGTGGAAGAAAACTTATTGCAATCTAGAAAAAAGTGTATGTGTGGTGTGCTTTAACCAGCAATCCTTCTATGAACTCGTCCCAAAGCTGCAGTAAGGAACACACAGACTGGCTTGTGCACGGGATTTTCCCACGTGGCATCATTTGCTCAGGTGTACTTATTGTCGTGGCGATTGACCTTGATGCTCTGCAAATATTGCATTTTTATTTTGCACACTGAAGTTTTGCGGCAACCCGGGTAGAGCAAGTATGCTGGTAGCATTTGTCTAACAGTTCTGTGGCCATTAGCATTTTTAGCAAGGAGGATTCTTAGAGAAAATGCTACTACTGTACACACAGTAGACTACATCACCGTATAAGCATAACTTTTATATGCACTGGAAAGCAAGAGACTTCATGAGTCACTTTATGGTTTTTTTTTTTTTTTTTTTTTTTTTTTTTTTTTTTTTTTTTTTTACTTTACTGCTGTGGTCAGATAATGAACCCACACCCACAATATCTCTGAGGTATGTCTGTACTAGCAAAAACACCCCAGATACCCACATAAGCAAGAATGTATGACTCGTTAAATAAGCAAAAGCATAGCCACATGGTAGACTATTATGAAGTTTTTGTTTTAAAGAAACAAAGTTCTGTTGGCTCGTATGAAGTACTCTTCTGACTATCTAAAAAAGCAAAGTGTAGAAATACATTGTATCCCAGCTTTTGTATAACAAAGGAGGAATATAAATATATTAACACAACTGCTTAAAACACAAGTGTAGTTATACTATTCTGGACAGACAAGATAGATAATGACAGCTGAAAAACTTATTTTGTTCTTTTTTAATTTAGAAAAATAATACATTTAAGGCTAGACAGATGGCTCAATGGGCGAAGCACTTGCTGTATCAACACGAGGACCTAAGTTCAGATCCTCTGCAGCCAAGTAAAATCTGTCTCCTCAGCACTCTCGTGGCAAGGGAAGGAGTGCAGAAGCAGGCTGATCTCGGCAGCTCAGTATTCTGCCAGTCTAAATAATCACTGAGCTCCAGGGTTAGCAAGAGACCTGGTCTCAGAAAATAAGGTCAATGGGGCAGGGAGGGGCATGCCTTTAATGCCAGCACTTAGGAGACAGAGGCAGGTGTTCTGAGTTCACGTTTAGTCTGGTCTACATAGTGACTTCCAGGACAGCAATGAGTTCGTAGTAAGACCCTGTCTCAGAAATGGAATATGATAAAGGATACCCAATGTCATCTTCTATGCACATACATACATACATACACACATACATATATATGCACACTGAATAAACATATATGTATGTTTTAAATATTTATCAATAAAATTCAAAGGAAAAGAAAAAAATGATCTAAAAATTAAAAGCAAGCAAAATTGAATAACCTAACTAAAACAAATTGGTTGTATAACCACCTAGAAAAAATAATTGAGTGATATTAGAAAGAGTTTTGACTGTACATAGCATGAAAATAAAACCAAGATAACACCATGAGTTTTAATGGCCTAGTCGTAATTACTATGGTCTAAATGTTTGGGCCTGCACCCCCAACCCAACAACGTTCATGTACTGAAACCTAATTGCTAATATGATATTAACAGGAGTGGGACTCTGGAAAGATGATTGTGTGATAAGGGGAAAAACATTAAAAATTAGATCAGTCCCCTTAGAAGAAACACTGAAGCTGCCCTGCCTTTTCTGTAAGATATGGGACACAGTAAGAGTCCATCAGTCTACATCCGCAAACAGGATCCTCCCCTGACCCTGCCAGCACCCAGCTCTCCAACTAAAACCTACAGACCTATGGGAATTACATTCTGTTATTGATAAGCCAGTCCATCTAACACTGTAATGTTAGATCGAGACAGTGATGTGTTATTATTTTAAACTATTTATCTATTTAAAATTGCCCATGTTGTAATACAAATATAACTTTATCAATATAGAGAATCGAGATATTTTATTTTAAAAAGAATGTGTAGGTATTTATTTACAGTTAAGATTTCTGCACTGTTAATTTTGGATCAGAATTATCAGCTCAAATATGAAGATTTTTCAAAACTGTATGCTTCCAGACACAATGGAAATCCATACGAAGATGCCTCACAAAACTAAAAATAGATCGATCATATGATCAAGTAACATCCTACTCTTGGGTCTACACTCACAAGGATCAAAATCAGCATACCACAGAGAGATACTTGCATATACATATTTATAGCAGAACTACTCACAATAACTAAGCAATGGAACTGGCTTAGATGTGCATCACCAGATGAATGAATAAAGTATGTCATGTATACATGATTTATATTTACTCAGCCATATGAAATCATGTCCCTTGCAAGGAAATAGATTGAAGTGGAGATAATCGTGTTAAGTAAAGTAAGCCAGACTCAGAAATGTATCACATGCTCTCTCTTGTATATATAAACTAGGCTTACTAATAGTGAAACACATGTGTGCACATGTATGTGTAAATATGTATATGCATACATACATATATATACATATATATGGCATGAATGTAGAAGGTAACCTATTTGGGAGGAGAAAAAGTTATAAAACTTAGAAGGAAACAAGAAAGAAGAAGAATTAAAAATTAATATCCTATCATCTCATATGGGCAGTTAGATATTGTATCTATATTAGATTATACATATATATATGTATATATATATATATATAATCCACAGATAATTCTGATCTTGTTGAATTTAGAGTATGTCAATAAAAATCTAAATCTGTTAAGTGAATTTTTCTCTTATATATATAAGTATATATGTTAGTATGCACACATGTACATGTCCTGAAGGCAGAAGGGAGACTTTTAGCAAGGAGGAATGGCACAATAGATGGGTGGTGAACAGAGACAAAGCACAGGGCTATTCAGGTATGACAATGTCATTAGGGACTCGTCGCTTTGTATGCTTGCCCTAATAAAATGATAGTAATGAATAAAAAGAAATATAGACTTCCCAGCTCCAGCCATGGAAAACTCTTGGCAGTGAGCAAGTCTGAACCCAGATTGTAGCGTCATCCACCATTCGTTACAAAAGGGCATATGGGTAACGACTTCTTCCAAATAAAACCAGGAAGTTTGGTGTGGACCTGAGGCTACCTGCTTGCCAGACAGCAGCAAAGCTGTCGGAAGCAAATGGGTCCAGAGTTGCATAAGGACAAAGCAGTTGATACAGACCCATCTCTGTTAACTACGGGTAACCTGTGCAACACAGGGAGTACGGGATGCCCAGGATCAAAACCCTAAGCACGTTGTGTTTATGTATCATGGACTTAAATAAAAGTCTACAATCATTCCACAACCCCTGGAATGGAAGAGTCAGAACAACAACAAAAAAAATCTCTAATAACTTGTTTGTCCCCGTTAGAAGTATCTCAGTCACTAACCCCTTAATCCTGAAATCATCAATTAAAAAAAAATACGGAAGAGTGAATTGAGCATTTATCATGATCTCCTGCATGGGAAGAGCTTCACTAAAATCAAAAGCCCCGCACTGTTGAGGGCAAGGTTTTCTTATAGAAGAGTTCAAGGTGGTAAATATAAAGAAATAGCAGCCTGCCTGGCAGTGGTGGCGCATGCCTCTCATCCTAGCACTTGGGAGGCAGAGGCAGGTGGATTTCTGAGTTCGAGACCAGCCTAGTCTACAGAGTGAGTTCCAGGACAGCCAGGGCTACACAGAGAAACCCTGTCTTGGAAAAAAAGAAAGAAAGAAAGAGAGAAATAACAGCCTTCTGAACAACCATTTTACAACTTGTCATGGAATAATACAGCAAATTCATTCATGATTAAATGAAAAGATGATCACAAAACTGCCCAATGACCTGTTAAGGTTTGCTCCCTTAACACCACTAAAGTAAGACAGCCAGACATTGCATGCATTCTTACGTGATACAACTTAAAGTGCATTACTGGGATGTTATTTATTCTATAGCAAAAGCTCATGAATTGGCATCATAACAATACTAAGTTATCTTCAATGTTGTTGTTATCAATTTTTCACACTTAGTATATCTAAATATAATTGACTTTGATATTCAATTTATATCCTATGATAGTGGTGAATAAAAATATAATTCCTGAAAACATCATACTATTAAAATATATACTTTGAAGAGCATATTAAACAGAATAGCCTTTCTAGCACTATTGGGTGGTAAAGGAGAGAATAAAATATTTCAATTCAATAATCAGGAAGAGCAAGTTGTCTATAAGTCACTTAGGAAGGGAAAGCCTGGGTTATCATCCAGAGGTTTAGCAGTCTCACTGTGGTACAAACATGGAGCCACATGTTTATACTGAGGGAAGGAAGACAAGCCAGTAATTCAGTCTGGCAAAAACAGCCTTTAGAAATAAGCTTATAGAAAACATATTTGTACCCACTCAAGAAATGCTGCCCCAATGCATTCTTCTTAAGGAGTACACATCCTCAAGAACATTTGGGTGTAAGGCCTGTGTGGGTCTTTATTAAGTCTGAATACCCTAGTAGATTAAATATTCAGTTACTTACTGTGGTAGTTTGAGTGAGACTGGACCACAACAGGTTCATATGTTTGAGTGCTTGGTCCCTAGTTAGTGGAACTGTTTAAGGAGAATTAGCAGGTGTTGCCTTATTGGAAGAGGGATGACAGAAGCCCATGGTATTCACAGTTATTCTCTCTCTCTCTCTCTCTCTCTCTCTCTCTCTCTCTCTCTCTCTCTCTCTCTCTTTCTCTTTCTCTCTGTGTGTGTGTGTCTCTGTCTCTGTCTCTCTCTTGCTCTCTCGCTCTCTCTCTCACTCATCTCTTGGTCTCATGATTGGTGTTTCAATATGTAAGCTCCCAGCTATTACTCTATCAAGTCTTCCTGCCACCGTGCTTCCCATGGACCAAGCCTCTAAATGAGCCCCCAGTAAACTCTCTCTTCTATAATCTTCTTTGCTCATTGTGTCCCATTAAAGCAATGAAAACCTAAGACATTTGTGAAGGCAAGATCAAATAAGAATCAGACAGGATTTGCTTTTATGATGTAGGCTTGGTTCAGCTACATCAATGGGGGGGGGCAGCATGAAGCCAGACATGTCAAGGGACACTTAGCTTTTCTCACCTGCTTTTTAAGTAGCAGGATTCTTCCAGTAGAGGAAAAGAGATGCGGAAGTCATATAGATGTGACTCTGGTGAGGGGTGAGCCACAGAGGCCGCTGTTTGCTTATAGTTGAGTGTGTCTCTCAAGACTTCACGTGTTGGGCATTCGGTCCTCAACATGACAGCATGGTATGGTGGATCCCTATGGGAATGAAGCCCTAAGTAACATGGGGTCATGACCTTAGAAGAAATTGTGAAACTCTAGCCTTTCTGGCCTCCCACTTCTGTATGTGGTCTCTCTGGCACATGCTTCTGCCACCATTGCCTGAAATGATGCACCCAAGGAAGCTCACATCAAAACTCATGCCATGCACTTAGATGTAGAGCACCTCAACCCAGAGCTATGGAGGCCTCTTCTCTACTAACAGAAAAGGAACTAAGGACAACTTCTGTATTACTTACAAATACTGATGCTCTATAAGAATGTTTCATCTGCGGCTTTGTTTTCTAAAATGTCTGTATCTTTGTTTCATTTTATAATAATAAGTAATAAAGGTTAAAAATAAAAATTAAGAAGAATATTTAAGCTTACCAACATTTTCTAAAATGTTAAGCACATATGTTAGAGAAATCTTATTTGCCCACAACCTTTCATTTTGTAGAGAGCAGTAGCTCAAAAAAGTAAGTCACATTTGTAGCCAAATATTGAGTAAATACTGTGGAAATTATGGAAATACCTCATAGAATTTCCATAATTTATATCAAGTTTCCTCAAAACTCAGACTACATGGCCCTGCCAATATGACTCTTACCTTCATCCCTAGGAATGACAGTAGCTTTCTTTGCTACTGAATCATAGTCACTTACACTTATATCTCCCCTGTAGGTGAACCAGGGACCACATTTGGCTCTGTTCTTCTTTCTAATACACAGTGTAATCACAGCAGATACTGAATGCATAAACATTCAGACCAGAAGAGAAACTCTTCGGACACACTGAAGTGGCCTGTAGCCCAGTTGGGGGTGGAGTGTCAAGAGTCAACCAATAGATGGTATTCATTCTGTTTTGCTTTTACAGTCTTATTCCAACATGTGGAAGTGGGGTGGTGTCCTCCAGTGAGAACAAAGGGTATGCTAGAGTATAAACACAACACATGGAAGCAAACTAGTTTCTACAATCCACCCACCACTCCTCTACAAAAGGAAGCCATTTAGTAGCCATCATGAGCAAAATTCTACAAGGCTTATATAATAGAAATGCTCACAAAATTGGGCCAAGTAAATGCTGCTATGCTTATTTATTCATAACCTTCAACTTTTATTATGAAATAAAAAATGTACAGAAGTCTACACAGAAATTAATGCATTAAAGAATTTTGTAACATATGCTAATTCAGATAAATGCAGAGTTTACCAAACCTACATGTTGAAGACAAGAGAAAACATGGAGGCCACTATAGGACTATGATTGACAAGTGTAGTCCTCTATTAGCATATATTAGAGTTCAGTCTCTGACTGATGGAGACTGAGGACTCTTGAGAGAAGTAGTTGAGCTGAAGGGACCAAATACAACTTCAGCAAGGATCAATTTGTCCTAACTGAGCTGACAGAGGAATCACAGAAATGTACATTTTGCAAAAATGAACAAGGTCCACTGATACAAAAAGTATTCTCTTGTTTTTAGCTTTAAGTTTTGATGTACACATGGTGGCTCACAACCACCTGTAATGAGATCTGACACCCTCTTCTGGTGCGTCTGAAGACAGCTCCAGTGTACTTATGTATAATTAAAAAATAAATCTTTAATGGGCGGTGGTGGCACACGCCTTTAATCCCAGCACTTGGGAGGCAGAGGCAGGCAGATTTCTTAGTTCAAGGCCAGCCTGGTCTACAGAGTGAGTTCCAGGACAGCCAGGGCTACACAGAGAAACCCTGTCTTGAAAAGTCAAAAAAAAGAAAAGAAAAGAAAAGAAAAGAACTCTGGGCTGGTGAGATGGCTCAGCAGGTAAGAGCACCGTCTGCTCTTCCGCAGGTCATGAGTTCAAATCCCAGCAACCACATGGTGGCTCACAACCACTCCTAATGAAATCTGGTGCCTTCTTCTGGTGCATCTGAAGACAACTACAGTGTACTCATCTATAATAATAAATAAATCTTAAAAAAAAAAAGTTTTGATGTATTATAACTTAGTAGATAGATACATTTTTATATTCAAAGTAATTAAGTTATCATAAATATATATAAAAATTCTAATACCACATTATGACTGTTTTATATATCCTGCCTCACAATTCCATGCAGAAATGTGTGTAATTTACAAGTATCTCATATGCATATACATCCACTAATATCTAATTCCTTTTAGAATAGGAATACCATTTTGCTGGAAATATTGATGGCTGTTTTGGAAGGCTACAAAACATTTTAGGGGTGGATCTTTACTGGAAGAAATATTTGTGTGACTAATTAAATGCATTTACAAATGCTTGAAATTTCAATTGGAATGTATATTAAAATATCATTTTAAGTAACAAGAATATTAATGTAAGTTCAGCAGTAACTTCAATTCTATATTTTCCTAAAATAACTTCCTTTCCCACTTTGCTGTTTAACTGTCCTGGAGTTTATTTTCTATGGTCTTCAATCTGGGGGCGGGGATGGGGTGGGAGGAGGGGCGGGGGCGGAGCACGTTATCTTTTCAGCAGATGAAGCTACTCCTAGATAAGCTTGCCCTGGTGCTTGCTTTGGTTCTGATGCTTCTAGATTTACTCCTTCACCTTCCTTCTCTCTTTCTCCCTACTATGTCTCCATGAAATTTCCTCATAGACAGGAGTTCACTCTTAGGGCATTCAGCCCTCCCAACCATGATTTCCCATTCTGTAGTTGGGTCTTCATAAGAATTTATCCTTAATCCCAGGTTCCTCTTGTATCCTCAGAATCTTTTACCAAGTAAAGTCATGCTGACTATGCTCCTTCAGACTTTTATCCTTACTTCAAGGAAATATATGCCCAGCTATAAATGTATTAACTCTTGGCATGATCCCTGTTTTAGGCTGAGTCTCAACCTCATTGCAGGCCATAGGATCGTATCCATTTCTAATCCCACTGTAGATTAATTTTCTTCCCCACTCCTTGATCGTGTGATGTTTCAGTGAGAAGAGTGAGCTTGCCATACTTTCACTCAGTCATTTATTATCTATCATCCATCAGAGATCCTCTGATCTGACTGGGAACACGGTAGAAAGACAGAAGGACACTGTTGTAGCAGCCTTTTGGGGTTTTATGTCACCTTGACAAAAACTAGAGTTGTTCTGGAAGAAGAAACTTCTTAATTAAGAAAATGTTCCCACCAGTTGGCCTGTGGGCAAACCCAGGGTCCATTTTCTTAAATGACATGTGATATGGGAAGGGCTAGTGGTCTTAGATGCTGTAAGAAAGCATCTAAGCCAAGAACAAGCCAAGAAGAAGTAGCCAGTAAGCAACACTCTCCCTATGGCCTCTGCTTCAGCTCCTGCCACCAGGGCCCTGCCTTAAATTCCCTAGGTGACAGGCTATAAGCTGTTAAATAAATAAATAAATAAATAAATAACAAAAGAAACAAGTAACAAAACAAAAAACAAAAACAAAAACAAACCTTTTCTCTCTAAATTGCTTTGGGTCATGGAGTTTTATCACAGCAGTAAAACCCTAACTGAGACGAGTGGGATATGGCAACACACTGAAATCTCTTTGAATAAATCTGACTAACATACTTCAATAAAACTTTCTGGAATTGTGGAATTTGTCCACATGTTCATTGTCAGAACAGAAGCCACTGGCCTGCATGTAGCTATTAATCACTTGAATACATGTATAAGACTGAAAATAAAACGTTTTATTTTATTTCAATTAATTCAAACTTAAATTTATAGGGCCACACACAGCAAATGGCTACCACATTAGGCAGCAGATCTAAGCAATATAAAACAACCCTGTGGCCAAGGAAATGGAAATAAAAGTGGACATCCAAGAAATGTTAACGGAAAGAGGAGGCACTGCTATTTTCAAAGAGAGAAAAGAGAGGTTTCGATAATTCGAAGATAATGTGCTCAGGAGTATGGGGAAGCAAGTGGTACCAGGGACTGCAAAGGTTGTTAGGCTGTCCTGGAAATTAGATGTTTTAACAGGTTGAGTTTCCAGTGGCAAGGAGGCCCCCTGGTAGAAACAATTAGTATTTTCAAACTGCATGGGTGGAAGTGGATAAGAGCAAGACAAATGAAATATTTTTCTTTGATAGTATCTTGAGAGTCTCTTCGTCTTCTGTGCACCCCCTTTCTAAGACTGCCTTGTCCTCCCCCACATGGTGGGACCCTGATATATGGCATAATAATGATGGTGCAGAGAAATTACTATTTCACCTACTGAGTGATTAATATGAAATTAGTTACTGCAACCCTCAGTAGTGCAGAAAAGATAGAGGAAGGATTTGGTTTTGTTTTAGCAGAGAAAAATACAAGATCCAACACTGCTTGGCATACACAGAGAATTTTTTTCATCTAAAACTCTCTACACTCTTAGCAAGCTTAATTAATGGGAAAACTTCAAAGACTGAGGAGATGAAATACAAAACACAGATTCCAGCGTTCTACTTCTGCTATTTTAGAAAAACCAGGCTTGATGTTTCCTCTTCCATTAATACACAAGTGTAGTCCCAGCTGGGAGGTATTCATTTATCTACTAACTGATTTCTCTCAAGGCACCTTACTTATGAGGGAGAGGAAGAGAGGAAACATACAGGCCCACCCTTTGACTTTCCCAGATGTCTTTTGCCTTATTTACAATGGAAATCCATCCCTATCCTTGTAGTACAGGAAATGTTCTCTGATAAACCCTCTGCACCATCCCTTGAAAAGGAGGAAAAATCTTAGCATACTCCCCATTTTAGGCTGAGCCTCAAATTTCAGTGGAACAGGTTAGCTTCTTTATCAAAAATTATTTGAATAAGCATCCATGAATCTGGGACTAACATGCATTGAGAGGGAACAGGCCCTTAATGGGGGCCCTACTGTGTAATCTTTTCATCTTAGTTCAGAATTCCTTAAGGACTCAAACTGTCTCGTGCAAAAATATAAATCCCTCCAATTATTTATATGTCAGGTACCTTTTTAGCCTAGTCAAACAGATACACAATGATGTATCCTGACATTTATTTCTGTCTGTTTTGACCCAAAGATGATGCTGCTTCTTTATTTTATGCCACCTTCTCACTGTCTTATTTTGTTGCTTTTTCTTTCTCTTGCTCAATTTCTTCTCCTTTCTACTGACAAAAAGAAAAACAGACCTAAAATACAAACACTAGGACAGTGTTTGTCACAAGAAAAAAAGATAAGAACTTTGAAAGATCATGGCTTCTAAAGAGTTTGACAAAGGGTTTGATGTTTGAAAAATGAAAATAGCTGCCACGTTCAAAAAACAACTGGTTGTGGTTTGAAGAGACGTTGCTGGAAGACTTTATGTTTTGTTTATAAGTGATCCCGGCCTTCTGTCTGTGTCTCCAGGCAAACACAGAGCTTTCACTATTAACCATAGATTTCCTATCTTCTCTGAGTCCTGGACTTCAGCTTCGAATCCATTCTTTCTCACGGAAGACTCAGGCTTTGGATATCTGTCAGGATCATCTTAGTCTCTCATCCCATGCACTTTATGTATTGTAGTCTCAAGGGTAAAAGGCTCAAGGGTCTCCTGAAACCACCGGCAGTACCACTGTTCAATAGAGCATCCTAGTGAGCTTTCTATATTAGTGTTTTAGTGGGAGCTGAAGGGAACCAAGCTAATGTTCTCTGGATAAATTCTCAGAATTCAGATGGGTATAGAATCCACCTAAATATATTATCTGCTGCATCCTCAGTGGTCTACATATTGTCACTGGCTAGCAGAAACACTCTGAACTATCACCTAAAGCTTTGGCTGTGGAGTTCTGCCAGTAATGAGTTTAATCCACTTATATGTGCCAATTCATCTCTGTCACAAGCCTATTAATTTCTTCATTATTTTACTCTGTCCCTAGCCGTTGTACAATGAGGCACAATGATCCTCATTTGTGTAACAAAAAAAATACTTGGAGTTTCTTATAAATTACCCTGAATTCTACTGTTTTTAGTGACCAGACTTTTTCTATATTTCTTCTTCATACTTAAATTTTTTTTTAATTCATTTTTAGAAAAATACACTGAAACTCTAGAGTACTAAAGAGTAAAGTCACAGTAAAGTGTAAGACTCTGATGGGCTCTTTCCCATGTACCCTTGTCCTAAGAAAGACTTTTATGGTATATTTCATTTGAGGTGTGCTATTGCCATAAGCATAGCTCTTTGTAGGGAGAGACTGCTATCTGCCCAATCATCAGTAGGAGATATGTCAAAATACCTATAGCATTGCTATCAAAGTGAAGACTCTGCGACAAGTAAAGGTCATGGATTTAAAATTAATCCTCTTATGCTGTTGGCATTTCTGCATGGTGTTATCCCAAGGAAACAGGGAGTGACAGCTAAAATGGCTAGCAAGAGTTAACACAGATTCAGGAGACTACTTCATGGGATCAGCATAGGAAATTCACATTGGTTTATTCTACCTCTTCTCTGTCTTTCAGGATTGGAGCAAAACATCAGGAGATAAGGGAAAAGCAAGCAAGAGGTCTTGTTGATTATGCCACTGCAGTGACTGGACCAGTGCATGATATGGATGATGACGAAATGGACCCCAATTATGCCAGAGTGAACCACTTTCGGGAACCATGCACATCAGCAAATGTCTTTAGATCTCCATCTCCCCCTCGAGCTGGACCACTTGCTTACCCTCGGGATGGACGTCCACTGTCTCCAGACCACTTAGAGGGTCTCTATGCCAAGGTCAACAAGCCATATCATCCACCAGCCCTAGCTGACAGGTAATATAACTGAGTGAAAGATGAATGCAGTTTTAATTCAGTAAGTTTCACATCATCTCTATTGCTGAAGCAGATAAAAACATATCCATCCCTAGATCTATTAAAACCACAATGACATGGTGCCCTAGACAAGTGCTGCACTTTGACCTACCAGTAAGGTATCAGTCATCAAAAATAAAACAATAGCCGGTTATAAGGTGACACGAATGGATGGTGACAGTACAACAGGGAACAATTTTTGCAGGAATCCAGTGGCAGAGAACTAATGAAAGCTTTGAAGAAATATTGTCTTTTGTCCTAAGATCCCTACTGTAAGAGACTTATTCAAGAAGATGGCATGGAACCTGGAGGTACAGAGTCAGAAGAGGGAAAATGCCTTCTGAGTAGGTGTAATTGAAGTAGGACTATAGATAGCTTTGGAGAAAAGTAAGATTGGAAAAACTAAACTGCCTAGCTATTCACTGATGAGCAGGGGCAGAAAATGAGGTAATCTTGGTCCTTGGAGTTTGATGAAGTAGAGGAAGATCGGAGGTGACCTGTAGCTCTAGCAGCCAGGGAAAGAGATATTGGGAGCATCCGTCTGAAGAAGCAAGTAAGGAACAGGATGATTCCAACCCCACCTCTTGCCAAAAGAAAAATGCCCTGTCTTGGGAAAGGCTGGTCTGAAGGAGCTTCAATCCAAATGCGTGATTAGGTGACCTTGGAGTCCCATGTTCCAGGAGTGGGTTGATGGACCTGGCTCTAACCTGACTGCTTCTCGCTTGGAATCTGGGGGAGGAGGTAAGGAGGAAGGTGTGAGAAACTCTCATTCTAGATGAAAGAAAAAGACTCATTGTCCAGACTTCTTAGGGTTCTGACAAGCACCCGGTCTCTAGCAGTAGCCACCGTTTGTGTGAAAGCATGATATATTGCATATGTTTACCGTTTACACATTTCCCCAGCTGGGTGATATTATGCACTTTCAATTAGGTTGGGGAGAGGAAGGGAAATCATGGCATTTTTATGCAGACTGTAAAGTGGAGCTTCTCAAGACTGATTACCTTTCAGAACCTTTCCAATAACCAAGTGGGAAGCGAGGAGCAATTTTTAATCCTTACTGTCAAGCTTCCAGGTTGATAATATTAAAGAAAGATGGTCAAGTTTTTCGTTAGGACAAAATGAAAATATAAATTCCTATGACTGTGTGGTACGGCCATCATAAGTAAATTGCTAATTCCAAGGATTGATTAAGAGTTGGCCTTTTTCTCTCTAGCCTTCACATAGGGTTGAATTTTATCATGTAAATAATAATACTATACTTGAGTCTATTCTAGGCTAAGGCATAGTCAATCTTCCTTTCTCTAAGTCAGAAAGAGCTTTGTAGCAATTCTCTTTGCATATGTCTGATCGAACTCCAGCACCCAAGACTGTATTTCTCAGACCTTCCGAAGCTGGCATGTCCCAGTGCTAATTCCATGGGAATAAATGTGAACTATTCTGCAAGAAGAGATTTATAGCAAACACACAGGCAGAATTGAACCACAGAAACAGGTTTTACTTTTCATGTGGTCTTTTGTTTGTTTGTTTGTTTTTCCTAATGTGTTAATATGTATGCTTGTTCTCCAAGAATACTAAACAACCAGAACTCATCATGTCTAAAATATTTGTCGCCTAAAGTTTATTTTACCTATAATTTTTAAGCCTGTGGATTGTTCCAATTCCTATTTATGTAACAAAATCGAGGAAATTAACAACTCGAAAGGAAGAAAGCTTTACGTCCATACAGTTTTCCAGGTCTCAGTCCATACCATCTATAGCTGCTCAGCCCAGCTGTTTCTGGGCTCCACATCATGATGGGGAGAATGTGTTTGGAGAAAAACTACTCATCTGATGACAGCAGGAAGCATAGAAGATCACAGGGAAAGGACCGGGGACATAATTAACCCTTCAAAACCATGCCCTTTGGCTGATGTTGGCTGTGAACTTTGCAGGGTCTCGAATCTATGAGGGAGTTTCTACATCAGGTCATCATCATGAAGTAGGCATCACCAAGTATTTCATGGGCCAGAATCGCATACTGAATACAAAGGGAGGCAAGCTCAACAGTAGAATTTCTCTGCTTGCTTCCTCATAACTAGAAAGCTGCTTCAATTTCTGCTGTTATGACGTCTCCATCATAATAGACTGTACCCTCAAACTGTGAGCCAAAATGAGCTCCCTCCTACTTAAGTTTCTTCTTGTCAGGTATTTGGTCACAGAGAGGGGAGGAATAACAATTGTTTCCCCAGACCCTTACTTCCTCAAACTTGACTTGACTTTTGAATAGCTATGACCTTATCAACAGATGAACCCACTGACAAAGTTGCCATCTCTCTGTGGCTCCAGCTATAAACACAGCTGTACCGGGACCAGTCCTTCAATACTGAATCAATAGGGGGAATTTTTAGATCTAAATCATGACATACATATACATGGTATTTTAAGTTAAATTTTACCCATGTAGCTAGACCAGGAATGAAATCTCATTGGATAATGTTAAGGACAGCCACTATAAAATGCTGCCATTATTTATTTACTGCCCAGCCTAGACATCTATATGGGTAATGGAGTCTTAATTTTGGCTTTTGCCTCTTTGTGTAAATAAATGCTCCAAATATGCCTTCTGCAGGGTTTTAGACAGCTGTTAAATTTTTAGATAGCAGATCAAAGAGTAAACTCTTTTTACCCAGAATTGTCTTGATTCTGCTCTTATCTTTAATTATATTTAAAAAGCGTGCTGCTCCTTTTCCTTAAAGTCTTAAGGCAAGCGATTTAGCCTTGATGCACAGTAAACACTTGATAATGATAGCTATTGTCATCATGGTTACTGTTAGGACCACTTGTACTGTTCTGGATCTGTGAAATTCTGGGCCCATGGAAAGCTAAGATTTCCTTTAGATAGTACTCCAAGCAGTGTCTCCAAGCAGACATTCTGAGTTCTAAACCTACCATACTTTAAAGTGAAGGGCATATCAGTTACCTAGTCATCTGTTCAGCCTTTCTTCATCCAGTAAGCATTTGTTTGGCATCTACTATATTCTGTCTACTGTAGAAAGTTCTAGGGGAGATGAAAGGGTGATCCTGACATGTCCATAAGGATTAAAGGAGTTCCTTTTCTAATCAATAGAAACCCTCGACATGTGGAAATGGAGAATTGTAATGTTCTGTAATTAGATGTGAAAGCTTTTTTCCCTTGTTTAGGCTACACACAGAAGGCCTCCCAAAGCAGGCGATAGTGGAGCTGGCTCTGGAAGGACCCTTAAACGTTGACTAGGTACAATAGGATAACTCTTTTCCCTTACAAAATAATTATGTAAGAAGGTCAAGTGGCTGGAAAGAGCCTGCATTTGAGGAAGTTCAGAGATGCCCATAGCACGTAAGCAGGAAGTGAGCTGCACAGCACACTGAGGTCACTGTGTGAGTGAGCAGGTCATGGCTCATGCTGATACTTTTTTTTTTTTTTTTTGGTTTTCTGAGACAGGATTTCTCTGCGTATCCGTGGCCTCACTCTGTAGACTGGGCTGGCCTCGAACTCAGAAATCGCCTGCCTCTACCTCCAAGTGCTGGGATTAAAGGCATGCACCACCACTGCCCGGCTCATGTTGATACTTAATTAGCTGATAGTAACTGATGACAAGTGTCCTGTGGCTGTCCAATTTGGGCTCCAGAAATCTGAGTGATGACATATGTGCAGTGGAGACTGATACATGTTAAGATCCTATGGCCTGTGTCATAACTGTATCCACAGAGGTGGAGAGAATGAAGCCTATGAAGAGACTGTAGCCACTAAAAGGTCATTGGTAACTTAGGACAGTGTCAGTGGCTTAGGAAGAACAGAGGAGAACTGACAATAAGAATTGCTTTGGAGGTAAGAATGTAGAGAGTGAACCTAGAGGTAAGGAGAAAGCAGGGTTGTTGATGGGAAAGACTGTGTCTTTGAAGTCACATCCAAAATGGTGAATCAGAACTAACAATGTCACCCCATAACAATGTTATAGAAAATGAGCTCTTTTCCCTATCCTAGCCTGTTACTTAGACACACCTTCTTCCTTCCTAGTACAGTATGCAGGTAAGGTGGCTTAGTATGGACTCTTAACATACATGTTAGTGGCATGTTAAACCATGACTTCTGGTGTGGGGGCTGATCTGGGTCCAGTTCTCTTCCACTACACAGCCTTCAGGAAAATGACTTTCCCAAGATGCCAAGTTGCATCTCCATACAAGCAATGCTACAAATACTTCGGAGCATCTCCCCAGGGCCAGGACTGGTGGTCAGCCCTAAGTTCATCAGGGAATGAGGGAAAATGCTATATCCCCCTCCTAGATGGTTGCTATGCGTTATGAGATATGTAGAGCCTCCAAAAACAGTGGTTGGTATGGGGTAGTTACTGCAGCTGGACTGCTGGGTTAGTGAATGGGATGAAGCATAGGTGAAGGTCAAAGTGAGAGGAAGTGTGGCAGGTGAGGGCAGGGCTTCGTAAACTCCACCCACAGCTCTCTCACTCCCAAGGATTTTATACAACCCCCCAAATATATAAGTAATAATAATGAAACATTTGCTAATAATGTATTATAAATAAATTCATTTTAAGATGATTCTTCACATGTAATTTTACCAGGCATTAAAGTGGAAACAGATTTGCATGTTAATGGGATGAATCCTTGTTTATTTTACATAAAGATTTAAATCCTGGCTGAATATTTGATACTGTAGGACATAAAGCATCTTCAATGTTTTTTAGAGTTGATCAATACTTTGATTTTATAATCGTCAATGCTGAGAATACCACTTCACAGAAATGCATAATACAAAGTGACAGAAGTATGCTTAGGCCCCCTTTCAAAACCATTGGCAATTCTGTGCCCATCACAGGCCAGAATTTATGTAATGGTTTTTTTCAGTGAAATTCAAGTCAACAACTCTAATATCAATTTTTCAAATCAAACATTCTAACAAAGTATGGTTGAAAGATACATGAATTTGATATTTACATGCTAAGAACTGAGGGTAGGAAAACAATAGAAGTCTTAGTTTCCAATAGTCACAAAGGTACAGTAAAAATATTACATTCTTTAACATGCAGTAGTCTCAAATCTGAGCCAAGGTGTCATTGTACATGACACATGCAGGGTAAAGTGTTTATGTTATATGTTCTGGATATGTTATGTGGTCACCAGGATAAGGCATGTATGCTCACTATGAGAGAGATTAAGGGGCAGCTGTGGGAAGAAAAGCTGGCTTAGGATTTATACTTAAGGTGTGGTCCTAAAATTGCACAAGTTGGTCAATGACAGAACATCCTCACCTCTCTACAAGATGGAGGCTTAATACCATGATGTAAAAGGTAAAAACAATGTGTGTGTGTGTGTGTGTGTGTGTGTGTGTGTGTGTATCAGGGTACAGAAGGTATGGCACATTGCCCTCAGGTCACTGGGCAGTCATTTCTTGAGGATAAACTCTCCCAGCTATTTTAGTCCTGTTTTATAATGCATATCTATAGCTCTTTGGGTGTCTGTTCCCTGGATACACTCAAGTCTATTGACTCTATGATCACTATGTTAATTATGGTGTGCACAAGTGGACACAGTCTTCCAGATGCATCAGAAGCCAAAGAATTTTGTATTCCTTGGCCTTAGATCTTTTATATTTATTAATGTTACCTAAACTTGTATGTCACCTAAAGCTCCTATGCTTTCTTGTCTACATTATTATTACACTGTTATAATAAACACTATGGTAAGAGTTTTCTTCAGCTTCCATCTAGAAAGGATGTCAGGGCAGGAATCCACAGAGGAACTTGAAGATAGGAACTGAAGCAAAGGCCATGGAAGAATCTGATTACCAGCTTGCTCTTCCTGTTTTACTTAGCCTGCCCTCCCTTACAACCCAGAGCCACACTCTTTCAGTGCAGACCTGCCCACAATCCATATCAATCATCAGTAATGACAGCACCCCCACAGACTCACTAGTAGGCCAATACTGTGAAAGTATTTTCTCAATTAAATTCTCCTCTTCTCATTTGGCTCTAACTTGTATTAAGATGACAAAACATTATACAGGACAATTGTCAAGCTATGTATTCCAGAATCTTGTTTTTTTTTAATTGGAGGATATTCTTTGTATCCAAGCTAAAAATACATTTGTGAGGAATTAAACCTAGGCATCATGACACACACCTGCAATCCTAACAGGTCCAGTGCTGAGGCAGGATAATCATGTTAGAATTTAGGCTGAGCTACATAGTGACACCCTAGCTTACAACCCCCCCAAATGTAATTGTTACTTTTAGCCCATTGTTATCATCCATAAAGATACGGACTTTTTATCCAAAATATTAGCTATGCTTCGTGGGCTTAGTTTTATCACTCATGTTTAATCATTGCGACTCATATACATCATTGATAAGATCATTGATCAGTGTCAAATATAATCTTTACAATTCAGTACTTGAGACCTCCATTAATCTGCCCTCTGTGGGATCTTCACTTGGCTATTAATTTAATTGACTAGTATCTCGTTTACATTCTCCATTTCAACAGAAACATTGTAAAACTGATGACTTATTTTGAGATTCCCCATGTTTGTTAAGAGTTGCTCCATTTACCATCTCATAACCTGGTGAAGAAGAAAACTATGTGTTCTAAGTGAATCCTAAAGTAATTACTTTCTCTAACAGATATTCCAAATAATATATACATTTAGAGTGAATTATAAAATTTAATGTGGTCCAATAATATGGACTCTGTATTTGCTTACAAGATGTTTATTAACGAACATATGACAACTGGGAAATTAACTGGCAAATAACAGGGAATACCCCAACAATGCAGGTAAGTGGCCTTAATGCTCCAGTATGTGTTTACATGTGCTTTGTAGTAACTTTTATTGAGCATCTGTTACATTCCAAAGCTCATACAAGGAAGCTTAAAAACAGTATCAACCCTCAAGAAACTCAGTCTAATGGCTAGATCTGTTTCATGAACCACCACAACAACAAAATCACAGTATAGTGTTAGAGTTATAAATAGAATCCATTGTGAAAATCTTTAAATTGTAAGTGCATTCAATTTTGGAAAGACACGAGGCTTTGGGGCCTTTTTGTGACATTGGTTCAAATGGATTAATTTTTCAAGAACTTATGTCTTAGAGCTGTAAAATGAAGAGAAGGTGTCTACTATATCCAGTGGACCATCTGTGACTTAACTGAAGTAAGTCCTGCCTCAATAAACATCAACTCTAAATCTTCAGGAAAGCTTTTGCACAATAACATTGGACCATATAGCACAATAGGCTCTATATTGAGGTCAGTAAATTAAATATAACTGTTTACAAAGGCTCTTTATTGTATTTTGACCCTTGAAGTCATGCATTTCAGAACCTGATCGATTCCATCTGTTCCATGACCACATGATTTTAAAAGTTAATCCTACATTCAACTGTAACTCTTGCTGGGATATTATAATCAACAGAACCAAAAAGGTAGAAACAGGAAAGGAAGTGAGAGGATAATCTACAAAACAACTGAAAAACATCTCAGATTCTGTGGGACTTGCCATATCATCTGCATAAATGAATAATGTAGTTGTTAAACAGTGGGATACTTATGTAATTATCCTTCTCAATCCATAGCTCATTAGATATTCCTAAACAGGTCACCTTCTTTCAATGTTACTAGAGTGTCCACATCATCCTGCTGTGCTAGCCCAATTTCCATGGGCCCTAAAGAGCTGTCAATAACACAGTATGTGAAATAAGATTTTTTTGGCTACAAAAAACAGAAAATCCAACGGATATATTTATGTTTCCCATTAAGAACTTCATGAAGCCCTGGCCTCTTGAAGTGGCTTCCATTCATCTTCCTCCTTTCCTTTGATTTAGGGAAGACCTGAAACTGTGGGTGGGCCTTCTTGTGTTCAGGTAGACTCCATTCATCTCCTTCCTTGCCTTTAATTTTGGGAAGACCTGAGGCAGTGGATGTACCTTCCTGTGGGTGGGTTTCCATCTTCATGTTACATCATAATTCTAAGATAGCCTCATGTCTGCTCTCTGGGAAGAAAAATTTGAAAGGGTTGAATAGCCAGCGGGGGGAAAAAAAATCTTCCGGAAGTCTCTAATAACTTCACATTAACAGAATTTAAAGGGTCACTTCCTCTTGCAAGAGAATGTGAAAGACTAGTGTTTTATCTTTCTGGCAAATGAATTCAAAAGGAGAAAAAAAGGAGTTCCAAGTGGCTCTTATAGAATGGAATCCATCACAATTAGCTCAAGTCTAGATGACTTCTTTCTTTTCTACTTTCCCTCCCTCTAATAATGCAAAAGTTACAGATGATGGATACATAGCACTCAGGTCAAGGATATCCATATTAGCATCCTATGGAAGGTTATGCTTTGTAGGAGATTGTAGCCCCTCTCTAGCTGCTGAGGCAGAAATATTTCAGTCTGAGTGACTTCTGATGTTACTTAACTATAAAGCACTTGGTTAGAAGTCTTCTCAGGTTTTGCGCTCCCTGAAAATTTTGTTTTAGGGAATTCTCTGAGAAGAGTAAAGACAGATAGGAAAGGTATTACCAGAAAGCTTCCCAGCCAGGTGGGGACAGCTGGGAGGGGATGGATCATGTGCTGCTGGGGCAATGCAGGATAATTGATATCTCTTGTCACAACAGTGCATTAATTGCAGAGATTCAGCATTTCACTAAGCCGTGCTCTGTCACAGACAGCTCACATGAGACTGATGTTTGTTCCCAGTCTCCTCCCTAGTGATTTTTCCAGTTAATTTTATTTCAGTTCGCAGTATTTTAGATCTTTCTTCTGACTCATACCTCTATGGAACCTGTGTGTGGGATCAGAACAGTGAATACAGTAATTTCTTAGAGATGTGGGGTTTTTTTCTTCCTTTCTTTCTTTTTTAGTTCTGCAAACAGAACCAAAGCCATCTCATTTCACTTCAGGAATCCCAGTGATAAATGCTATTTCCATGGAGACTTAACTCATCAGTTGAATGAAGCAATCAGATTTTTCCCCCTCAGAACATAATACCATCAGTGTTTAAGTGACTTTTAAACAATAATGAGAACTCTCCTAATGAAAGAATCGCTATGGCCAGATCAGTGCCGAGTAACAGCTATACCATTAACTCTCCTCTCCTCTACCCCTGCTCTATTTAAAATGTGATGTTCTCATTAATTTCCCCATGTTCTGAGGGCCCTGCTCTTGGTACAGGTTACTAATAAAAGACAGACTAAATTATCATTTTCAGGGTAAAAGATGTAGACAGCCTTCCAAGGACAAGGGTTGGTACACAATGACCATCTATCTATTCCTAAGAGCACCTCCCACCCTAACCTCAAATAAATAAGCATGCCTAAGGAATACTCTACCCTGATGGTTAAAACTATTGTACATTCGTTCATGTAAATGTTTTTTTTTTCAAACAAATGACTTGAGCTTCAGGATCTATTCATCTAGCTAAGTCTATTTACTCAGAGAAGGTTGAAGGATATGTATAGGCTAGTCTCAGTTAATCATAAAACCACACAAATAGAAGAGCTCCTGCCCTGTAGGGAGACGGTGCCAACTGCATATAAACAGCAGCCATGTTCTTCCTCAGCTAGCAGATGGCCCTCCTTACATTTTTGTCTCTCTTTCTTTCTTCCTTTCTTTCATCCATCCATCCATCCATCCATCTATCCATCCATCCATCCATCCATTTATTCCATAAATTCTGAGATGCCTGCTATATACTAAACGCTATGTTCCAGGCTGTGGAGATCCAGAAGTGTATCCTTTCCCAGCATAGCTAGGATGATGCAGGTCTACTGCAGTTATTGCAAGCCCCTTGTGACCTGTGGTTTGCATTCATCTATTAGGCCAAGCCACATACCTTTTCATTACACAATCTTTGCTGATGCTAAGGCCAGATCTCAAAGTGCCCTCTTTACAATTTCTGTATTTAATGCAATGTGTAATCAAGAATAGGCCATTGTTAGGTCAATTTCTTTCCTGTATTTATCTTTTCAAACAATAAATAATCAGTGGGATGGAAGGGGGCAGTAAAAGATGGTTTTAATGCTAGCACTCATAAATATCTACCATCTTAAAGAGACATTTTAATATTTATATGTGGTAGGATACTCTCCCTCCAGAGAGAGCCTGGCTGAGGGCTGATATGAACCCATGCAAAAACAATATTCCCAAGTTATGTTACCATACAGGCCCACAGATAATCCTGAGCAAGCCTTGGGATTCCCTCCAATGTGCCCAGCACTCAGTTTCTCTCTTCTCAGGTTGCCAGTACCTGTGACATGCCTATGAAGTGAACTTTTTGACACATACTCGGTGTACTTTCTGTGTCGAGTTTAGTAGAGGACCTCTCCTGATCTATGCTTATCCTTTGGCCAAAGCCTGACCAGACCCCCTTATACCATAGCAGCATTTCTGTCTGTTAGATTCTTCACGAAAGTCCAAGACCAGAAGACAAAGTTCAGGTTGCATACACTGGATGCTAGAAGACAAAAAGAATAGTTGTGTTCTAGGGAAGGTTATTCTTAAAGTCAGACATGGAGCAAGAAGAGCTCATCAGTAAGCTTGCCCTGAGATCCCTGCAAACATGCTGAAGGAGTAGTGGGCATCATAATAATGGAACTTCTATCCGATGGCTTTGAGCACATGGACAAACACAGGCAGGAAAGGAAGCCTATGTACAAGAGAGAAGATAAGAAGCTGAACATAGTCTCTGAAGCTGAATTTTCTTATGTTTTGAGGACTGGCTCAGCTATTATTCATCATTGTTGTGTAACTTTAAAAACAAAATCACTTACCTTCTGTCTCTTGATTTCTGTGACTATTAACGGACATAAGACAGTACCTGCAGGAGAATTCTGTTCCTAGGATTTAAATGTGTTTGCATATGAAAGTAGGAAATAGCATTGTGTGGTTAATAAGTAGTATCTTTATATCTAGTAATTCCTGAGAATTTGTACCATCCTGTCATTAAAATTAGTATTAATTCCATAGAAACAAGCACGATGATGGATGCCTATAATCATAACACTTGGGGGGCTAGGCACAAAAGTCATGAGTTTGAGGCCCCATAGAGCTACACAGAAGGAAACTTTCATAAAAATATTATTTGTTAATTCCCTTGGTACTCCTTAACAATGAATTAAAGATGGGTGGAGAAGTATGTTATTCCTTTCAGTGTTTTTGTCCAATTAATGTATCTTGTATAATTCTAGCAAAATATCAGAGGACAATTGATATTAGTTCTTAGCCATATGCCTATCTGTGTAACCACTTTGGCTGGCAGTCAGGATGCAGAACCATTTCCATCAACAGAAGGAGCTCACTCCCCTTTATAGTCAGATATCCTTCTACCTTCTTTGCCTCTCAGCAGTCACCAATCTAGTTCACATCTCTGTTACTATGCCATAAGTAGCATGTTTTAGAACTAGAATCAGGTAAATAGAGAATATGACCTGAGACTCTTTTCAAATAGTATAATGCTCTTTAATCTACCCTTCTTGCTTTCATTGTCAAAAAGTTTTACTTTGTGTTGTTGGGTAGAAGACCACAGTACAAATGTACCATAATTCCCTTAGCCATTCACCTATTGAGAGATATTTTGAAAGTGTTCATATTATGGCTATTAAAGAGATGGCAGAAATTACTCTTTCCTGGCTTTTATATGAATATAATAAGCTCTATTTCTTCCGTCCCTCTCTGTAGACCTTTTTATTTCCTTTTCTTGGTTTATTGCATAGGCTATAACTTTCATGATCATGTTGAACAGCAATGGAAAGACTGAAGACTCTTGCTTTTTTTATCACATGGAAAAAGCATTCTAGCTTTCCCCTTTGTAATATTAGTTGCAGAGATTTTGTTGGCATCTTTATGATGTTGCAGAAGTTCTCCTTAAATCTCTGATTTTCTGAGAGCTATTGTAAGCCAATGAGTTTTACTAACTGATTTTCTACTTTGATTTATATACTCATGTGATTTTCTTCTCTAGCTTGTTAATATGCTGATTATATTTAATCCTTCTCAAACACAGAACTAACTACAACTAAATAAATTCCACTTAGCTTTGGTACATAATTATTGCAATATTTTACTATTTGCTACTATTTTGACAAGCTTTTGTGTATCTAAGTCATGGATTACTGGTGTACAGGTTTCTTTATATTATCTTTAATTTCAATATGGGCTGAGATCAGCTTCACTGGAAAAGTAGGGAAGTGGCACACACTTCTCCTTTCCTGGAAGAGTAGATAGAAGTGACATTAATTCTTCTTTAAGCCAATGCTAGCTCTCTCTAGTAAAACTGTCAGATACCTAACATTTCTTCTTTAGGAGGTTCTTAATTATAAATTCAAAGACCTTCATAACTGTAAGTCTGTTCAAATTATGTTTTATTGTGTGAATTATGGTAGTTTTAATCTTTCTAGGAGTTGATCCATGTTTTAAAAAGAAATTACATCTAGAGTTATCTGCAGTATCCTTCTTATCCTAGTGATGGTGTGTTGTCTGATTGTCTTCTGAGGCAAGTTTGTTCCAGACTAACTGTCCCTACAGCTGCTCAGCAGCTGTTAGCCTACAGGGTCACTGGTGTTACCCTGTTCCCTGCTTGATATTTAAAACTTGGGTTTTTCTCTTTTTGTCACTTTTTGTTGTTTTGCTTTATTTGGAAACTTGACAATGTTATTGACTTTTAAAGGACTTTTTTCCTCATTCTTTTTCTGATTCTAATTTCACTGATTTCTCCTTTTTATTATTTCCTTCATTCTGTTGTAGGTTGGTTTATTTATGTGTCTCTTCTTTCTAGTTTCTCTAAAGTGAAGCTTAGAATACTGATTTAAGACTTTCTTGTTTAATATAAAAATTTGTTTTAAATTCTCCCTTCATCCTTGATTTAGGGATATCACATGCATTTTATTTTATTTTATTTCTTCAAGACAGGGTTTCTCTGTATAGCCCTGGCTGTCCTAGAACTCACTCTGTAGACAAGGCTGGCCTTGAACTCAGAAATCTGCTTACCTCTGCCTCCTGAGTGCTGGGATTAAAGGTGTGTGCCACCACTGCCCGGCTTCACAAGCATTTTAATACACTGTATGTTTGTCATTTATATACCTGTCAAGGTAACTTTTGAGCTTACCTTGAGAAGTTCTCTTTGCTTGTGAGTTATTTAAACATCTGTGATTTGGTTTTAAGAATTTCTCTATTACCTTATTGTTGACCACTCATTTTACCCCACTGTGAACACACTCTCCACCCTACAACTATAAATTTATTTGTCTCTTCAATTTTATCAGTTGAAGGGTTTTAACATTTCTAAGTTATGATTCCATTGTTTCTTAGCTTCAATATTTTCATAAAAGTCTGTTGTCAGACTACTGCTACCTCTTTGAAAATAATGTCTTGAACTTTTAACTGCTTCAATTTTCTTTATGATCTTGAATTTCAGCACTTTTCCTGGGATATGCATGTGTGTGCATGTGGATATCTGTGTGTATGTGTGTGTATGTGTGCCCATGTGGCTATAGATATATGTGCATACAAATGTGGATGTGGGCATACATGTGTGTATGTAGATGTGAATGTGTACGTGTGTGCACATATGTGTGTATATTGTGTGTATACATTGTGTGCATGTGGACATGTATGTATACATATGTACATATATATCTATTTGTGTGAGCATGTGGATGTGTGTGTAGACTTGTGTGTATGGATAGGGATGTGTGTACATGTGTATGTGTACATGTGGATACATATGTATGAGCATGTGTGTTTTGTGTGTATGCATTGTGTATATGGACATGTGTACATGTGTGTGTGCGTATGTACTGCACAGATATGCATGCACTATTTAAATCTGATAGTATGTATTTAGCCCCATAAATCTATAGCCTAATGTCCTTATTAGCTTTGGGAAATTAATGGTGTCTCTGCAAATACTCTGTTTCTGTCTCACCCCTTGCTTCAGAAATCTAAAGAAATAAAAATTAGAACTTTTTGTTCTACTTTCTTGTTTTCCTTTATCTTTCAGATTTGTTGTTTTATAGTATCCTATCTGCTGGTTTACTAATCTTGCCTTTGGGGTTCCCAGTCTCCCTTTAAGCCAGCTGTTGAGTCTTTACTTTTATTTAGTTTAATTTTCATTTTCACATGGCTGTCTACCTAGTTTTTGTTGTTTTGCTTGAAACGGTTATTCTCTGGTGAAATTCTATTATTGTCTTTTTTTCTTAACTATACTAGTTATAGTTATTTTAAGAATCATGTATAATATCATTTCTCCCTTCCAAACTTTCTCATATACTCCTCCCTACTTTCTTTCAAATTCATGTCCAGTTTTTCACTGTTATTGCATGCATATATCTATTTGTATATACAGATATATTCCTAAATATAGTCTGGTGAATCTATCTAATGTTACTTACATGTACTTTACTTGTATGTATGTTTTCAGGGCTGATCATATAGCCCTAGATAGCCAACTGGTGTAGCCTTCCTTGGTGAAAACCACTGCTCTCAGCTTTCCTCAGTTACGTACAGTTCTTAATACAGGATTGAGGCCACGAGGGCTTTTTCCTGTGCGGTGTGGCATGTTCATTGGTGTCATTCCTGTTCTGCTCACGTTCGGGTTGTCATGATGATGAGATTTTATGGGCATAGCTTCTGATGTTAGTAGGAGACACAATCACACAGCAAAATCCTTAATCCTCTGGCTTTTCTAATCTTTCCATCCTCTCTTCTGCAATGTTCCCTGAACGTTATGTGTGGGAGTGTTTATACCGAATGAGAATGGGCTCCACAACTCTGCATTTTGATTGGTTGTGGTTTTCTGTAGTGGTCTGCATCTGTTGCAAAAAGAAGTATCCTTGATGAGGGATAAAATCTACACTTATCTTGGCTATCAGAACAAATGATTATAGACTGTTGTTAGGGATTATGCTGGTTTAGTATGTTAGTGATTATAGATTTTCTTCCAATAACCACAATTTCACTAGCATTGACTTGTTAGCTAGGTTTCCATTACTAATCATTGTATCCCTCTAGATGAACAGGTCTTAAGTCCAATTAGAGAGCTATTGGTTACAGCCAAAATATTCATGCAACTATTGTGCCTCTAGCCATATGGTGCTGTATTGCTCATTGGTGTGGTTCAGTGGCTGGGTCAAACTGTTGGTAGTCTTACTTTTTGGAAAATTCTATGCCCTCTTCTAGAACCATGAAAGCTAGTTGAGGGTGTATACTCTTATATTCCTAAGATGTATTCTATCTAGGACCCTACCAGCAAAGATGAGTTTGTTACACGGGTCTTTTTTCCTTAGAAGGTTTTGAATTCTGGCTTCTAATTCCAATTCCACACGAGTGCCAAGAACTCTGCTCAGCTCAAAGTATCTTAGTCACTGCACTCTAACCATTTTCTTAGCATTTGATTCTGTGCCATCTGTGAATTAGCAAATGACTTGTAGAGAAAAATGCCACAGAATTTTGGATCCAGTTCAATATGCTTACCTACCTACTCTTCAAAAATCAATGTTGGCCTCTAGGGTCCTGAGCATATTGGGAATTCTCCAAAGTCTTCAAGTGGTTTTGTTCTTTGTTGTTTTTCCTCAAGTTCCCTCAACTTTTCTGGTTATTCTCACAGAATAAGAATAAAACAAGCCCTTTCACCATCACCAAAATAACTGAAATTCCCTGTCTATCTTTAATACTAAATGATGGTGGCATCAACATTAAAAAACCTTGAGACTAGAAGAATTGAAAGAGAGTTGGAGAGAACACTTAGTCAGTAAGTTCTTCCCATGTAAACAGGAAAACCTGAGTTTTCAAACTTATTTACAAATGAAAGTATATTGGCCCATATATTTTTAATCCTAGCAGTGGGGAGACAGAGGCAAACAGATCTCTGATGCTTCTGGCCAGCTAGCCTAGTCTACTGGGCAAGATCCAACCTAAAGAGACTCAAAAAAAAAAAAAAAAAAAAAAAGGTGGCCTGTTCACCACTTTTCTTTCTTCCCACCAGCCAGTCCTCACCCTGAAAGTCTAGTTGTGTAGTTTTAGCAAATACAAGATCAGTTTGAAATCCTGACATTGCTATCCCAGTACCAATGGGAAGGATTTCCAGCCATTCACTGCAAATGTTAATTTCTATTCCTTTTTAAGAGGAATCTTTGACATATAAACTGGACCTTTCTCTATACAAGAAAGTACAAAGAGAAATTCAAAGAGCCCACCATGCAAACAGATTCCAGAGAGCCATCACAGGTACATCTTATGCCAATGCAAGGGGTAACAAGAATCAGAAACCACAGAGAAAGCTGCACAAGAGCAAGCCATCAGGGCTTCCAAGGAAGCAGAAAAAGCTAAGCAGTCTTAAAACAACACAATAGCTGCTGCTCAGACTTCAAAAAGTAGGCATATGTTTCAGTGAACCCTGTTAGTAATTGGTCTGTTTCCTTCTCTTGAAGTCCATATCTTGGTTTTCTCCAAGAAAGAATCACATATGCAGTGTCTCTCAACTCTAGCCCCTTCTTGTCTCTCTGAGTTTCCTGCCATTGCATCACGCTCACTATAACTTTGCTCCAGCCTCTCACTCCTACCAGGAAAACCAGGGTTAGGAAAAAGAGTCAAGAGATTTTTCCCTGTAATTTATATGAGTAAAAACTGAGAGACTCCAAAGAAGATAAGCAAAGCAAACTAGATCTGTGTGTGTTTGTGTGTATGTGTGTGTGTGCACGTGTGTGCGTGTGGTGTATATGCATGTACGTGTATGCGTGTATGTGTGTGGTGTATATGCATGTGCAAGTATGTGTGTGTGTGGTGTGTATGCACATGCAAGTATGTGTGTGTATGTGTGTGTGGTGTGTATGCATGTGCATGTGTGTATGTGTGTGTGTATGTGTGTGGTGTATGCATGTGCATGTATGTGTGTGTGTGTGGTGTGTATGCATGTGCAAATGTGTGTGTGTCTCTCTGTGTATGTATGCACAAGCATGCATGCATGTCTGTCTGTGGTGTGTATATCTCAGTGAGGGTCTGTGTCTGTGTATGTTTGGGGTAGGGTGGGGGCATACAGTGCCAACTTGCTAGAGTGAGCTTAGTTACAGATTAGAGTCTCAGAAACAACTTTTTATGAGTCTATGTGCTTTCCAAGGCTCAAAACTAATCCACTGGAAAACATAAAAGATGTAAAGCAGAAGACTCCAGTAGTAATTTTCAGATCATTTGACTTTGAATGCAGCTTTGAGGATATGCACTTCATAAATTTCCTTTTGAATCTTTTTTTTTACACTGTTTCTCCAAACTTAGCTATCTCAGGTAAAGGATTTCCAGAACATGCTTACAAGTGAGACTGGAGATCAAGGAACATAATAGGAATAATGATGCTAGAGGTAGTGGTAGTTAGTGGTGGTGGTGATGATGATGACGACGATGCTGGTGGTGGCCACACTGATGACAATTGCTAATAGAATCTGTTAAGTATTGTGTATTTTCCCGGTGTTGAGACATCTTACATACATCACATTGTCTCTTGAGAAAAGTTTAAGTACTTACCATTTGTCAAGTTTATTGCCTTTCTTGTAGTATTCAGTAACATGGGCTTTAAAGCAGAGAATAAATTCTCTACTTAAATACTATCCCCAGCACTTCTGTGAGTTTTGACCATGTCGTGAACACCCTTGAGCCTCTTTAACTCTAGGAAGAAGGCACACCTGAATCTTGAGTTATTCTTGGAGGCTTGAGCTAGTCAATGCATGTAAGAGCTAGAGCACTGGGGCTGGCTCGTACTGACTTCTTGGAAAGATGTAGACATCTTCTCCCTCTTGGTTTCTTTACTGCTGTGGTCTAAGATGCTCTGCCCTAGACTACGTAGGTGGACAGTGTAGGAAACAAAGATCTAATATATATATAAATAGGGGATTACAGGAACCACTGATGATGTGTTACACCAACTTACCTCCCAGACTAAGGCTCACAAAACATGATTTCATAATACTTATTTGAGTTTATAATATTTCCTAAAGCAGATCTTGTATTTACTCAGTATATACTCATTCAGTAAAAGGAGAGTGCAGTCCTTACGTTAACAGAACTTGGGATCTTCTAGGGCAGACAAAATATTAAATATTTAATTATACCCATTCACTGAGCATTACCGAAAAGTGGCCTAGGATGTAGTAGACATTTTTATACTGTTGATAGTGATTGAGAAAGTGACATTGAATCTGGAAGATTTTAGTGATTTATTTAGTAATTTGGTGGCAAAAAATGGACACACAGAGCATCTCAGCAGAAGAGCCCGTCAGGGAGGCCCTGGTGTGGAAACAGTCTGGCACATGCAAAAGCAAAGGTACCCCTAGTACCAGAAGGGAAGCTTGGCACTTGAGTGAGTTGGTCTGCACAGTCCTTCCCTTCCCTTCAGCAAACCAAGAGATGTATGCAAGGACAAGCCAGATTACACCAGGCTTCCTACTTTCTTCAGCATCTCAAGCTAACCATCACCTTCAAGTTACCTGGGAACCTGAACCTTCTTGCTCCCAGGTTTTAACCTATCTCTGTCCCCATCACCCAACTCCCGTGGCTAACAGGTTCCTTAGTAATCTGCTAAGTGCTGGTTCTTACAGTTGAAGGTCACCTCTATGCGGTCAAGTATTCTCAAACTCAAAGAGTGCACCCCAAACCCTGGGTCCCCTCACTCAGAGTTTCTGGTTAATTTTGAAATTAGCCCTTCAGATCTGCAATTCTAGCAAGCTGCCAGATGATGCCCATGCTGCTGGCCTGGTGTCCATTGGCGAAGCACACAGCTAAGGCATCTTTGCCCCTTCTGCAGTTTAACCATCACAGCGAGTATCCTTGATTCTGAGGAAATGCTTAGGGAGGGTCAAAAGAGAAACCACCAAAATCCAGACTTGACTCTGTGCTCACTGCTCCACAGGCCTAAAGGAAAAACCCTTCCTGTGGGTTCTCCTTACCTTAGGCTTCTTCCCAGTGTTTAACCCAGTAGGCATCAAGTACATGTTCATCAAGTGAATTGATCAGTGAAGGAATTGCAGAATGGATCAAACTTAGTGATTTCGGAAGTAAGTTTTTTCTATTATTCTTTGGAAAGTTCTTCTGATTCCTTTCAGGCCAAGAGGCCTTCAAAAAAAAATGAAATAATTGTCATTCTCCTGGAATGCAGCCCCAGAAACTGCAGAGTCAAGATCTGCTTGCATTTTAAGTACTTATTTGGCTTGGAAGCTGAAATGCTAACAGGATTACAAAATGCCGACTTTGCTGAGTTTTGGCTTGTTTATGCTCATGCTTGGTTCAAAGTCCCTTCGTCAATCAGTACATTTCTACTTCTAATTGCAGTTTTAATTTTTTTTTTTTTTTTTGCCACCTGCACAGGCATTCTCAGCTGAAACTAGCTTTAGCAATTTGCACAGGTATAATGTAACAGAATGAGGCTCTTACCCACCCGAGTGTCACCTACCCCAGTTTCTAATGAATTCAAAGTCGCTCTACCTCAATCCACATTATGATTCAGAAAGCAGCCTACTATCTTTCCCCATTTTCACTCTCACAATGTTGTAAAACATTCTTAATAGACAACTGTCCTCATTCCAGGCACGTGGCATTTGACTAGAGGATGCCACATGATTTGATTCTATTGATTGTAGATTCTTTATTTACATCTCTCCATAGAGTCTCTGTACTTGGATAAAAGAAAAAGAAGCTGTCTTAGTTAGGGTTTCTATTGCTCTGATGAAATACCATGGCTAGAAAGCAAGTTGTGGGGGGACAGGGCTTATACTTCTACATTGCTGTTCACCACTGAAGGATGTCAGGACAGAAATTAAAACAGGACAGGATCCTGGAGGCAGGAGCTGAGGCAGAGGCCAAGGAATCCCAAAGACATGGATTCCAGTGCTAGCAAAGGAATGGATGTGCTGGCAAAGTGAGTGAGGGCCAGCAGATAAAGAACAAACAACCCTTCCTTCTTCCATTGTCCTTATGTAAGCCTCCAGCAGAAGCATGGTCCACATTAAAAGTGTGCCTCAAGATCCAGATGAAAAGTGTGTCACCCTATCTCACAATCCAAATCAAAGGTGTGTTTTCTCCCTGTCTCAAGATCCAGATCACCCGTGTCTCCTACATTTCTTGATTGTAATTCATTCCAGATATATTCAAGTTGACAATGAAGACTAGCCATCAAAGAAGCATTTCTTTTTGTTTGTTCGTCTGTCTGTCAGAATTTTTTTATTGAATATTTTCTTTATTTACATGTCAAATGTTATCCCCTTTCCTGGTAAACCTCTAATCCCATCCACCCTCTCCCTGCTTCTATGAGGGTGTTCCCCAACCCACCTACTCCTGCCTCCCCACCCTTGAATTCCCTACACTGGGGCATTGAGCCTTCACAGGACCAAGGGCCTCTCCTCCCATTGATGACAGACAAGGCCATCCTCTGCTACATATGGGGCTGGAGCCATGGGTCCCTCTATGTGTACTCTTTGGTTGGTGGTTTAGTCCCTGAGAGCTCTGGGGGTTCTGATTGGTTGATATTGTTGTTCTTCCTATGGGATTACAAACCCCTTCAGCTCCTTCAGCCCTGTCTCTAACTCCTCCATTGGGGATCCTGAACTCAGTCCAATGGTTGGCTGCGAGCATCCACCTCTGTATTTGTCAGGCTCTGGCACAGCCTCTCAGGAGACAGCCATATCAGGCTCCTGTCAGCAAGCACTTGTTGGCATCCACAATAGTGTCTGGGTTTGGTGACTGTATATAGGATGGATCCCCAGGTGGGACATTCTCTGGAAGGCCTTTCCTTCAGTCTCTGCTCTACACCCAAAGAAGCATTCCTAAGTTCACCATAGTGTCTGCTAAGGCTGTAACTCAGTGGTAGAGTACTTAACTCATACGTGTGAGGTCCTAGGTCTAATCCTCAGTCCTTCTCCCAAACTCCCAAAAAAAGGAAGAAGGAAAGATACAGAGATTATACAATTCTCCCTAGTATACACATACAATCTGGAGGTACCTCATTGTGCTCTGTCAAGTTAAGCAAAGACTTGTAGTCCTAGGAGTATCAAAGTGGTTCTAGTACAAGTAACCTATTATATTCTAAATGTGACCCACATCAGAACTCATGTTATAAAGTCTTCTGTATGTTGTGATGACTGAATGTGAGTGGAACACCTGAAATGCTCTAATGTAACTTCCAAGGAGGCTGTAATAAACAGGGTTCTACTTAGAGAAAACATAATCTCAGCATCAACTGATGATGTATTTGCTGGGTGAGCTCAGAATATTCTACTTTGCCACCATCCCCTTGATTTGATTTTAAATGACCTAATAATGATAATTCACTAAAAATGATTTATTTCCTATGGCCTAAATATGTAGCTCAGTAGAACATTTGTCTACATACACAAGACTCTAGATTTACCCATAACCCCCATCCAAACAAACAACCAATGAATAACTCTTGCTTTTAAATATAAAAACAAGAACATTTGAGCAATGGATTCAAACAGCATTGCACTGTGGATCTACCAATGAAGCTGTCCATCCTAAGGCCATTTATTCTCTGCATTTGACTAGTTTGGCTTTATTATAATGGTTTCTATCTGCTACAAAAGAAAGCTTCTTTGATGAGAGGTGACAGCTGCACTTATCTGTGGGGGTAAGAATAAGTATTTAGAATACAATTAGAAATTACATTGTTTTAGGAAAATGGTGACAGTTTGTTCTCCTCTAAGGTCTGTGACCTTATATGAGTAGATGTGCTCTGGGTAGTTGGCTAGGCTTAAAGAGTGTGGTGTCATCAGAAAGAAAGTCTTATTTTCAAGTTCTGGAAGAAAACCAAAGGCAATGGCTACTTGGTTTGGGACTACTGGACCCCCTGCCCAACAACTCAAAGGGAGGTTTTTCCATGCCTGCCTTGGGCTTTTGTTAGATAGTCTATGGCTCTTAGGTGGAATGTTATTGCCATGTATGACATAACTCATCAAAAACCACACATACAACTGTATTTTTAAGTAAGCTTATAAAATAATTTATCAACCTATGGCATTTTCAGATATCTTTGGTCTTGTATCTCTTTTTTTTCTCTGCTCAATGTGTATATTTATTTATACACACATGTTTAAAATGTATTTTATAGTAAACTTATAAAATGCATGATTCCCTATGGCTTTTCCAAGTACCTTTAGCAATCCTTCCTTCACCCCCTCTGCACTACCTTCCCTTCCCTCTCCCCATTAGAAGCCTTCCCTGTTTGTTTTGTCTGTGTCTCCCTTCACAGCACAGCACTTCTCTATCCGTCTCTAGAATACCACTCCTCTTGGTCCTTCCCTGCTTTCCTAGATTCTGTGCTTACTTTAAGTTATCTTATCCACTCTAAACATTCTGAGCTAGGATCCACAAATAAGAGAGAACATGCAGAGTTTGTCTGTCTGGGTTTGGTTACATCACTCAGTGTATTTCCTACTTCTGTCCATTTACCTGCAAATTGCATGACTTCGCTTTCTTTACCGCTATAGAGAATTTTGTTGTGTATATATGTATCACATTTCTTGGTTATCCATTCATCAGTTGTAGGATATGTAGGTTGTCTCCATTTCCTATTGTGAGAAGAGTGGCAGTCACCATGACTGAGCAGGATGTCAAGTTCTTTGGGGACATGGTAATGAGTGCTAGCCTTGAGTCATATGGTAGACCTCCCTTTAGCCTTGTGAGGATCCTCTACAGTTTTCTCCATAGTGGCTGCACTGCTTTGCAATTCCATCAGCAGTAAATGAGGAGTCCTCTCCCTCACATCCTTGATCTTAGACATTCTAACTGGGGTAAGATATAATCCCAAAGCATTTTAATTTGCATTCTCCTTAATTGCCAAGGAGAATGAACACTTTGTAAGATATTTCATAGCTATTTTTATTTTTTGAGAACTCTATTAAGATTCATAGCTCATTTTTTAAATGAAACTTTTATTTTCCTGATACTTTACATATCCTGAGTATTAATCCTCATATATATATATATATCCCTGGCAAAGACTGTCTCACTCTGTGGGTTTCTTCTTTCTTTGACCAATTCCCTTTGGTGTACAGAAATTTCCAGTTTTATGAGGTCCCCTGGAGCTAGAAAGATAGCACGGTGGTGGGAGTACTTGCTGCTCTTCCAGAAGAGCAGGATTCAGATCCCAGCACCTATGTCAGGAGGCTCACAACCACCTGTAACTCCAGCTCCAGTAGATTGGACATACTCTTCTGGCCCTCCACAGCCCCCCACCCTCCACCCCATCCCCCAATTCCCACAACTCACCTCAACCCTCACCCGGAAACATACACGTGCACATAAATGAAAAATAAAAGAGAAGGAGTTCATTTGGGAATACTCAACTGAGGCAAGGGACAATTCCATCTGTGTCATCACTGGGCAGCCCGAATGGCCATGGCCCAGCCAGACACTGTTTGGAGACCTTTGAAAAGGGAGAATAATGTGAGTTAACATTTCACTGCACATTAATTCTTTAAAAAAAAAAAAGCTGTAGTTTAATTTTAAATGCTAATATGCATATGGTTAATTAAGAAGCCAAAATTGGCTATAAGCTTGGTGAGCCTAGGAGCAGGGGGGGAGGGGTGCGGCAGGGAGAGCGAGATCATTACACTTCTGCTCATGGTTAGCTATTTGTGAACCAGCTGATAATGTGCAGAATTAAGATTTCGTAAGTGGCATTTTAAATGAATGGTTAATGGCTGAAGATTAATTAAATAGTCAGAGTTACTGAAGAAAAGCTGTTAAAAAAAATTATGTTTATAGGCCAGTCACTCGCACACTGAAACAGAAATCCTGATAGCGATGGCCTTTGTGTTTACCAAGAACATTTTAAAGAAGTGGACTTCATCAGGAGAGACGCCCAGCCTTCTCCCCACTCAGCAGAGCTGTGTCAGTAGCCTCAGGGATATTCCCTTGGAGGAAAAGCTGCCTTGTAGGAAAATAGACCAGAAAGTGTTTTTGTTGAGGGAATCTTCACTGAAACCTTCGTGGTAGGTAACCAGGCATATTTTATTTCCCGCCTGCATGTTGCACGGTGCTGGAGTAGAGTAGGCAGAACCCAGGAGGGTTATAGGAAGCCTCTGGAATGCTGGGAACAGACACAGAATTGCCTTGTGTTGTTTTCAGCCCAAGCTGGTCCCTCTTTAAGTTTCCAATTCTTGGTGCTAGGAGCATGGATTTTATGTGTCTGGCGCTACCCTAGGCTGATTCACTGGGGATCCGTTTCCCTTTGTATTCAGTGCTATGCCATGCTCATAGAAGATGCTGTAAAAGATATTTTTAAAAATTACTTGTCATAGCTTAACTCGATAAATATTAGACAAATGAGTAATGAGTTACTTAGAGGTTGGTGATTAGGACATCAAAGGCTCCTTTAAATGTTCCTCCATCCATCCAACAAATGGCCAGTACTCTTTACTGACCCATATCAATGCCTCCTGTGCAATGCCTACGTCCCAGTCTCAGAGGCAACACAGCCTAGTGGGGGAGGGGCAGAAACACAAATGTGTAAATCCCAGTGGTGGCAAATACAACTGCAAGCTGCCAGAGAGTGGAATGAAAACTCAATCTCAGAGTGGGTCCTGGCCCAGTCCAAGGTCTCCTTGCCTCTAAATTGCAAGGAAGTTGGTTCTGCCCAATGACAAAGCGTTAGTGTTAAGGTATACTTAACTTTTTGATTTTGTTCAGGCCAGTTCCCTGTTTCTAAGCGTAAGACCCAAATCACCCAGCCTAGGCAGCTAATTGTGTCCTGTTCAAAAGTTCCCTAGAGGTGGAAATCCTGGGTCTTCCCGCGACAGAGCCTGTACCAGAGTTTAACTCTCTCCCGGCTAAGAAGTTAATTCGTTTCCATTTCTCCAACCATTTTGGGGGTTTGTTCAATAGGTGCAATAGCCATGAGGCAGGAAAGCACTCAGAAGCCAGGAGCTGTGGACAAGGCCACAGCTGTTTGCTCTGAGTTCAACTCGCCTTACAGCCGTGAAGCTCTGAGCCTGCATGATTTTATTTTGTCTTCTTCCAAATAAATGGAACATTTTCTTCATGACCTAAAAGGAAAAATAATGATAGATTTTAGCCTGTTTTAGAAGTTGTTTTCTCACCTTGTGCCCTGTGTAGCTGTAACTCAGAAATCGAAGTTGTACTACGGTGTGCATGCAGAGATCCAAGGCCCACTTGCAGGAGTCGGTTCTTTCCTTCCACTATGTGGGTCCCATAAATTGAACTCAGGTCCTCACCTTTAGTCACAAGCACCTTTGCCAGCTAAACCTTTACTAGCTTACCCAAAAATGCAAATGAGGAAGGTGGGGTGCAGAGGGCGGGGGCTGGCCCAGTGTCATAGGCAGACCAGGCTCTACCCAGTTATACTGACTTCAGAGCCTCAACACTTAACCACTGTACCATGTGGACTTTTGAGCTCTTGAAAAATTATTTTTCTCCCTTTAAAATTCTGTCTTATTATCTGGAGTCTTTTCTTCCTTGGGTATAAAGAACCCCTCCCCTGGGGAAAAAAACCACACAGACACACACAAAAAAACCTTTCCTCGTGTAAAGTAATAGCACTCTGCTGCATAATATCCTCCAGGTCAGCTCTTGCTACAATTACGGGCAGCTGAGTGGCAAATACATCCTGCTTTCAGAGATGCAGTCGAGGTTCACTTTAGAAAAACTGATAATTCAAAGCTTTTCCATTCTCGTAAAAAAAAATAGAATGATGCAAAGGGAAAGAAAATAGGTACTTCTTAGAGAAAGGAAACCTGCCCCTTGAAGGCTGGGAGCAAAAGCTCCTGTCTGCCAATCCCAGAAGCACCTGGGGAGCAGTGATGACCAATAATTGCAGCTAAAAGCTGCATTAATTGACCAGTGACAGGTTGAAAGCTGTCTCCAGCCAGCATCCCTGCACACCCCGTGCTCTTTACATGGGCCAAGAGGGAGGCAGAAGGTGGTGGGGCCTCCGTGGGGTTTTCCACCCAGGACTTCAACAGCTGGAACGAGGAAGTCTGCTTCCAAGCAGGGTGCTTCCCTACCCAGTGAGCTGCTTTTTTCCACCTGTGGATTCAGACCACCTGGGGATTGTTTTCAGGAGACTGAGATCCCAGGCCTGCCCCAGTTCTGCATGTCTAATAAACACCAGGTGACATTGCTGCCCAGCGTTCCAACCACTACAAGGCTAAGCTTAGCTGATACTGACTTTCAAAACCACTCGAAATAAATATGCAGCAAATTTAGTTCTAACCTTCCAAGTGTCAGCTGTCCTTCCCTCCTGTCAAGGAGATGGCGAGCAGCCTCATATCAGTACAAATGTGGATGGTCCTGGGGCTGTCAGTTCTGCTTCCTGAAGGAAAGGGCAAGCTTTCTCTTGCCTTTGTATTTACTGCTGGCATCTGTATTGGTGTCTACACTGACACAAGGCTGCACCCAGCAAGGCTCTTGCACCTCAGCAACATGCTCTGTCTCCACAGTTGAATTGGTATAAATTTGAATTTCTTTCCCAGACCTCTAGAAGCCTGTCCAGAGAAGTTTTATCAATAGAACGAATCTCTTTTTCCATCATACTCCATTTAAATGAAACTCTTGATGGCTCTGTTTATTGCATCATTTGATTTAGCATTGCATTAGAATAACGTACTTTGCCCTAATTTTGTAACTTGGTATTAAGTAAATACTAATTCAACCTCTCCAATAAATAGTATCATTGTCATTGACTTACATTTGAAATAATCACAGGGCCTCTGTCTAAACTATTCATTTGCCATAGGTTTCGTTAAATGCCAATTTTGATTGAAATATTTGGTTCCTTCTTAAGCAGCAACAAAATACCACTACTAAAACCATTGGTTACCTAATGAAAAGAGAGAACACAATGCCTTTTGGTGTTTTGTTTTTCTTCTGTGTGGCTGAGATTGCAGATCAGTGTATTGATTATCACTACTGAATTACAATTAATGGGACTTACTTCTATGGATGAAACGTTCAAATGCTAGATCAGAGCCACTCCATTCAGACTGTGGGGTTGTCTGCCTCACATGAAATACAATATAAACCACATTTGTAATTTAACATTTTAATACTCTTTTTTAAAAAACTGACTAATTTTATATCTAAACCAATATACGCAAGTTATATTTTCAAAATATATTCAAAACTGTTTCAAGACTATGTTATAATCATTTTTGCATACATATTTACATGTTGGGTTCACAAAACCTAGTATGTGTTTTAGACCTATATCACATTTAAGAACTCATTCTGATTCCAGGAAACAGATTATTGCCAGCCCTACCATGTCCCTTTAGAAAGAAGTGCCAGCCACTACACAGAGAGACAACCTAAGATGGGCTGAACTACCACCTGTCCAGGTCTGATTTTACCCCAGCTCCATCTTTGCTTTGCTCAGGGGAGTTGACAGAACAAAGGCTCTAGCTTTTCCTTCCCTGGAACATGGGGAAAAGAGTGGTCTTTCCAGGACAAAGTACATGCAAGTCTTTGCATCTGAAGGCATGACGACTATGTGCATACACCACACATGACTCATTACAACAGTGGAATACAAACATGATTCTCATTTAGCTGGAGACCTTCCCCTCCTTAGCAGTAGATAATCCACCCTTCTGTAGAGAGAGAGGTGCTCTATACAGACTTTTCTCTTTCCATAGATCCAGGCCCTAGTAAATTGATCACCTTCTCAAGATGTGCAGAAGTTAAAAAAAATAAATAAACAGACACGGAATTTGCTTTTCTAGGTTTGAGGTTATTTTCCATATTATTACTGTTGTTTTATGTGGGAAACATCGCCATTTGAAACACCGGGGAGGCAAGGTACACTTTGAGATTCCTGTCTCCCCTATGTACTTAGAAGGACCAGAGTAGTTAATGCTCTCCTGTGTCTGCACTCCAGAAAGCATGGGGTAGCTCTCACTGTTGGGTCTCATATTCTCCTGAAGGTTTTTCTGGTCCACTGTGCTTTCCCTTGGACAGGCTCAATGAATCTGGGCTGGGTTCCTTCCATTTGATCACTACAATGATTGTAGTAGGGAATATCTCCCATTTCCTGCATGAAGTTCTTCATTAAAATGCTTCTCAGAGTATATTTCTCCTCATTCTCATGTTCAAACTCCTGTTAGTCTCTCAATTTATTATGATGTCAGCTTTTGCAGTGCAGCTCAAGATGGTTGCTCTTACACATACCACGGTGTCATGTTTTCCCTGTGTCTGTTCTCTGAGGGTTGAGTCCCTATGTTACTCAGGGTCTGGTTCTGATATACTACCTACCCATCTGTGATGGTAATGGTGGCTTCAACCAAACAAGGCTCGTGATGATTAGAATCAACTGTTAACTTGCTTCTGCTCAGATTTCCCAGCAAGCACTGTACCTTACTTCTGGTCCAAGTACAATTCTTAAATTAGATATTCAATAACTCAATATATTGGGTGGAAGAGATGCCAAACAACTCCACTCTTAGCTGCACTAACGTCAAGATGTTACCCCCTGCTGCCTTTAAACTAGCCATTTCCTCCCAGCTAACCTAATTTCTTGCCAGTTGCCTGGGCTCTCATTTGCTTATTCTTCATGTCAGTAATCCCAGGGGTTAGTTATCCTTGATTCTCAGTATTGAGGCAACATATCCCGTCCCTGTTCTGCCAGAAAACACTTCCTATCCAAGTTCTTCTAGATGAAGGACTTCCCCAGGCCATAGCAGGTATCAGTTCCTCCATCAAAGCTGTGCTTCAAAAGCTTCCTAAGGAATAAAGGTAGTATTTACTCTTCAAAAGCTACACTCAGCCAGGTCTGATGACACATCAAAAGAAAGTGCTTTTCTTAGCAACTATATCTTCTAAATCTTATTCCTACACTTTGTATTGGTTACTAATTCTTGCTAACCATCTCAAAGCAACCACTTCCACTGCCACCTTCAAGAGAATTGGATTTTCCATAAGCATTAAGCATAGTGTTCTTTAGTTTCTCTGTAATTTGCTTACTTCGTTTTAAAGTTTTGACCATCACTTGCTCTTCTCCAGCATCTGGGCACATATCCCATTATGTATAATTTCACAACATCACTGTCTGAGCTTCAAGGGCCAGGCTTTTCAGCTCTCAGCGCCCTGGATGTGATGTGGAAGCCCTAGCGACACAGATGGCTTTAAAGTGCATTGGGCTGTGTATTTTTCCATTTCTCACTATTCTTTTCTGCCTCTCTTCTGTCTTCCCTTGACAGAAATGTCAGATGAGTCATTTAATGTATCTCTGCATCTTCCCTTGTCTACAAAGACAGAGGGGTGTGACTAAGTGATTCCAGAATTTCTTCTAGCTCCAAAATTATATGGTTCTTCAATTCTTTAATGGAAGCAAAATACAAGTTCAGGTTGCTCTGCCGTTCCTCTGGTACTCTATGGTGTCAAAGCATCCCCGCCCAGCAGTGGCCCATCCTCCCTTCCTCCTCTTTTAAAGTACCTTCAACATTTTTTTTCAGTAGATGTTTAATGTCATTGCCATCTCCAAACCCCCTCTAGTGCTCAGTAAGCTTCACTTTTATGGCTATCTTCACACCTCTGAGCTGAGCTCTTTGTTAATTCTAGTGCCCATGAGTTCACTCCAAAATTACCTGTGCTCACCCCAGCAGGTGACTTTATCCCTTACCTTAGCTGTTTAAAATTAGGACATTTGCCCAAAATCTCCACAAACTCATACATGAAAATACATTTTGTTTACTTGTGTCATCTTCCCTGTGTGGCATGAAACCTGGATGACAAGATTTCTCAGAAGCTTTGAGAGATGTGTATGTACATATATGTGTACAGATAAATATATGGTTTTGGCTGCGATTTTGTGCCTTATTCTAATTAATATTGAAAGTTGTAGTTACACTAATATGGATTTCATTTGCTTTTAGAGAAACATGGTTTGTTTTTTTTTTAAATTAAAGTACAATTCTTTCATGTGATAATAATGTCAAAACCTATAAAGTAAGGACAAGAACTGTGAAATAAAGAAATATAGACAATCTTTGTGGATGTTTTCAGGGAAGCCCTATTCCCTTCCTAGGCCCCCCAGTCTAGTACCTGGTGAGCATCTGTTAAAATACAATAAAGTTTCAAACAGACATGTCCCCTACCCTCATCCCCTACCCTCTAGGACTTAGTTATAGGAGCCTTTGTGTGGTATGAGGTAAGGAAAAAAATATAATTTGAGTTTACAACTGACATTATGAAAACTTGTATATAGTGTATACACTATATACAACAGAAAACTCTGAAATTGCACCGTGGCTTGTGATAGACGGGTAACCATGAAAGAATTCTCTCAAACAAAGTGTGTTGCGACTTTTCAATCCCCGGACCGATGCACATCAGCCATCAGGAGGGAGAATTGATCCTTGTAGACTGACATTTGACAGGCTTTGGGGTTTGTCCTTGTTCACCTCCTTTAATTCAAACACCATAAATGGTACTCAGCTTTGTCTTTATAGGTCGATCCATGTTAGGGTTTGTTGTCAAATAGAGTTAGTTCCAAATATTAGGAACCACTAGAAAATCTCAGGTTTATCCATGACTCCATGGTCAGACTACTGGTCTACCTGTTTTCAGTCAGTTTTCTGTGAGCAGAGCTGCTCTTGCTATATTGATTTTTCTGTCTCTTTTTAAGTTACTGTATGCACGTTTTTAAGTTAAAACCATTGGTTTGTCTAAGCAATGTTTGACTCACACCTGTAATCTAAGAATTTGGGAGGCTGAGGAAAAAGAATTACAAGAGCTTCAACCCAGTGTAGGCAGTCTCAGGAGGAAAAAAAAAAAGACATTACCAGTGAAAACCCACCTTTATTTTCTATATTTAAAAAATAATAGCATGAGAAACTCACTAAAAAATACCTATTAACTGGACAAAAACCACATTTGAAGTAGTGTTTTGTGTTGCCCATTCATGTGCCATATGACATGAAACTATTTTGATTGGGACTGTCACGGATAATTTCTTCACATAAAATGCACCTAGGGACAGCTTTCAAATGGAGTTGTCACTTTCTGTTTAGCAGGCAAGAGATACTCTATTGTTGTCAACCCCTCTTTACAAAAGCCTTGCTAATACAGTGATGCACTGTCCTGGAGAAGGGGGATCGGCACTCTGCCTGGTAGGAACAGAAGGAGCAAGGCTGCTTGATGTCAGGGCTCCCAGAGCTTGAGGGCTCCTTTGTCTAACTCAGGCACCTCTGCACCCACCAATGCTTTTACAGTCTTGGAATTGGATTTCTCTTTTCTGTGCTAGTTTTAGAAAACTGTAAAAAGATTAATGTAGACTATTATTCTCTGGCACACAGGTTAGTAAAGCCATATGAATTTGTGTTATCTACTCAACACATGAAGTCATGGAAAGTTAAGAAAGCAACCCTGAACTGTCTCTAGATTTACAACTACCCACCTCCACTTAAACACACGTACCCACAAATGTACACACAAATGTACACACATGCTCACACACATACATGCATCCATGGGGGTATGCACACAGGTGTGCGAGTGCTCACACACATACACACGTGCACACAAATGCACACACACATACATCCATACACACATGCACACACACATGCACACTTTCTCTTTACTAACTTTCAAAGATGTTCTAGTTTTCTTCAGATTGGAAGTAGTAAAATAGTTTAGTTCATTTTCCTCCACCCTCATGGTAAAAGCAGGCAGTGTTTCTCTTTAGAGTTCATAGGAGTCATTATACTGAGGTAATAAGAAACATCTTAAATTACATCTAACAGGTGATTCCATACAATAGATGGCCAGGTAATACATATTTCAAGGTAGGAGCTAAGGAATCCTGTTGGCTTCTGTATATTTTCTCTCTTAAGATATCTCATTCCCAAGAAAGAATATTTTCTTCCTAAATTTTATTTGGTATTTAACTCCCAGAAACAGAAGCCAATTATGCCCAGAGGACCAAAATGGTCCTCACAGCTGCCATCTTCTGCAGAAAGCCACATGGTTACCAGCCCTGGGTGTGGATAACAGTGGGAAAAGCAGGAACTATTTCTTCACACCAGTCTAAGAATGCAAAAGTGGTACCCATGGAACAAAGGGACAGAAATGACTAGAAAAACCAGTAGCTACTTGGATGGCAGAGGTGTTGCTAACTGATAACCTGGGTTGGGGGAGAAAAATAAGAAAGAAAAAAATAAAAATAATGACCAAAACCAAAAGCAGACATGGTCTATTGCTGGTAAAAGCTTGAAATGATCAGCTTTATTATTATATTATAATTACATATCAGAAACTCCTATGAAGCTCAGAGGCTTGAGCTCTGGGATAGGAATTCTCTCATGTAGCCCATGCAATTTCCCTACCATATTTTTTCCCATGCCATCCCCCACTGTAGCCATCAACCATGATCATTTTCAACTATTAAGCCTCCTCTCCCATTGACGAGGAGGGGTCACTTCCACAAATTTAGCACATTACCCCATGCAGCTTTCTGCTTTTCAAACCACAACTTAATTCTAGTATATCAGTTATGAGAAACACAAGCAAACTTAAAATTCTATTTATGACTCAGACAACGAACAAAGTAATGAGATTCTGTGTTATGGAAGCTGTCACATCTTGTCTCAGCCCTGTTGTGTCTAAATGTTCACTCCCTTATTAAGCTCCATTAGGGAATTTTACAATAGCAAATTGTTTATCTGCTCCTGGTTTTCTGCTGTCTGACAGTCGGGCACGTTTCACTCATTAATGTGGGTGATATCGTATACTGTTGGGAATAAATATCAGCAGGAAAGCAGTGGGCACTGACTCCTTTCCTATGTGTGGCATAATATTAGCAGCTATGTTGATCTTGTTTAAAAGTTGTGGTCCAGCCTCATATGCTTTTCTTTCTTAAATTTTAAGTGATTTCCACCCTGCACTACCAAACGTTACATTTGTAAACTTAACCTTCCACCTCTCTTAAGTTCTCCAGGGTGTAGTTTCCTCAAGGTGTTCGATTTAAAGTAATTTGCATGTACAGCTTTGTTTACAAGTTACAAAATGTTCTCATCTGAGTATTCCATTTCATTTATACCACAATCTGGTAATAGGAGAAAATGGGACTGAATCTAGTAGAAGAAAAACCTTTCAGAGGACCATTTAACAAATGCCACATTTCTACCTTAGCCTGGCCAGCTCTAATGATATGCACATATACCCGTGTGTGTTTTGTTAAAGATAGACTGAAAGAGGCTTGCTATGTAGCCCATTCTGAACTTGAACTCATAATCCTCCTGCCTCAACACCCTGGGTACTGAGATCATAGGCCTGTCAGGCTACCATGTCCCCTTATATTTTTTTTTTCATTTTTTTCTGAGTAGTTGAAAGCAAATTTAATAAATAAAAAAATTAAAGCAGAAAGAGAATCAAAATCAAGAGTTACTTTGTGAGTTTTCAAATACTTACATTTTAGAATATTTTCATCTAGTTTGTTATTTTTTCTATGTATATCACTATACATACAAATATATCATTTGTATGTATGTATATATGCATGTGTCTGAGATAGGAAGATTCTTGTGTAAACTAACCCATGTAATAATTATATCTATTTAATTTTACCCTCTTGCCTTTGTTGCCATTCTGTGTGCTTATCATTTGAAATTCTCACAACATTGTATAAGACATTTCTATAACTGTAATATAACCTTTGTAAATTCTCCAATAAGCATGTATTTAAAACACATTGACACACAGCTTGAAACATATTATTAACAATTTTCTAGAAAACAACAAAAGAAAAAAATGTTTCAACCAGCAATGCAGAAGAACACTTCCATAATCCCATTTGTGATAACTTGAGGACCACTTTCTGATGTGTAAAGCTTCATTAATTTAATTGATCAAAAGTAGTACCATGTTGTTTTACTTTGAATTTATGAATTTACCAGTAGGTTAAGAGTTTCTATAGAAACACATGCCTTTCATAGTTACCACTGGAAGTTCTCATGCTGCCTCAATAGTCCTTTTTCAGGGTGACTGAATTCTGGAGTAAATTTCTCTTTGCTACCCTTAAACAGATCTATGTGAATTTATCAAGATTTATTAGGATGCAGGTTTTCATAACCTTCTTGACAAAAAGAATGAGTGATGGCACACCTGGGCCTTTTATGTGCTGAGCCAAGCCAGATCTACTTAGATCTTGTTTAATTGACTCACCCTTCC
>NW_022196896.1:88729672-88775792 GCF_008632895.1 Mastomys coucha
GTCACTTCAGGGTCTGGACATTGCTATGACAACCTACCCTCTATCTATCACTCTTCTCATCAGCGTACACTGTACAGGAGACCCCTCTGCAATGTTTAATCTGAGAATTTTAATATTAAATATCTATTTGACATTGAAAGCTCACACCTTATTTGCTATTGTCAGGCTTAGTTGATAGACAGCTAAGTCAGTCTCTTTTTATAGTCCATTTCTGAAATGAAACCATAAATTTTGAAGCTGGGCTTCATCATTGCAGAGAAAAGCTTTTCCAGCCTATTGTTGAAATATAACATTTTACAGGATTTATGAGGTCCAGATTCAGGAAGATCATTTGCCAAGCACTTAAGGCTGCTTTTGCTGCCCCTTGCTTTTCTTCCCCCTTGAAAATACACACAGGGAGGGGAAATCCATTAGAAAAGAAAAATTATCAAGAAGAACATACCATATTCGGTACAACCGTCCTCCGCTTAAGGGAAAAGTCCTATACTTTGAGTGTGGAGAGTGTTGACTGCTCAAGGCTGTCTTTGGTGATGGGCAATTCTGTTGACATCTGTAAATGAGTGTCCATGACATCTGTCTTAGTAGTAAGTGAAAAACCTCTGGTTGAGAGCAGCGTTTACATTCATGATTAGAACCAAGTCTGCACCACTGTACTTCTAGAATTCTTTGAAGTCCTGCAATATGAGAGCTCTCTGATTTGGTCATATTCCATTTAGCTTGTTTTAGTGCTGTTAATTTTACACAGGGAAATAGATTCTCTGAAACTTGTGATCACAGTAGCTGTCAAGTGGTTGAAAATGAAGAAAACCACCAGACAGTGGCAGATGTATTAAACACTCTGGAATTACCAAATTAATGTAGCTCTTTGTCTTTGAAAGGTTTTGTGTCCAAGGACTGGATTTAAACTAAAAGACGGAAGGAACACTCCCCAGTTACCCTTCGCTTCAGCCAGACCCTGCATCATTGCAGTGTGTGGAGGGCAAGCCACCAGCACACCTAGGGAGATCTCATATTGGTTCATTTTGACTGCAAATGACTTAATTTAACATTTTTTCCTAACAAATGCATCAGCTAGAAGAGCAAAGTTCTCTTTTTAATTTTTTTCTCTAAAAGAACCACCGTGTAAAACCATATTAAGTAGGCTTCTCACTCCATTTGTTTTCCCTCACTATCCTTAATGCATGAGCTTCTGCTACCCTTTGAAACTATAAACAGCAGCAGTGAGAGGGTTGGAAAGTTGTGATGCTCTGTCTGTCAGATCCCTCTCTGGCTTCAGCATCGCCTCCCTATAAGTCACCTCCCTGTGCCTGATAATCTTCCTATGGTTCTTCTCTTTATTTTTCTTTTCTCTTTTCGTAAGCATGGATGAATTTCAGATTATCTTTTCTATTCAAAATGCAATGTACAAAGGACTTTAAAAACATAGTGTTTGTTCCCGCCTGAACCATCTGGTTTTCCCATGAGACATGGGAACAATTTATCGAATGCATTAACAGCAACTTCACCTGTTGGAAGGCTTAGCTCCTAACCATGTTGTTTGTCTTTCTTGGGTTTCAGTTTGTTTGTTTGGTTGGTTTTGGACCAAAAAAAAATTAACCTTTATCTTGAGTCTGCTGGCAGTGTAAGGAAAACATCTGTTACTTGTGGCAATGCTGTTTTCCCATTTCTTTATATTTGTAGGTGGATTCCAACTTGGATCTATGTAAAGACGAACTTCAGAGAAAATTCAGTAACTATACCTCTGGCTTTGTGGTGTTCGAATTGCAGGGTTTGGAGCTTTAGCACGAAGCTTGGTGTAGGTCTTGGTCATGAACTCAGCAAATGTTTGCTTTTGTTCTTTAACTGTGATTCCCTTTATGTACAAAGAGGAATGCACTCCAGGTTATCGTGTAATTAGGTACCTCAGATTCTTAGGAGTGGTTAAGCGCACCAACTCAGAACCTGACTTGTATATTTTATAGCAATTCTGAATATTCTCTTTGGTATAGAGCAGAGGATGTGTGTGTAGAATCGTGGCTGCTGAATTTTTTATAGTTTCTCTCCCTTTGCCATTCTAGTGGCTGTCTCCTCCAAAATTTGAGCCATACCTCAACTGTACAAATCCTCTTTTCATGTTCAGTTGCCCTGAAGGATACAGTTGTGGGAAACATCTAAGTGTCTCCTGTGAAGATTTGGAGGCCCTGGTTTAACAAAGCAGTAAAATGGCTACTGCACAAAAGCTAGTGTAGAGGTAAACAGATGTCTTGTCTGGGGACTCCTTTCCTGTAAAAACAGAAACAACAGAAATGAAATCACATGATTTTTTTTGGCTTCCTTCTTATTCTTGTGTCTAGGGAAGCAAAGGGGACAGAATTCAATTTTATGGTCCCTATGATTTTAGTATGGAGCATTACAATACAGGAAACAGTATCCAGCTTAGCCCCTGAATTACCATGACTGAGACTATGTTTGCAGGGGAGGAGAATTCAGGAACTAGAGAGCATGAAGAAGAGAGTGTGCCTGGGAAGCCCACTTCACTACCTCAAGCCCTTCCCAGGACTTCAGGATCTCCATGTTCTACAGCGCTCTGCCGCTTTCATAACTAGCCTACAGAGAGCTAACTCACAAGCAGCTGGATGTCTTGTTGAGGCTTCCCAGTTGCTCTGAAAAACCTATCTTTGAGTCTTTCCTCCATGGCCCCTCGTCTGTTTGTCTAACCAATTCTCCTTACAATAGTAATCAAATTACTTCAAAGTATGGATTGTGGACTGAAAGCCAACTCAGAGCATCCAATGGGTGGGTAGGTTTCATGCTTTTCCAATACTTCTTGTGGACTGACTTCAAGGAGATGGGCATACCCGCTTCCTAACATCACAACCCATTCTTTTGCCCAGAGCTGAGCTTGACCAAACAATAGAGACAGCTTTTGCTTTTCCAGGATATGGAGTGTAGCATTTCCATTCAGCAGTTTTCTCCAACCCTGCCTGAGGCTTCAACTACCTCTGCAGAGTGCTAGAAAGTGATATGCTTATTAGACAACTTTATTAATCAGAGAAGAGTGCTGTTTGGCAGTGAGATCTTAATGAGGATGAGGGACTAAATTTAACTCCGAGATAAAGGTCGGCCAGTGTTGCTAGCTTGCTTTCTCTATAGCTGTGAGCTTGGACAATCTCACAGTTTCCAGACAGTGTCATCAAGGCCTGTGCATGCTATATTTAGTATAACATAGCACAGAAAAGGTTTCCAATAACATCATTTCAGCACACACATACATTCCACAAGTATTAATAAGCAAAGCACATTACTGCTTGGCTAAACAATTCTTATGGGAGCTGATGGCACCAAAAATGTTATGGCAATTCCTGCCTAAAGATAGGAGGCCATAGAACATGTCACAGCAGAGATAACTTCAATCACTGTAGAGAAATTTCTTTAAACAGTGAAATATCAGAGTGGCTTGCAGTGAGACGTTGACGTATGCACAGTAGTGTTCCACTTATGCACCTAGGGATGAAAAATAATTACAAAAGGACAATACTCCTAGGCTGGTGCTCAGCATGCTATTGAGTGGTTGTGGCTCTCTGTGTCTCCCACATATATCCCCCAACCAGAGTACCTAGCCTCCCTCATCCTTAAAACCAAAGTCAGTCCCGCCTGCTTCAAAGTCACTGCACACTGTCTCAAATGGCTTGCTTGTTTTCAACTCCCACAAACACTTATGAGTTAAAGGTATATCAGGCGGGGACTCTGTGCCAAGTTTTATAAAAGATATCTGAATGATCCAATGCCTTGCAGCCCTTAGCCACTACTGACGGGTAGACAAAGATTAAAAATATATAAAACATGTGAATGATTACAATACCACAGAAAGGAGGGAAAGGGACATACGATCAGTGCCAAATACTGTGAGAATTCCAGAGCAGAATGAAACGGAATTGCTACTAGGAATGGGCTAGGGACAAACTGCATGCTTGGAGCCAAATGCACATGAGTATGCTTCTCTCCATCGTTATGGGTACCACTTGGCTCCTCCTCCTCCTTCTCCATTATACACTTAATTCTATTCTGTATCTCAGACTTTGAGAAATGGTTTTCTCATTGGTTAAAACACCCTCCATTCTGTATTCCAAAGAAAATCCAAAATGATCTCCTAAATTTTTCATTTTATCCATGTTGCTTCCTGACTTATAACCTGTTGTCAGCACATTAACCTTGAAGTAAGATTGAGAAATCTGACACATGGGACCAACTGACTCCAGCCCCATCCTGCAGAAGGCCTGGATTCAGAGATTGGAGAAATAGGTGTGGAAGAAAGAGACTTTGAAGAGGGGTTTGTCTTTTAAAGTCCAGCCTGCGGAGGTCAGCAAGAGGCTGGAGGGCATTTCAACAGTTGTAAAGATACAACCAGCTCGCTCCACATGGAGATGGTAAGGCTGAGACGACAGATGAGGAAGGGACACAGCGGAGAATTGCTTTTGAGAAGTCTGGTCAAAGGGGGATTGGGTCTCGGAAACACAAGCCTTTCACAAAGAGCTTCTTATTGCTCCTAAGAAAAGACAGTGTGATGTCTGTCCTTTGCAGGACAGCTTGGGTCAGTACCTGAGCTGACCAGGGTAGTGGGAGATGCTCCATTACCATGACAACAGAATGTAGGACTGACCTCTCCAGGCTGTTCCACCTTTCCAAGCCTATGGCCAGAAAGAGGAGATAGCAGCCACTTGGATGGCAGAGGGTAGAAAGCACCAACGTCATCAAGCTGTTGCCTTTATAGAGAAGCAAGACTTGTTTCTCCGCTGACAAGGATCTGTGGCACTCAGCAGCTGTATGGGGTTTCATTTTTACTTTTTATTTTTTTAAAGCTGCCTCCACCCCCTCCTTCAGTCTTCTCTGGACTTACATCTGTCCTCCCAGCTGTGAGCTGCTGAATCCCAGGGTGCAAAACCCAGGGAGACAAGTGGGGAGAGTGTACAAATAATAATTATGTGCTGCTTAAGTCTAAATCTCAGGCCATTGTGTGTCCATGGGCAAGGGCCTTCCGATTCAAGTGTGTGCTTCTGTCTCGCTTTTCAGTGTCTGTCTGTAAACCTTGATGGTATTAAGCACGTGTTTTAATAAATATTTTGTTTGCTGTATTCCCATTAATATTCATAGGGAATGGAGTACTTTGGGCTTTGTGATTTTCTAATAAACATTGATGGTGTTACTAGTTTGTACTGAGTATTCAGTATGCTCCATCAAAATGGCAGCTCTAATTAGGTTCCTTGAATTAGCTAATGGATTTTGAGAAAGATAGCTTAGAAAGCTCTTACAGCTGTCCAAGATATCCCTGCCATGGCAGAAAGACAAAAGGCCCCTGGAAGCTACAGCCTTCAGAGCTTTAGAAATGCAGCTGACAGTTAAAAAGATAAATTGCATTCATATTTTTCCAGTGAAAGTCCTAATACTGAATTAATGTTATTCCTGTAGCGAGCATCCATTAGGAAACTCATTTTATTATAAGGATGCATTTTGACCATTAGCTCTCTTTCTTTAGCCCCTCTCCCAGCCCCTCCCTCTTCTCTCTCCAATTCCCTAGATATTTTGGATGTGGTATTTAAAAGCTGCTCTGAGGAAGAGGAAATGACTCTTTTTGGGGGCAGGTTATAAATTTAAGAACTCTCTTAGATATACAATAAGGATTCAACTTTTAAAGTAAGTCAAGTAATATAAAAAGAAATAACACAGTGATTCGGTTTAAGCCCGGTGGCTTAGATTTTATGTGGAATTCGAAGAGAACCTGAGCTAGGAGGCAATGGGCTTGTTTATACTTGGATAAGAGATGACTTCATTGTAGACTAGGAAGCCTCTAATAAAGTGCAGTACTTCCTTCTTCCATGCTAGTATTCAGTACACCAAATAATGCAGAGCCATCCAACTCGGCCTTCCTGTTTGTGTGCTCAGCATGAGTGTTTCCCAACAAATTAATGGCATTTGAATGTCTATGTTGCATCTTTACCTACAGAGAAAAGTGTTTTGTTTTGTTCTGTTTTCAGATTAGTTAACAATGAAGTGCACAGCACAATGTGCGACAGACATCCTGAAAGTTCCTTTTGGATGTGCACTTGTTAGCTCTTTAACATGTATCCACTCAGAAAATTAACACCTGGTCCTCTTTCCTCTAAAAAAGTTTCATTTCTCTGGTATCCGGGTGGCTCCTTAAGGGAACCCTTTCCTCAGTCCTTAACTCCCGACTGTCTTCATCATTTGCATCTTTGTGCTTCTTCTGTTTCTCTGGCTGGCCTGCCTTTTGGCCTTTTCCCACCTCATTAGTAACTTTACCAAACAAGGGGCTGGTCTGCAGGAAGAATGTGAACTTTAAATCAATTAATTGGGATATTATTTATAGCTCTGGGGAAAAAAATGCTTGTTGGGAAAGAAAATAACATTGTTGGTTTAAGTGAGATTATTGTTTTTAAAAAAAAGTCATCTTTTGTGTTTATTTTATCATACTCTTCCTAACCACCCATTTCTACAGATAATTGAGAGTTGACAAAAAGATAGTGGTTAATAAAACTGTTGGAACTAGCTAGGGAAGAAATATAGTGTCATTACCACATATAGATGATAGATTGGAAAGCAGCTTTGCTCAATGATAAAAACAAAGCGAACACATTGCTATTTGAATATACATTCATATATGGACATATGAATACATATATTCACACATATGAATATACATGAATATATGTGAATATATAAATAATATATTCACTCCATGCTCCCCTCCCATGTCTTCACCATGATGGATGGTAAAGATGATACCTAACATCATGTTTATGGACAAACTGGCTGCTGTCACTGGATAGACAGACTACTAAAAGCTGAGGCAGGCACAGCTTTTATTCATTTCACTGTGAGCTCCTGAGTTCCATGGTTGGCAGTCCAGTGCCTCATTTCCCTTCTTCTTTGATATCTGCTGACTCATTCACTTTTCATATCTGTGTGGCAAGCTGCACACTCCTCCCTGGCAGAGATCTCCAGCACCACCATCGCTTCCCCTGAGTGGGGCGGCAGCTATTAGTTATTAAGATCCTGTGACTGCTTTTCCTTTAAAATGCCATGGAAAAAAGTCTTTGTCAATCCCTAACGGAGTGGTTTCATTTGTTTTGCTTTGTGTTGCTTTAACTTTCTGACCCGTGATTTGGCAGCCAGTATCTTTCCCCTAATGGGAAATTTGTCATTGTATTAATGGTTCGTCAACCATCATCACCACCAGCTCATGTCAGATAAACAAGAACTCCACTTATTGAAAATCTTGAATGTTTCAGTGTCCCCTCCCATTGTCTCAATCCATCGTGGTCCTTGGGTACAACATCCAGTCATTTGGGAGACAGGCGGGAGTAGAAGCTGAGTTTTGCCAATGATGTGGCCCGCTGTTAGGTTTGAATTGTATACGTATACACATATGCAGAAAAATCACAAAATGCAAGAAAACCGTATAGGTCAGGGGTTAGTCTCGCAGGTCCGTTCTTCCAGGATGACGTTGGTGCAAACTCTGTTATGATGCTGCCGTTGTGCTGCTTGAGAGTCCCCCTGTCCCATTCAGAAGGATGAGTAAGTAAGGATCGTTCAAATCCTTCATTTCCCACAGTTCCCCATAGACTCCTGCTCTGCCATGACCAGCAGTGTTCCCTACCCTGTAGCTCCCCACCCCACATGTTCCATTCCCTCCTTTTCCACGTCTACCAGTCATGCCCATGTCTCCTCTCCACAAGGCCTGACCTCCCCAAGTGGTTAATCACATCATCTGTGGAACTGCCGAAGGACTTCGTCACACGCCATCATACTTCCTCATGATAATTGCCACATTCTACTGTCATTATTTGTTTATGTCATATCTTCCCCCACTGGACTGTGAAATCCCTGAGGATTAGGTCTTGATCTGAATCCTCCCCCTCGAGACAGAGGCATGGCCCTACTGGAGAAAAAGGAAAGTTTAATTGAATGTACTGGTCAGAAAAAGAGCTGGTCATTGGAGAGATCCCATAAAGGCAGCCAAGGGCGGAAGTTTGATATCTAGTAACTATTTTCTATTCCATGATGAAAAGGAGATTGGCAATTCTCTATCAAGGATTTGCAAGAACCTGAATATCTTTCAACAAATGAAATGATCTGTAGACCATAGTAGTACTAACTATTCATAGTCCCATAATCACAGAGGTCAGGAGGTCAACAGAGAACACCTGTGTACCCAAGAGCACCTTCCATCCTGGAAACTGAGAGTTGTGGGATCTTGGACCCCAGTATCTTTTGGAGCGCAAGTAGATCTTACTTCTTATGCAGCTCTTTGGATTCATTTTGATTGGGTGGTTACTCTAAGCATATTTAAAACTGCAGAAGATGTCAGGATTTATGCATTCAGAAGTAAAAGGAGTTAAATCTATCTAGATGCTCTCAAAATAAGTTATTAGTAAGTTATTAGTCTGGTGGACCTAGTTGTTTTAACAGTAATCATATCATTATCCTGCCAATGAAATTACCTGTTTATTAGATTGTGAGACTCTACATCATATACAATTAAGATCTTCCACCATGGTCACATAGCTGTAGTACAACCATCACTTCTGTGTGGTTAGATAGTTTGTTATGTGCACTCTTTACAGACACTAAGGTAAGGACTAAGTTATGCACACACGCACATATACATGCATATATACATACATATGCACATATATATTGCTTTGATTCTTGACATCTGGAGTAGATCTAAAGCATAATTTTTAGGTTCTTTCCCTTGAAAACCTTTTTTTTTTAGTATATTTTACTTTGTCACTTTTACTATTTTCCTAAACTCTTCTATCAAAGAAGAAGGTGGGAGACAAGGCTTATTGTGTAAGAAATTAGTTTTAACTGCCTAATGTGCATGCAAGCTTCAGAATGTCCTCTCAGTTAGAAAGCTACCATCCACACACTGAATCATTAGAATTTTCCTAACTTTCCCTCAAAGTTGTGTCATCTGTTACAGCTTACTTCCTTGGTATCCGAGGGGGAAGGCCTAGATGTCCAGCTGTTGAGAATCAGTGGGTTGCCAGCACTCCATGGTCCCCGGGGAGAAGAGACCATCTCCCTTGTTTCTTCTGAGGAAGAGGGGATTTCACGGAGGCCTAGGAAATTCCCAAGGTTTCATGGCCTGCAGCCCACAAAGGCTTGTTTTCCCAGAGTGACCCTGAAAGCTTAATCCACATCTAAATGTCAGATATGTATTCTTAAAACTCAAGCTGTGTTTGATTTAAGCCTAGAAGGTAATAATTTTATCTTCCAGTGCCTGTAGCTGTTGGTGAAAAGCTCTTTGGGAGGGGTGTATGTGTACATATTATTATTAATTTGCTCAAGTATCACGCATAGCCAAACGTTCTTTCTCCTTGCCTCATCCTTTGTTCAGTTAAAGAAGAATGTGAGTTGTACACACTTTGTAGGTTTCTTCCACTCACCTGGTTATCTAGATTTTGTTCATGTTATTATGGATTGTAAAATCCTTTGACAAAACTTTTAAGGTTTCAAGTGAAGTCAAGTCTTGAAGTTAGTTTTCAAAAGTCATGATATGCTTTAAAATCTGTATATATACATATATATATATATATATATATATATATATATATATATATATATATATATATATATATGGCCCATAAAGACACTACAGGAGAGTGCTATATTGTTTCCTACTTCTGCACTCTTGCTGATCCTCCCCCTCGATGTCCTTTCCTTCAGTTCTGCATTAGACAGCTTCTCCCCTGCCCCAGCAGCAGGTAAACCTGTTAACTTGCTCTACAGGACCATGCTAGGCAAGTAATGCCAGTCTCAACCCTGGAATCCTGTCCATGACAACATATAACACAAGAAATAAAAGATTGTTAGGAACTGACACCAACTGAGGGAAACTAAGTTAGCGCATAATAGCGCCATTTCAGTGGATGGAAAGTTGGATGAAGTTTATCACTGCGAAATGGCCTAAGCCTCTGGGTTTTTTGTTTGTTTGGTTGATTGGGCTTTGTTGTTGTTTTGTTTTGTTTTTTGTCTTTTTTGTCTAAGTGCTGATAAACTAAATATATCAATTCAATGTAATCCTAAGGCAAGGTATGTAAGAATAGCAGGGTCTACCTGGACTGCAACATGGGGCATGGTTCATTTATCATTTTAAACAGAAGACACAGCTCCACATTGATCTACATCCATTCTTCTTTGCATCTGTGTATACTTGTTTGGAAAAGACATAGAGAAAAAATGAAAGAACAATTTTGCCACCATTCTCAGTGGATTTCTCAACTATATTTTAAGATAGTTCTTTTTGAAAAAGTAAGCATTGTCATATACATCACTTAGTAAATTTTTCTATGATCCCCATGTACTTCATATCATTAATAAAATGGGCAAAATGCCTTTAAGCAGTAGAAATCATATGTATGTATATATGTATATATATATATATATGCATGTGTATATATACAAAACTTTGAAAGCTCTAGTATATATGTGAATTACTTAATATCACTAATACTTTACTATGCATTTTAGAGAGAATATATCTTAATAGTATTCAGCTATGAATAATTCAGCAAATATTTCATGACTAAAACAACAAAATGGCTTCTGAAATCTGAATACAGCCAGCAGGGCATATTGTATAGAATGAGAATAATCTCCTGTCACAGGCTTGTAAAGGTGAGTGGAAGCTGTGGAATCAACTCATGTTATTGTTGAACTATAAGCCATATGGCCAGTGCCACCCTGCAGAGTCTCAGGGTGTATATTCACTCTGGAAGAGGAGATAGAGAAGCAAGATGCTCGGACTTCGGAGAGCAGCCCTGCATTGTCTCAGGTGATAAGGATCGAGGTAGAGTCATGTCTTTTATCTGAAGATATGACATCAATCTGGTGACAAATCTCAGTCGCAACACTCCAAGGCAAGAGAAAGTCACCCTTCATGAATCAATACAATTATGTTCAGGTAAATGGTAACTGTGTTCATGGCAGGAGTGGAAGAGCTTACCATTGTGCAATCAAATGTGTCATGGGAAGTGTCACTTCGATATGTTCCACCACTGGCTTGATTCACTGAGGTCAAGGTCTAGTCCAGGGTTCCAATTTCTAAGACAAATTTTCAAGCTGCAGAAGTCAGAGGGTCGGTTTATCTAGCTAGGATAGAAGTACCAGTACCTGGATATTGAAGGAAGCAGATGCTGGGAGCAGAGAGCCTGTTGAGAAAGATTTAAGGGCAGACTCACATTGCCATGTCAAAGTCAGGAGTCATCCAGTAAGCCCAGGCTTATCACAGTGGTGCATCTAGGTCAAATGCCACCAGCACAGCTGCGGGGAGGACCAGGATCCAGCTTGAGCTAATATAGAATCATGTTTTGTGTAGACTTTTCTCCTTCCTATGACCCTCACTTGAACATCACTTCCTCTGAAGCAGGTTATCGAGTCCTTGCCCCACTGCTTCCTGGCATACACAGTAGGCTAGAGCAGCAATAGGAACATATACTGAGTCACACTTCTCAAAGTTGTATATTACTATAGAACCTAGGATGCTTCCCCACAGTTCTACCACCAACTTGTTACATGATATTTCTGTCTTAAGAAACCTGGCTTTTCTGTACTGTGCCCCAGTGTAGGGGAATGCCAGGGCCAATAAGCGGGAGAGGGTGGGGTAGCAAGCATGGGGAGGGGGGAGGCAACAGGGGTTTTTGTTTGTTGGTTGGTTTGTTTGTTTTTTGGAGGGGAAACTGGGAAAGGAGAAATCATATGACATGTAAATAAAGAAAATATCTAATTTAAAAAAATGAAAAAAAGCTCACAAAAATAAAAGAAAAAAAATAATGAAGGAGATTTGAGAAGTGACTGTAATTTTGTCATTTTGACACTTGATGAACCTGTTAAAGGCAATATTTATAATATTGTTGATTTTAGGTAAGTCGTTAATTTATTTTCTTATTCAAAGTTATGTATTAGAAATATTTAGCTCTGTAGAGAAACTGTGGGGTTCTGTCCTGTTCTTCCCCCTGTAACTTTAGGAACCACAGAAAATTAATTATTATATCAGTCATTATCTTAATACTTTCAAATGTATCACAGTTTAGTTTAGCTTTAATACATTGGACTCCAGTTCACAATCCTGGAGAGACTGGATTCTATGTGTTGTGGCTTTGTGGATATTACATATGGAAAGGTGTCTCTTCATCTGCCATGAATTCACAAAATTCCCACCTTTGGCACGAACTCAATATGAAGAAGTTGCATCACTGCCTATATTCAATTATCTGCCTAAAGTCCTTGTATGAGCATGCATCTAAATGCCTTCATAAAATGTTATCTAGTTTTGGTCTCCAAAATAGTTGTGCATAAATTCATACATTGGAAAAAAAAAAAGAAACCTGACTTCTGTCTCCTGACTTCCTATGAGGTATACCTCCTGAGATAACTGAAGGAAGCAATCCTTAAAGAAAAAGAAAGTTCCACCTAGAAAAAAAATTGAATTGTCACTAATATAATTTGTCTTGTTTTGTTATGTTTGGTTTTTTTGAGACAGTTTTTCTGTGTAGCCCTGGCTGTCTTGTAACTCACTCTTTAGATCAGGCTGGCCTTGAACTAAGAGACCCACCTGCCTCTGCCTCCCAAATAGTAGAATTAAAAGCATGAGCCACCACCAGGCTCTGTTTGCCTTTTCACTAAGCACATCAGTGTTAATCACGGAATTTCAGTGCAGCCATGATAAACACCAGAATCTTAATTTCAGAGTAATTGTTTTAATCACAAAGCTACCTTAAGTTTGGTAGAAATCAAATTTCCGTATGATCACAGTGAATTCTTTTTATTTTAGGGGCAACTGTTGGCAAAACAAGGGGAAAATGGAGAATACCAATTTTACCAAAGCTATTAGGATCAGAGCCTGGGTCCTGGCAGCTTTAACAAGCTAGCCAACTCACTCAGCCAACCATCCTCAATAGGCCAATTAATGAGACAAATAGTTCTAAAAAGCCAGAGGGAAAAAAAGATTTATTTGATATAGCCAGTCGGGAAAAGAAACAAAGAGGTCCAGTCATCCCCAAGTCTATTTTTTAAGCCCTGAGCATGAGATTTAGGTTTAAGCAGAAGGTAAGTAGTACACATAACTAAGAAATCCTAGTCAAGGTGTGGTCCCATCCATCCACACAGTCTGGCATCACACTCTCCTGCAAGATGGTCTCACAAATTGTAGGATAAATGTGAAACCTCCTTCCAAGACAAGGTCTGCCTCTAACTAGCACTTTTTATCATTCTGCCAGCATAACACTCTTGAGAAAATTTCAATTTCTTAGGGCCCATTGTTTGAATAATTTGATAGCCAAAGGGAAGGGCACAAGCATCTCTTTAGAGTATCTTTACTCTGGTGAGGACAGACGTCAACATAGATAATAAGGGAGAACTCAAGAAGAAATCAGAAACAAGAATCCCAACGTGCTCTCCATGGATAGTCAGTTAGGGTCCCCATGGATATTCAGTTAGGGTCCCCATGGATATTCAGTTAGGGTCTCCATGGATAGTCAGTTAGGGTCCCCAAATGTCATGATGCAAAATCAAAATATCTGTGCAATATCAAAATGCTAATGTAAGAATGGGCACTCTTTGGTGGTGATATAATTACCTAGTCATAGTTTTCAGTAAATATTTGTATCAAATAATGTTCAGAGCTTTGGGGGGCAAAAATGTAATTGGAAGAATTCTATAGAATTAAACCCTCTTGAAATCAAGTGTTTATTATTAAGTGTCTTTAGTGTTATGGGCACACTATTTAAATGTATTTTCATCATGGAATATTAAATCTATACAATGCTTGTATAAATGCTGTGAGGCCTAAAGGGTGTATAAATCTCCATGATTTTTTTTATTAATAATCCTCAATACATACATAAGAATCTCTCAAAATTATTATTGGGCAGTAATTTTTCTCCAACAGAACATAATAATCATATTGATGATAATCCGCCTTAAGCTGGATTTTTTTTCAGAATCTTTTGTGGATTTTCAAGTTAGCAAAATAAAACTCCACATAGACAGAAGTTGTCCTGCTGCAGCACTGGCTGCTTTTCAGCCCTATGCCTCATCTACAGTTTGTGTCTTCCATGTGGGATTTTAGTCATATATGCTGATTTTCTTCTGCACCCCATTCAGTTTTACACCAGTTTCCCACATAAGCCTGTTAGTGATATAATATTAATTGCCCAGAAATGTTGGTCTGCAATCACTCCAACATCATTCCTTTAATGAATCCAGACTTCATTGCTTGTATTCCTATTACTTTAGCTACTTCTATTTCTATTTTTATAGCAAAGATCTGTGCAAATAAAAGAATATCAAAAGGTATGCCTATAAATGTGCTGTGCTAAATTCCCTCTGTGTTGAAATGCCTGTGAACTGCTGTTCCAAAATGCCTGCTGCATTTTAATGCCTTTCTCCCAAGGCAACATGATACAGAAGAAACAGCTAGAGTTTCACGCAAAGCCTAGCCCGCCACTCTCCACTTGTGTTTCTCTACTTCTCTGAGCCTCGGTGTAAGAGTCGGGGGAATGCCAACAACATCATCCTCACAGATCTGAGTGGAACTGGATAATGAGCACAGATCCTGTGCCCTGGGACAGCACAGATGTGCCATAAAGCCAGGTTCCTTTCCCCAGCCCCAGGAGCAAGGACAGAGGACTGTACTAGGCTTAGACGGACACTTATTTCTGAGAAGTACTCCCATGCAGGAGATTATGAGCCAGAGTCAGTTTAGATTCAAAAAAAGTATGTAGTGCCTTGGTATGAAGGTTTTCACATATGATGGTCATTTCTGACTATAGATAACTGCAAAGAAAATAAAACCTATTACAACATTAAGCACTGTCCAGCTCAGCAGTGCTATAAAAAAGGAGTCTATTTAAAGATACATCTGCCTTTAAAGCCATAGGCTATGTAATTGACAAGAAATCCTAAATGACACAAATGTCTTTATATATGGCTTGAGTTCATTCAACACTGGTTACCTACATAATATAGACAGAGCTATATTTAAGAACAGCCAGACTCCCCTGAGTATAGTCATGCAGAATTATAATCCTTGCCCTGGTCCAGAAACAAACAAACAAGCAAGCAAACAAACGCACAGAGGATGTGAACTCTGCATTGCCCAGACAACAAATCCAGAAAGCCTAGCCTTCCAAGTAGCAAAGCAGATAGACGGAAAGCATCTAATCCTTTAAGAGGTATGAATGACATAAGAACTTGCTATCACTTCTGAGTACGTCAGCTAGGTTTCCCAGAACTTATGCTACTGTGTCCCATAAAAGAAAGAAGATAGACTGATTGACACCTAGGCCCTTCAGGAGTCAAGTCCAGTGTCCTAGCTTTAAAGTCTATGATGTTTGGTGTCTACCAGAGACCCAAGTCTCTAAGATATAAACTAGATAGAAGAAAAGAACTCTATCATAAGTAGAAAGCTCCAGTCAATCTGAGTGTTTGGAATCACATTCACCTTCTCTGCCACCGATTAGCTGTGAGCCTCTTCGTTTCGGTGAGCAGAATAACAAACTTCATCTTTCAGTATTCTTTCCAGACTTTGAGGGGTTTTCCGAAGCTGTTACATTAGAATTACAAAGTCCATTCAAGTGTCTACCCTTATAGTTGGTTAGTGGTTTTCTGAAGTTCTGACTTGAAAAGGATTCTGACACTATCTATGGTCCTTCAATTGATTAGTGTGTCTTCTGACAGATAATATAAATAAAACTTTGTATCAATATATTCATGGTATGAATTGTAGTTGATACCATTGCTACAGAGTGTGTATAAATCTAGCATCAAATTGCTAAATTTGCACAACTCCAACTCAAAATAGAATCAATTCATTGCTATGCTTACAACACTATGATATGTAATATTTTATTAATTTAGTGATAAACGTGTGTTATCTACTGAGAAGAGATAAAACCTGAAATCAGCATATGTGATTCCTAACATTAACATATTAAACACTTGGAAAGAACACACTGTTGTTACTAACGGTGGGAAGAGGGTTAGGAATGGAGAAAATAAGACGAAGTATTGAAAGGTCGTCCCAGGTTGGGCTAAAAGACTTGCATTTTATTCCAAATATCATCTTAGAATATTCACACTTGGGAGAAGACACAGCATGTTTTGCATGGAGACCAAACCAGGCCTCTCCTGTTTTTTCACTGGGCCGGATTTCTTTCCCAGGTAAATAGTCACGCTCCTGTCAGCCATCGGGGACATATTTGAATCCTGAACAGCTGCTTTGATATTCTTGCCCTACTGTCTTATTTGAGAATGGCAATCTGATCAAACCCATATTTTTAAAATTCATATATTTATAGGCATATGGAAGAATGGTTTATAGTCTGCATATGATTTTTTTCCCACCACAAACAGAAGAATATTGTGGCGTTTGGTCCATTTTTAAAACAGCACCTTTCCAGTCCTTTCTTTCCGTTTTCTGTTTTCCTTTCTTACTGATGACTTCATTCCACTTGAATTCAATGCTTCGGTTTCTTTGGGGTAAACTAATAGATTATGTATGCGGTGTTTGCACCACGTTGATTGAACTCATCTGGTGAGCTTGAACGCTGCCTTCCTTCACATCCCCATAACCAGCAGAAGCCTGCGCATGAGATCCAGCCACCGCAGTCATCTTGTATTACTGAGAGTCGGCTCTCAGAGTTGACATGCTCTCACCACATGTGCTCCAGGAAAGCTGAGCGAACCCTTATTGTCCTTGAGGGTTATCTTTTTTAATTAAAAAAAGGAGAGAAGGGAGAATTAGAACTATTTTCAGTACTATTTCAGAAGTTTTACACATATCTTGAAGGAAAATAAAGGCCTGTGTTCCACTGCCTGCTCCCCCCTACCCCAGTCCAAGCATTCATCTTATTCTTTTTTTAAGATTTACTCTTACTATTTTCAAATATGTATGTGCATGGGTATCTGTATGGGGTACATGCATGTGAGTGCAGGTGCCCTCAGAGGTGCCAGAGGTGACAGACTCTCTGGAGTTAGAGTTATAGGGAGCTGTGAACCTCCTGACATGGGTGCTGGGAATCAAACCCAGGTCCTCCTAACTGCGGAACCATCTCTCTGACAGACTCTGTCAGGGTTTGCCTTTTTTAAAATCAAAAGTATTAACTGTTGATTCGCTGCCATCTCTGGTGTACTCATGAAGCCAGGTGGCCAGTGCATCCTTGCTAGCAAGAGACCACGGAGCCAACGTGTGGCCATGCTTGCCACCACCTTGCCATCAAGTGGAAGACTGTGTCTTGCAAACTTGCTATTTTGCTACTTTCTTTTTTATAACTTTTCAGCTTAATTTTCAAATACTTTGATTTAGACAGCTCACCTTTTTTTTCTCATATCAGATATTTTATTTAAATGTAAAACTCAACCATAATATGCGAGGCTCTTAATGATAGGCAAGGTGCTTCACATCAGGCCCCACCTACCTGTCCAGTCTTCATTTATTCCTCTTTCCACAGTCCCTTTCATATAAATCATAACCGAGAGAATGGTTCTTCACCAAGGCTCTGGTCACCAGTATGAGGAAGGGGGAATATATCATCTGATATGTGTAGGAGGCAGAACGAAGGCAGTTGGGCCCTCTACCTGTCCAAATGTCCTGACTAGGAGATGAATCCCCAAAGCAAGATTTCCTTGCTCTGTTCTCTCTCTACCTGGAATTGCTTCCTCTCCCTTGCCCAGCCACTGAGTGGCTATGTATCCTATAAATTTCAGCTAGATCAGTAGTTTTCAGCCTTCTAACGTTGTAGCCCTTTCATATAATTCCTCATGTCGTGGTGACTCCCAACCATTAAATTATTTTGTTGCTACTTTGTAACTATAATTTTGCTACTGTTGTGAATCCTAATGTAAATATCTGATATGCAGGAGATCTGGTATGCAGTCCTCAAAGGGATCGCAAGCCACAGGTTGAGAACCACTGAACTAGAGTGTCACCTCCTCTATGGAGTCTTCTACCGTCAACTCCCATGGCCTGCTCTCACCTTGTCAAAACTTACTCAGTCATGTTCCCATAACCCCCATGCAGATCACTGTTCTAGCAACCATCTTCATGGATCCTAGTTTTCTGTAGGTCTTTCTGTCCTCTTCCTCCAAGAATATGACTCTTCCAGGGAAAGAATGTGAGCTGTTGACCTCCAGATCTTAATTTGAGGTCCAGCATAGTTGGACACTCAATCCTTAAATGAACAAGAAAAGTTCAAAGGGGGTTCAGACCTATATATCTGGATTATAAAGCACAGGCATAATCCCGAGCCTGTTAAAATAATCATAACTAATCAATCCAAACTAAAAAGGGACCACTAGCTGCCCAAAGTGGCACTGGGAAAGCTGTAAGTCTCTGGCAGAACCAGTGGCTAACACAGAGAGACATGACCCCTGGACAAAGAACTCAGAACATAGAAGTCTCATCCACCTTCCCTTAGCCCATCTTTAACTTGTGGCTGTATCTTTCACCTTCTTTCCTTACCTATGGTCTATCTTTACTCATATATTAACCTATATCCTGCTGTCACCATACCCACTAACACACACACACACACACACACACACACACACACACACACAAATACACACCAAAAATTCTTGAGTTTCTCAGAAAGGAATGCTGGTGTATGTCAGCCAATCATCTGTCACATTCAGACTTCAGGTCAAACAACTGAGATTTGATCTCAAATAAGCAATGGCATTTGAAGGAATGAAATTCCCATATTAAAATTTAACCAAGCACTGTATATATGATCATAAGAAGAAAAGTAGAGAGCCTTTTAATTGCTCTAAGAAGTCAGGACATTATCTCACCTCATTCCCAAAGCATTTATTAATCCCAACTCAGACGCTTTGACCCTTGGAATTAAATGTGTGTATGTGTGTGTAATGCCCTTTCTTTGCTCATTTTATTACTGATTTCACCATTTTCCTAGTTTAAATTACATTGTCAAATCTTTCACATTTGGATGTCAGACCCTTTAATAGGGAGAATATAAGGGGATCTCCAAGGGTGACATACACCGTGTGACCATGTCTATTCATGTGCTACAGTGGCCGACCCATGGCTGGAACCACTGACCGCATCCAGAAGCTTCGAAAGGAGTACTACCAGGCTCGGAGAGAAGGGCTCCTTCTGTATGAAGATGAAGACGGAAGAGCACGACCGTCTGACCATGACCTCCGCTGGGTAAGCCCAGGCCTGATTCCAATCATAAATGCCTCTCTCCCAAAATAATTTGGAGCAGAAGTACAGAGTCAGGCCAAGAAAGTTCTGGGCATATTGGGTTACACTCAGGTTTCTTGAGTTTTATAGATATGAACACTACCCAGACCACAGCCATCTTCTCCCACAGAAGTTGTTTATATAAATCAAGCCACACAGCTGTACTTGCTCTTTCTCTCTGCTCTCACACTTACTTCCTGTTGGGTACCTCACCGGTCTGGGTCAAGCAGATGTCAGCTATTTTAAAGACAAAGAATGTTTGTGCACCTTAATCTGTCCACTCCTTTTCTTAGACCTTAAATATTAAGCCCAGCATTAATAGACTTCGCAATATAAGATAACTCTTCTTTAGAAAGTGGTAAATAGAAATAAATTTCAGAGGATTATTGTCAAAGATATCAATTGTTTGTATATGAGATATGAGCAATTCATGTTCCCCATAATAGAATGGCATGCCTTGAGATAAGGGAAGTTTTTGTATGAGGATTCACCATACTAATTCATTCAGCATTGAAGGAAGAGAAAAAAATAATGTTAGCACTAGAGAGATACTCTGATTTCTCTGGGTAGCACAATTTTTCCCCATCCTTGTAAGTCTACCTATAAAATATACTTAACTCATGAGAGCTCGCAAAATTGCCCAGGGGCAGAGCTTAGCATCGGATGATAAGAAAATGTCAGCTACAGTGCCTGACTTACACCTGGTACTCGATACATAGTACTAAGTATTGGCTCTTGGCACTGTTCCTGGAACAGAGCTGAGTGTGGTCACTGTACCATCCTGGCTGTAACCCATCCTATGTGTCCTTTTGGACGATTGGTGCCTAGTCTACCATCTCCTTGGAAAGACAAGCGTATTACAGGAGAGTCTCCTGCTCTTGTTTCACGTGTTTCCGCTCACAAGATCAAACTGTGGAGAATGCACCTAATCCCCTTAATTTTCACATCTATACCTATGAGGTCACGAATGATGTGTAGACTGAACTTTAGTTTCACCATCTCCACTGCTCGGCAGAACAATGGCAACGGCCCAGGCCAGCAGAGTCCCTGTCATAGAATGGAGTTTTAAACACCAGTGGAGGTACACACATGTATAATCCCAATACTGAGGAGATTATACATATAGGATCACAAGTTCAAGGCCCGACTCATCTACATGCTATGATTGAAACCAGCCTAAAGTGCATGAGATCCGGTCTCAAAAATAAAACAAACAAAACCCCAAACCAACAAAATGTATAAATACAAACTAGCAGAAGTACGTTGTGAATATTGGTGATCCAAACCAGTGATGTCAGCCTGTCTGGAAGAAAGGCATGCCAAGACTATGCAACTAAACCAGTAACTACTTCTGTTTTATACAGGTATTAGAATTAAGCAGAATGATGTTTACAGTCATGGGGCAATATCTCTGAGATTCTCAATAGTAGAAAAGAACAATTTCTAGGGAATAACAAATGCAATAATCATTCACCCTGTCTCAAACACGGTCCTGATTGATTTACTGCCTTAAACAAGAGATTCGAGGCTCAGGTTCTCTTAACGAGAACCCATGATAAAGCTATTGCTGCAGTCCCAAGAACAGAACACCATGGCCAACGCTCTGAAAAGTGTTTATCAATTCCTATGAGCGCAGTAAGAAAGTAATTTCTGAATGATTACCCTTGTTATTGCGACCTTATTTAAAGATTTCTTTACTTTGAGCTAAAGGAATGAAGATGTTAAGCCGTGAAGCTCCCCAAACCTGATTTGGGGGAGTGGCCCTTTGGGAACACTCCTTTCTAATGGTTCTCTTTACACCAAACAAACTTGTAACCAAACAATTTAGTGACTGAAGACGTATCTATTTTAATTTGCGTTTCCCATGCTCTGGTGTATTGAGCTTTGCCAAATGTGACTGATTTTATGTTTCCCAGACAGTCTGAGTCTAAGGCATCCCAGAGGGATGCTGGGAACTGCAGTGTCATAAAAGACAAGTGTTCTCTGTGATCGCCTGAGATACTCCAAACTGGGGATTAGAATCACAGCGTCCTTTCCACTCCTTTCCCTATGCCAAAGAAAAACACTGGTACCTTTTGTCTAGAGGAGGCCTGAGAAATTACACCTTTGTCTTGCTCCATTTGGAGAGATCTAGGAGAGCAAGCTTAGGGAGTTAACATTTCATTTCTGCCTCTCAGCCAGACCCCACAAAGCATCTTTCATGAGACTGTAGTGTCTAGCTAGATTATGCTGGTCCTCAGCACCACAGGAGTTCTTGCTAAAGTCAAACCAAGGGACTGGGAGGCAGAGCCACCGCTGATAATTCTCCAGGGAGTCAACAAGCATTCTGAGATGCAGACTTGGTCATGAAAATCAAGTGTTGGTTCCTTCCACTTCCGGGAATACCTAAGAAGGCCATGTTTGCTTACAAAACCAACATCATCATGATCTTCAGAAATATTTCACAGACTTAGAGCTGCCCCAGTATACTACCACACTCAGGTCAAGAGACCTAAAAAGTGTTCCCCCAAATCATCCTATTCCAGAAAAGTTCTGAGCTGCCAAGAGAAAATTAAGACGATAAATTACCCTGCAACTATCATGCTCCTTTGCTGTCCACAGGACTACTCTGCAGATGACGAACCTGCAGATGTTCAAGTCCCTTATTAGATGTTCAAGTGCTGCAGATTTGTATAGAACCTGCAGGCTTTCTCCTACATACTTTGGAGAATTTCCAGACTATTGATAATACCTAATGTAATGTGAATGTTATGTAGATAGTTTTTTAATCTCTATAATTTGGAGAATAACGATAAGAAATTATATATACATATTATGTGTTTAGTAATATGCATTGTGTGTATACTCATCTATCTGTGTGCTCATGTTTGTGGGTACATAAGTGCACAGGTACATATACACGTATGTGCACATGTATGGAGTCCAGATATGAATCTCCAGGCTCTGTCCATCTTTATTTTGTTTTGGAGGGTAGGGTCTCCCACTGACCTTGGATCACGTAAACTAGGATGGCTAAATAATAAACCCTAAGAATTTCAACAGTCTCCACCTGCCCAGTACTGTGATTCTAAGCATTCCCCACCATACCTGCCTCTTTTTTTAATAAAGGTTTTAGAAATAGAGCCTGGGTTCTCATGCTAGCAAGGCAAGGACTTCACTAAGAGCTATCTCCGTAGCTGTCCAGAGGCATTAACATGCCTCCCCAGTGCTTCCTTGACTCTATCACTGCAGATGCTCTCCAGCTGTACCCTCAAACTTGATTAAAAATAGACTAGAGAGAAAGAAAATATACTCACAGAAGTCTTTAAACCCAAAATGATGAAAATGTTTGCTGAAAAGATTATTAAATGAATATCTTAAAGTATTTTTATCAATAGAACTGATGGCTGTTTATTTTCCTTTGATACTGCACACACTCAGTGGCTTGCACCTAAAATATCTCTTACAATTTCTTCCTTTTGCATTACTTCTCCACTTTCTCTATCCCCTGCTCAATTTTAATAAATATTTACTTCCTCAATATCAATTCCAATAAATATTCATTTGCTCACTCTCAGTGGAGGCCAATCACTGGCAGCAAGAATGTGGCATTGTATCCACGATAGAGGGACTCACAGTCTCAGCCAGCACTGCATAGGACAATAGCATGTGTGGGCAGTGCTGTTAGCAGCTCCTCTCTGGACTCAGAGGGGGCAACTTAATGTATTGGCTCTGCAGTCAGTTGCAGACAAGGTGCTCTGGGAGCTATTTAGGCAATTTGGGGCTTGCCTCAGCCAACATATTTTATTATTCTTTTCTCATGTCAGTGGTATATTTTTTTCTCCTCCAAACCAAAATAATAATAGTAATAATAACCTGCCTGATTTATTCATTTCATATGTTTTAAAACAAGCGAACACATAAAGATTGCAAGGTTTGTAAATATGGGCCAGAGAGCTGAAAAGTCTTTTCCATCAGCCTTCTTTGTAGCTGTTTTCCCAGCCAGGCTCTGAAAAGCTATAAAGAATTGGTCTAGAGAATTTCAATGGCTCCATGTGAAATGGCCTGGTGGGTTTTTATAGGCCCAATTAAGTAAGCAAGATATGCTAGCTGTGAAGTGTTAACATTTGCCAGAAGAAAACATGATACCTGCTATCTGCTGGCATTTTTTTATTTTCTGTAAAACTTGTTAAGACTGTCACCGTCCTCTGGCAACAGGCTGCCTTTTTTATTAGAAGATAAAGATTATCTGCTTATTTAATAGCAGCAGGAATATCCTGTAAGTAATTCCGGAAATGGGGTGGCTCTCAAGCTTTCTGCAACTGTCCCTACCTTTATTGTTGCCTTCTTCATGAGCTGCATAATGCGCATTATTATTACTCTCTCTCTCTCCCTTTTGAAGTTCTTGGCTAAATAAGAATGTTTACCTATGAGAGAGTTTGGGAAGAGAGAACAAGCCCGTGTGTGTATATGGGGGAAATGGTAGGTGACATCCCTTAGCCCTGATGTGGCATGTTAGGGTCCACTGACCTAAAACAAACTTGATATCACATTCTTCCAGTAAGGGAGTTGACTCAGGTACAGTATGGTCCCAAATAAAGAGGTAGCTGGGTTAATACAAAAAATAAACAAACAACAACAAAGATAATTGCTTGAAAAGGTTTTCTCATAGTGTTGGGCTGGTGGTCTAGGAGTCAAGTTGAAGGAAAATGCTCAGCATCTGGCCTACAAAGTGAAAGATAAACACTTATACTCAGAAAGGAGGAAGAACATGATGCTGAGATCATGCTAACAATCTTAGGGCAGAGACTGAAGGCAAATAGACCATAGGCAAGTGTCCTGTCTAGTCTTCTGTCATCTCGACACGAACTAGAGTCATTTGCCAAGAGGGAACCTCAACTGAGGGCATTTGCCTACCAGACTGGCCTGTGGACAAGCCTGTAGTTTATTTTCTTGATGGATAATTAATGTGAGGTACTGCTTCACTATGCTGTAGTGCCTTCACTATGCTGTGCTAGCCCTGTGCGGGTCATCCAATAAGAATAGAGGATGGCTAAGCCATGGAGACTAAGCCAGCATGTACCACTCCTCCATGTCCTCCGCATCAGTTCTTACCCACCAGCTTCTTCTACCCTGCTTGAGTTTCTGCCCCAAGTTTCCTCAGTGATGAACTGTCACCTGGATGTGTACAATGAATAAATCATTTTCCCCCTTTAGTAGATGCTTTTAGTTAGGGCATTTCATTGCATCAATAAAAATGTAACTAAGACAACAAGCAAATACAAAAACAAACTGAAGATTGTTTTCTAAATATAAGGATATCGATAAGGGTGTGAGCTCTTACTGTCAATGGTCCAGTACCAGAAATGAGATTTACAATGTATTTTCCTTGTCTTTTCCTTGAAAGCAACTCATAAAAACCAACTGCACTGCCCAACATGATGACTCATGCCTGTAATTGTATCTGAGAGATGGATGCAGGAGGGTCAGAAGTTCAAAGTCATCCTTAATACCCAACAAGTTTGAAACCAGTGTGGTTACATGAAACCCTGTCAATAAATAAATAAACAAATAAATAAACAAATACATAAATAAATCAAATATCCTTGCTGAGTGAGTTTTCATGATTAAATTTCACCTGACAGCCAGAAATGCTAATTTTATTAAAAACAAAAGCCAAACAAATAAAAAATATAGTGATAAATAATTATTATTCATTAGCTGACACTTATATTGCAAATAATGGCAACCTGATTTCAATTGCTTAAGCAAAACAGGAAACTGCTGCCCAAAGGCATTATGGCTGTCCTCAGGAGTGGCTGCATTTAGCTCCTCCAGACCAGCTACTGGAAGTTTCTTTCTCTTTCTTTTGGCTTCACAGTTCTCTCTGTAGGCGCCATTCTCAAGGACAGGTAGTGGAGGCCTAGCTGTCGGCACCTACCTCCAGCTCATCAGCTCTGTGGAAAGTCTTACGCCCAGAAGATCCCAGAATGTCCTAAAAAGGATATTCAGTTAGGTACTCACTGCCAGATTGGCTCAGCCTGAGCCAACCCTCAAAGCCCGACTAGTCAGACTGAGCAAGAACAAGGTTAGAAAGCAGAACCAGAGAGTGGAACCAAACCCACCTAAAGTCCATCAGTAAGTGTAGGTGAAAAGGACCCCAGGGGAAACTGAGGTACCATGAACAGAAGGGAATAAATGTTGACTACAATCAGGGGTTATTTAAAATAACTTTAAATTCTAATTATATAAGCTTTATCATCTTGCATTCTTAAAGATCTAATGAGCTTGTGTATTTTTCCTGTTTATAATTAGAGAGAACGGGGCCATCAGCAAACCCAAATTTGCTGTCCTTCTTCACTCCAGAAAAAGAAAAAGATACTTTCTTGTGTCTACTAATCTTGTACCTTTGAACTATCCAAGGACTCAAACAATTTTTCTGAGCTATTCATCTGAAATTACCAGACTTGTGGCTTTATAATTACCTGAAGAAAGTGACATTTTGGTTAACCTTAAATCTAAGAGTTAAAGAAGCAATAGAATTCTTTGAAATGACTAAGGATGCTTGCTTTCTTTACACATGGTTGCTCATATGTCTTTAAAACTGCACTGGCTACTTTTAATGTCAGCTTGACATGAGCTGGAGTCATTTTTGAAGGAGGAACTTTAACTTAGAAAATGTCCCTACCAGATTGGTTTATGAGAAACTGACGGGGGGGGGGGATTTTCTTGATTAATGATTGGTTTTTGAGGGCCCAGCTGAGTATGTACTGTGCCCCCTCCCTAGACTGTTGGCCCTAGGTGCTATAAGAAAACAGTCTGAACAGTCATTAGGAGCAAACAAGTAAATAGGTTTTCTCGACAGCTTCTGCTTCAGTTCCCACCTCTAGGTTCCTGCCTTGAGTTCCAGCCCTGACTTTCCCCACCAACAGACTGTTACATTGAAGTATCAGAAGTTCCACTTAGTCATGGTGTTTTATCTCAACAATAGAACCCTAACTACAACAATAACATACCCATTTTTCAGAAGCATATATTCTTTTATTAAAACCTTGAAACCATAGAATGGAATTTAAAAAAATTAGCCATTAACATTATGTATACAGAGATAGCTAGCTTTCTGTCACCACTACAAAATACCTAAGATGACTAACTTTCAAATATATAAATAGGCTCACAGCACTGAATTACAGCTTCAGCCGTAATCAATGTGACCCATCGTTGTAAGCCTGTGGTGAGCCACCACAGCATGGTAGAAAATGGATGGGACAGCAAAATGGCTTAATACATGGCCAGGAAACCAAAAGGAAGCAAGCACCGGTGCCTCAGCTTCCTCAGTACGTGCCAGGGGCTCAAGCATAGCAACCAAAGAACCTCCTGTCAGGCCCTACCACTCCCCCGGAGCAGCACCCTAACACATGGGGTTTTATGGGACAGTCAAGATTCAAGTTCCTTCCAGGGAGTATTCATCACCTGCTTGGAAGATTAGCTCTCTGGAGCTCCACCCTCAGTTCCTATCCCAATGGTGGACCATGGCCACAGGTCACTGTTTCCCTCAGATCCCAAAACAGCTGCACTGAAAAATGTAAATGATGTCAAAGCGAGGAGGAGGAGGACGAGGGGGCCTACTGCATCCGAGAGTTACGTGACTTTGGAGAGACCTGAAGCTTGATTGAACTCGTCATTGGTGAAGCATGAAATGCCAATTTAATGGCTGGAATTTGCTCACCTGGGTTTCCAGAAGAGATGGAATGCAGACGAAAGGAAGTAAAAGCAATTGAGGATTTTTGTGGTTGGCGGTGGTGGCTTTAGCCCTTTATGCTTCTGTGTTACTTTCACAGGAACACACTGCTGTACAAGCTATGTGGGGGGAAAGCTGGGAATATATAACATGTGAGTGAATCTCCAGCTTTTAAACCTTCGCATCAATCATCTTGAAAGGAGGCAACATGTTTACAGGCAATCCCCAACACAGAAATAAACTGTGTTGCAGAGACCCATTTAGAAGTTGGCAATTTAGAAGTAGACATGGATTTCCCATGATGGTAGGGGGAAGATTGGTTGGGGGGTTCCCAAACCAACATCCAAAATTCCCTGAAACTCAATAACATTGTGCTGATCACAATGCCATTGGCTGAGCAGCAGCAGGGACCTCCAAAGCCCGAGGAAGAGACGGACATTTTCTCCCTCCTTTCCTGGACACATACATGTTTGGCATAGTCTCCTGGCCTTTCCTGTAAATGTCTCCCTTAATCTTTAATTGCCCCTGACTTCCCCCATCATGGCTCCCCACTGAAGCTTCACTCTTCCTTCTGAAGTCCAGTGCTCAAATTTACCTCAGTCCCACCCCAGGAAGTTATCATTTTGTCATTTGCCCCAAGAAGTCCATTCTGACCCATCAAGTTTTTAGAGGAAGTATATATAGGAGGTGGGATCGAGAGACTGACTGGAACAAGCTGTTCCCACAATGGACTGGTGGGTCTGCTCCCTGTCACTCTGTCACCTCTCTGCCATCCTGTGCTTTCTCCTGAGACTTCTCCTTGTATGTAGGGCCCAAGTTTTGTCACATGGCCCTGTCTGACTGGCTTCCAGTGATCGGTGATCTGATTCTGAAAATGGAACTGACTTCTTCAGTAAGCTACTCCTTAAATCCTCCAAAGGAAACCCTTTGTTCCTGCATCTGCCTCTGGATCCCATAGCACCAGTTATTGTAACAGGGGCCATGACTCATCAGCCTGCCTGACCATCCACCCTGGAAGCCATATGCCCTAAACCACTCTGTCTGCTCATCCTGTCTTTCTAACACAGAAATGGTGAAAATTGCTTGAGCAGTGCTGATGAGAAACGTAGCAGGCAAGCAGAACATTTAATCACATATAGATCATGATCATAAGTGATTGCCCAAGGTTTCATCAAGGTTATGCCAATTACTAACCGGGAAAGTATGGGTCATTTCTGTCTCCTTTGACAATCTGCTGATGGTGCTGTTTCATGTAAGTATGGGATCACATATGTGATTGCACGGGAAGCACTTAGAATGGTATCTGACATTGTAGGAAGTATTCCATAAATGTTTCCAGTGGTTTACAGGCCAACGTGTTTAGAAGCCAGTCATTCCACTGGCTAGACAACCATGTCTCCTTAGTCATTATCTTCTATCTTTAACCTCTGCTCATTCTGGAGTTCTGGGTCATTATACAGTGCATCCTGCATTGTGGGAGGCCTTCCAGGCCCACTCACTGGGCTATCTTGGAGAGACACATGGTAACTTCAGAAGGCAACTGTCAGCTTCGTCAGTAAGCGCTATTTTGGCAAATTCCATTGCTCCAAAGGTCAGTATCTATTTTCCTCTCTCCCACACATACACTTTTCTTTCTAAGGCCCATTCCTTTCATCTTTGACCCCGGGGGCACCCCTAATCTCTTTAACGAGCTTATGCAAAAATCAAAGGCCAGTAGAAAGTTGACTTCAAGTGGCTTCTGCTTCCCCCTCTGCAAAAACCCCAAAGCAAAGAAATATCAACTGTGGGGTGACCTACGAGTGAGGGTGAAAGACAAAGAGGTACATACAGATTATTTGCTTAATAAATTAAACAATACCAGATTATGAATAACAGTGACATCACATAGTCAGTGTCTACTCAACCTGGTTTTGTACAGCCTACTTCAAACAAAGATGCTGTGATGTAGACATCTTTAACCCTATTGGATAAGGGATTAAACTAAGACTTTGCTCCATCACCACACAATCATGAACAAAGCTGATTTTCAAATGTGGGCTAACTCCCAGAGCAAAGAGATGAAAAGGAGAGCTCAGCTCCTGCCAGCTCTCTAGATACTTTTTATGTAAGGGGCAGGGAGAAGGAGAAAGATTTCCTGTTTTCGCTGTCTTTAAGCACTCATATTTAAACACTGTCAAAACTGTTTCTCTTCCTCTGCTGAACGACTCTTCATCACTCCTAATTTGCTTTGGAACCCAAAAGGACTGAACCAAAACCCATGTTTGGTATTATTTTTTCAGTTCCCTTTAAAAGTCTAAACGAAATCATTCTTTTTATGTTGTAATCAAATAAGTTAGCCATCTCTGGGCTTTAACCCAAACCTAAATAGTGAAAAAAGGAGAAAAATGAAAGTTCAGAACCACATTATTTTTCCATAATATGTCAAAAAAAAAAAAAAAACCCTCTATGCTACACTTACACTCAAGTGAAAAAAGAAGCCTTTCTGCCTCTAATGAGCAATTAATTCCAGTTCAGGATGTCGAGTTTCGAAGAAGTTCAGTTCCCCCAAACCACAGCCGTTTGTGTTGGATCATGCTGAAAACCCAAAATTCCAACTTCTCAATAATAACATTCTTTTCTTCTACTGCAATGGGAGAAATGACCATTTTATGTAATATAGGAGGGACCATAGCAGAAACTCCTATGAATTCCAGATTGCCTAAAGAGTTCTCAAAGCTGTTTAAAATCAGTTGGATGTGTTTTGTTTTAACAGAGCTGAAAGGACCTAAAATAAACTTTGGGTACTAAATTAAAAGGAGAAGATGATGTTTAGAGTAAACGATATGAAAATCCATCTAACTGGTGTTTGCAGCCCTTCAAGTTGACAGCAGTGCAGAACTTGTAGGCCATGGCGTCTTCCTAACTGTAAGCCACTTGGGTCACATCCGTAGCCATCTTGTTATTTCTTTTAAGAAAATGTTGGCATCATAACCATTCTGAAGTTTTACAACATTTGGTTCTTATTTAATATCAACTATTCTGATGTTATGGTGGGAAAAAGAAAATTTATAGAAAGCCTGCCTTTTGGATTCATAGGAAAGATAAGGAGTCAGAGAAACCCTGAAGTGATGGCTGTGCGTACCACAACCAACGCCCTGGCTACGGCAGTTGCCATTCTCCACAGTAACTACGGTGCCTTTTGAATAAAGCTGTGATGCGCACCAGCATCTGTGACTTTACTGCTCTCCCAGGTCTCTCATCCCACACTGTTTCATTGTGAACCTTGAAATCACAACACTAATTGTGTTTATGAAAACATACAGAAGTTAGTACCACTGAATTAGACAGTTTCCCATTTGTTCTAGGAAGTGATCCTGAAGGACGGGGCGTGATGTGGTCACCACAGGTCACTTGGGGAATTATTCCCTTTCCTACTCTCAAGACTAGGCTTAGGGCAAGTCTGTGAATCTCTCTCTTCGGATGATTTAGCTGATCCGTGTCATCTCTCACTCACTTGGCTCTGTGACTGAGGCAGCAAAACCAGAGCAGCACATGTGCAAAACATGCGTCTTGCAGTTCTGCAATCCTCTGTTAGTTATTCACCCAGTGAACACTGAGTGATACATGAATGCCTATGAAAACGTACATCGGGCCTAACTACAGCATCCAAACTCTCCAAAAGCAATGAAAGATTTCCTCTCTCTCTGTCTCTCTCTCTGTCTCTCTCTCTGTCTCTGTCTCTGTCTCTCTCTCTTTCTCTGTCTCTCTCTCTTCCTCCCTCCCTCTCTCTCTCCATCTCTGTCTCTTTGTCTCTCTCCTTCTCTCTCTCCCTCTTTCCCTCCCCTCTGTCCCTCTGCCCTCCCTTTCTCTCTGTCTCTCTCTCTGTCTCTCTCTCTCTCTTTCTCTGTCTCTCTCTCTTCCTCCCTCCCTCTCTCTCTCCATCTCTGTCTCTTTGTCTCTCTCCTTCTCTCTCTCCCTCTTTCTCTCCCCTCTGTCCCTCTGCCCTCCCTTTCTCTCTCTACCCTTCCCCCTTCCTTCCCCTCCCCCCTCACATATATGTGTCTGTCTGTGTCTGTGTCTATGTATCTGTCTATGTGTATGTGTGATATATGTGCACATAAACATATTAAAGCTTTGGAATTTCCCCCTCAGAGCAACAGTAGGAAATGTTGCATGAGAAAGATGCTTTCCTTCCTGATCTGATGTCTTTTCTCTAATGAACCTTCTGGCTCACCCTGTAATAATAGATACCCCCAAACCATGTGGAGACATCTCCGTTTTTCAGTTTTACTCCCCTATCATCAGTAATTGCCAGAGTTCCAGATTGCTTGTGAATAGCAAATTTTATTTAGTTCCTTAGATCCACCCGTTAGTTCTTTCTCCTTCATCTATTCAGTTGCAGACCCAGCTTCCTGTTTTCTGAAAAGTTCCCTTTACAGTAATTTCCAGGTTTACACGGGCAGGCAGCCCATAGGCATCAATGTTCCATATCTGTGTATGGTTATGAGAGAATCAGAGGCTCATATTCCAGGCCAGGAAATCACGGTCTCATGATGAATGTGAAGGATGGCAGAGGGAAAAAAATCCTTTAAAATAGTTCTTAAATTGGTGACTTGGGGGAGACACTATTGTGTCTAGGAGTTTGTGGTTTAGGTGTGGGTTTAGACTGCTTTTGACATTTCCTAAGATCAGACAGGAGAAAACTTTCTCTTTTCTAGATGTAGATGCAGATATGTAAAGTTTAAAACTGCAATCCTAAGACCACATAGCTGGCAAACAGGAAAAACCTAACACTGTTTCAAGCATTTAGTATTTCCCCTTGATACATACCAAAAACCTGAATCCTTTCCCATTTAAAATCTCCTAAGGTTTTTCTAGTTTTCTATAAAATTTTATTTTCAAAATAAGAAGAAAACCTATTAATGTCCCAGCATGGTTTAAGGAAAACAATAGCCTTGTTTTTGCTTTTGTTTGACATTTTAGACCTAGGACTGGAGAACGTATTTCTAGGCATGTGGTTTCTTAGGTACATTCATTCATTCACTCATTCCTTGGGCTTCTATTCAGTGGCAACTTTGCAAAAATGTACTTGACTCCAAAGCCTCAAAAAGTGAGTAAGGAGTCCAAGTCAGTGAGAAGGGCGGACAGGAACCATAATTTCATTTAATGAGATATTTAGGAGTAGTTACACAGGAAGAAATCGGGAAGTGAAGGATAAGATAGGGGGCTAACCAGGAATTAACAAGATAGATTTGCTTTTATCCCCATAAGTTTTCCCTTGTGTACTTGGCCTTTCGTTATGTCTGCACTGAGGGCAGTCTGCCTCAAAGCCAACTTCTGCATCTAGCAATTGCACTCTACAATTTATGAACAAATATAAAGTAGCTTTTAGCATATGTCCAATAATGAGACTATTCTTGAAGTCCACCCTCTCACTCTGGAGATTTCCTCATTCGTGTACTGCAGCTGGCCCAGTTAAGGACCTAAATCAGCCGAAGAGGCTCATTTTTCAACTGAGTCTTATGGCTTCTTAAATGATCATAGGATCAATTAATTGGACACTGTTGTCATTCCTAGACTATTTGAATAAACTGGAATATATCAGAGAGCATATACTATAGTAAATATTCTAATTCTGATGGGGGTTGGATTTTGTTTCTGACCAAATGCATGTGCACACATGTACGCATGCATACACACACACACACACACACACACACACACATGAGTAGACAGACATACAGACAGACACAGAGAGATAGACAGACAGACAGAGATAGAGATAGGGTGTCAGAGAGAAAGCCTGGTCATGATGTAAATTATAAGTCTTTTATGAGCTATGGTTTTAGAAGGCTCAAACCTACAGTCTAGACTCTAAGTTACCTATATGGTTGTTAATCATTTCATTTAAAATGACTCACATGGTATTTGTGTCATACTAGGGATTCGGAGTATTTTTATGAATTAAGACTAAATAAATCCTATCTGAAACAAATAATCTATGGCAGAGATGGTTTGTCTGGGGCATGTCTATATATCAATACAAAAGATAGATATAAAAGGACAGATGCATGCACATGTTTTAAATAAGTTCGGCTCAACAGCCAATGGCTTTACGTAGCTCCGGAGTCAACAGTGGAAGAGGACAAAGTATAGCCTGAAGCAATGAGAGGCAATGTCAGTGCGCATGGCACACTGTCAGCCTTTTTCTTTTCCAGAAAACTATTGTTTTTCTTTGTGATTTAAATTTATCATCGTAATAATCTCCGCTCACTCTGAAAAGTTTAGGTAATTAGCACTGGGACCACAGCTCAGAGGATTAAGCACCTACCCAAGCATGAGGACCAGAGTTCACATCCTCAGAAACCCGAGGAAAACACTTGGTGACACCTGTAAATCCCACCCTAGATAACAGAGATGGGCAATCCACAGAGCAAAATGGGTATAAAGACCAACCATGCTGGACAGCTCTGGGTTTGATTGAGACAGCCTGCCTCAATGAACAAGGCAGAAAGGCAGTAGATGATGATTCTCTCATCAACCTACAGTGTCCACATGCTCATGACCCACATACATGCCCTCGTACACATGCAAAACTTGCATGGACATGCGCATCATAGATAGATAGATAGATAGATAGATAGATAGATAGATAGATAGATAGATAGATAGATAAAAACTGAAAGCAGAAGAAAAAGGTGAAAGGTTTAGGTAATGATGAAAATTGTAAAGTGAAAATAAAAAGCGTCCATTGGCTGACGACTCAGTAAATGACAAGTTTGTTCTAAGAACTCTTTCCCACCAGTGCACACATATACAAGAATATCACATGTAATAATTAAATTAGACTCCTTCTAAATGTATTTTTCTCACTTTCTGCTACATTTTAGGCAATTCCCACACAGTTAAATACGAATTTAATATTGAATGTGCACTGTGTTCTGGAAAAGATATTCGATTTATATCAGTTAAATATTTTACCACTATTAGACATTTAAATTGTTTTCATAATTTCTTAAATGTAATAATGAGCTTTATAAATCAATATTTACATACTTATTTTTATCATAAATAAATATATTATTTATCTTTAAAGCTTTGCTGCGGATTACTCAAAATAACCCCATGAAAGCTGGCCCATTTATACTCGCATGGCTATAGATTTATTCCTGGAGTGAATGACTATTTATGGGCTTTCTTTTTACACTTTTTATTGCTATTCTGATATTTTCATTTTTCCCTAGACCCTTTCTCTTTGCTGGAAAAGAAGACTTTTGTTTGTTTTTATTTATTAATTGCAACAGTGTAGCCTAATATTTTCTATGAAGACGAGGCTCGCTTGAAACTCAGAGATCTGCCTGCCTCTGCTTCCCCAACTGGTGGGTTTAAAGGTGTGCACCACCATGCCTCGAAAGATTGAGGGTTTATAAGTTCTTTGGAGACTAATTTTCTCCTGTGTATGAATTTCATGTTTTCCTATTCTATTGGGTCCTAATTTCTCTACACATTCTTCATATGGAAGATATTCAGCCATTGTTTGCAAATATTATATAAATATCTCTTCAACTTAGTCACCATGCTGTCTCCTTTCTGATACTTCAGAAGCAAAGGGGCCTTCATTTGAATATGAACAAATCAGTTATTCCTATCAAGTCTTCAAATGGCATCTGAACATCTCTACAGATGAGCATGAGATGTTTCCTCTTCAACTGGGAGAATTTGTCTGAGTTCCTAACCTTTCACACCTGTGTGTTTTAATCTTACAAGATAGAGCATGGGTTGTTGGCATTTTGTTTAGGATTTTGCATCTCATTTGTCTATGAGATTAGTGTCTAGGTTGCTTCTTTCCTAACATTAGTGCTTTTACACAGAAGGGTTCCCTGACTGTTGTAAAACAATTTAGCTGGCTCTTAATCTGCTTCTGTGCATTCTAACAGTTTCTGTGATGTAGTAATTACCTCTGTGTAGAGATTGAAACTAGCTCATCCAAAAAAACATCTGTCCTGATGCTTCCTGTGGGTAATTCTCTCACATCATTTTCAACTTTTTTCATAAACACATATTTTCCTTTTACCAAATTTTCAAGTGTAGCATTTTTTTTCTGTTAATCTGACTATTTCTTTGAGATTTTTCTAACTCTTGTGTATTTTATAGCAGCTGAGTATTATATTTTCCAATGTCTAGTATATCTATCTCATCCTTATTGTTATTTTCTCTCTTTAAAATCATATATGTGATTTGATCTCATTTTTAAATTTTTGTCTCATTTAACTATAGTAATATTTAGTGTTATAAAGTAAGATAATGAATTTGAACCTAGTTTTGATATATTTTCTTTCAGGAGGTATTACAGTAGCAGTTAGTAAATATGCTTATTTTTATACATTAGAAAATGGGAAGGATTTACTTCTCTTGTGACTGAGGGTTTTATATAATCATTATTTCAGCATTCAAAGGATTAATTATATTTTAATATGTCCTTATTACTTGATTGTCATAGAAAGTGGCTTCTGAAAATTCTTCTTTGAGAGATTTACTATGAGTTGGCAGAGTGAAGAGTTACTTTTACCACTTAAAAAGTTAATTAAACAAATAAAAACAATTTTCTTATTAAATAAATGTTTTCTATAGATTCTTACTGCTTATGGGATGCTTGCAACATCTCAGGTGAGGTGTTGGGGCTTTATCAAGACTAACACAGGCAAAACATTCACTGCCTGCTGGTATTTTCCAGGTAGGAAATGATAAACAATATATGAGATATCCTTCAATATAGTGAGCAGAGACAGCTATTCATCCAAAAAGTGTAATACATGATTTTAAGGAAAAAAGTAGCAAGAAGGGCATCACCACATTAAATGTAAATATTTGTATTAAAAGCATCTCAGTTTCACAAATTAAGTATGAGAAGAAATCTGTATCCTGCCACTGAAAAACAGTAAAAAAAAAAAAATCCTACTAATTACATTGCTATGGTATTATCATCTTGATCTGTCTCCAGCGTGAGGCACCCCCTCTCATTCTAGATATCTCTCTTCTGAAATATCCAGTATTGATGTGCAACCAGACTTTTGTTTGTTTGTTTTTCGAAACAGGGTTTCTCTGTATAGCCCTGGCTGTCCTGGAACTCACTCTGTAGACCAGACTGGCCTCAAACTCAGAAATCCGCTTGCCTCTGCCTCCCAAGTGCTGGGATTAAAGGAATGCGCCACCACTGCCTGACTCAACCAGACTTTTAAATGTTCAATTTCTCTCTCTTTGCTTCAATACCTGGTATTCTGTTCTTTACCGAATGACTTTTTATTTTAAACACCTCTTTGCCCTTTTCTAAGTCTTAACCTATGTACTGCACTTCATTTCCTTTTGTTTTCTGATGGTTTCAATCACGCTGTCTTTATAAAAAATAAATAAATAAATAAAAGACATCATTTCATCTGTTTCCTCTATCAGTCTCAGAAATGAAGTCATATCTACTTAGGTCCTTCCATGTCAAAGAATAATAAAGCAAAATGCCTGCATGTTATCACAACTTCCCCTAAGTGTTCTAACCTGTGATATTTTAGATCCAGGCATATGCTGAAGAACACCATGCATCTTTTCTTCCAATATGTTCTATGGCATGCGTCCTGTCAGCCAGGAGCCCAGGGTGCCTTGACGTCACCCTTCCTTTAGTGACATCTCCATTGTGGACCTCTTTCATGTGACTCATCTCTCTGTTAACTTCCTCCTTAGAGCAATTTCACTTCCCGAAGATTATTAAGATAGTATTTCTAATCCACTGAAATATGATAATATCCATTATATATAAATCTCAACATGTATACACTGCCTGGTGCTTTTAGGTATAGTGCAGGTATTTGTTGAATGAATTCCATACCTACATCTGCGGTTTGGTTTGGTTTTCTGGAAAATTCCTTGTTGTTGGTTTTTACCATTAGTGAAGAAGTCCAAGGCCAGCTGGCTTCTTTTGCTTCACAAGTGACCTGTTTCTTTTCTATGGATCATGGGGCTTCTTTATTTGATATACCCAATCTGGGTTTCTTCAGAAGCATGGATATTGTTCCTTAAAGAGATGGGCAGTGCTCTTACATTCACACCACCTTATAGGAATGTTTCTAGAAAAGCTCTTCATACTTAAACAGGAAAACTACTGGTGGGAACTCACATCTCCTCTTCAGAATTCAGACAGTTTAAAAAGACAGAGGATAGAGTCTAAAGCAACACCTGGGGGAAAGTGTACTTCTTTTCGGATCCCAGATGAGTTCCTAACTCAGTGGGCAACAGTCTGTCTGCCTGTCTGTCTTTCTGTCATCTTTCTTTCTCTATGTATCTATCATCTATCTATTATTCTCTCTCTCTTTCTCCCTCGCCCTCTTCCTCCCTCCATCTCTCTCCCTGTCTGCACCACCATTCCCAATACTAGAGAAAGTCCCATGTCAGCCTCATCAGTCCATGACTCCTCTCTAGCCTCCCATTACAAATGAGACATCTCTTTTAACCTTCTCAGCCTGCTACATTAGAAAGGCTGGCTGTGACCTGATTCCAAGGTACCCACTCAGTGTGGTCCATGGTGCCATTTCTAGCATGCCTGCCTCAGTGTCTAAGGCTGGTGAAAGCTTCACCCTGCTTAGATTCTGCTGGAACATCCATCCATGACCTGAGAGATTTGCAGACTGATAACCCATTGAAGCATTGAACTTAATCCCACATATGAAATTCCTCACGGATTAGATGTTTTAGTGTATCAGGTCATTCACTATCCACATCTTTCTTATTCACCCATCATAGAACAGTACATAGCTACTGATAGGAATGGAAATACCATAGCTTTCTTCCACCTACAGAAACCCTCCTAAATTTTGTTCTAAATGATCCTGAAGTATGAGTCATGGCATATAAGCTTCCAGACCGGGTTCCTTGTTGTTGCACAGGAAACATTGTCTCTGCAAACTATAATAACAAAACCACTTTCTGCTTCTATATCAAGTAGGACTAAGCCGAAAAGCCCACAGAAATTCAGAGAGCTGTGGGGATATCTGGGGTTTAGTTTTGTTATTTACTCTAAAATGTGGAAAATAATTAGAATGTAAGGCTGGCCGTGGTGCAAATGTAATAATACCTTGTACATATAGAGGCTTTTGTCTTTTATCCATCAAGCTACATTAATGCAGTTGTTTAAAACTAAAGTCTCTATGGTAACATAGAGTACTGGTTTCATTAGTTCCTAAACTGGGACCCAATGTACATGCTAATCTAATGGCAAAACCGTATTCATGGCAAAACCATATTTGTAAAATAGCAGAAAATCTGTGTTGTAGATTTAGAATAGAGCATGTAAAAGCCAGCATTATTAAAAACTAGTTCTTGTTCATCTTTCATGTGGTGGACAACTCCAGCTCAATGAGAATCTCAGCCAAAGGGCTGTGAGCTGCCATCCCAACCCCTACATTTCTACAGATAGAATTATACAGGCTCTAAAGAACAAAGAACTCCAGAATCCTCTTTCAAAAGCTCTATTAGAATCAAACCAGTCCTTCTCTGATCTTACATCCTCCTGTGCTTCTGGCCCTGTACTTTCTAATGAATATCAAACTTCCATGAAAGTGGCTGTTTTCATGTTATGAATTAATATGCAATGCCGCCAGGGACTCATGTCCTCAAGGCTTGGTTGCTAGCTGATGGGATCTATAGGGAGTAACTGGATCCTGAGAGGTCCGACTTAGTCAGTGGGTTCAATTTATTAGTGTACTGGGAGATGAACTATGGAGAGCAGAGCCTACTTGGAGGAAGTAGATTACAAGGCATGTTAGAAAGATTTATGCCATCTCTTGTACCTACTGAACTTTGCTTCCAGCTGTACTAGGGTGAACAGTTTTCATCTGCCATATCTTCCCTTCATGGTGGTTTTGCCTTGACATAGGCCTAAAAACAATAGTGTTAGTAGATCACAGACTGCAAACTATGAAACCATGAGCCAAAATAAATAAGTGCATATTCAGAGCCATATATGGTGTCTGTTGTGAGGTATGTTTCTTGCTTCCATATGAAGCTATTACTATTTCATCCAGGTGTATGTGTGTGTGTGCATGTCTATAAATACATAAATGGGCATTACTGTTACAATATTCCAGGGTATTTTTACCAAAACTAGTTGTTCATGACTCTTTTTCCTAAACTTTTGGAGTACTCATACCCCCAGAACTTTGCCAGTAAGAAAGTTTGCAGGAGCTCTGAGGCCTCAACACCATAAGTGTGATTCTCCATGTGCATAGCAAATTCAACTTTCATCAAGCTTATCTTATATCTATGGCACTTATTGCCTAACAATATTCCCATTTTTAAGTTCAAAGCAACATGGCAGATGCCACATTTCATGTTACTGCCTCTCTTGGGTCTGGTGAAGAAAATAATGTAAGCTGCTGAATTCATTGACATCAAAATGTTTAAAATATATGAGTACGCCCTTTAACTCCTGCTTGGACCTTTTCCCTTAGTTATTAGTAGGGTTTTCTGTACAGTTATAATTGTTAAGATGTGTAATCCTCAGGAGTGGTATGGAGTAAGGAAAGGGAACCAGTTTTTGTTAATAGTAACCACTAATTGTAAAGCAAATTTAAGTGATTTTTGTACTCATATGTACCCTACTTTCAAGCTCAGTTTTGTTTGGGGATACACATGGCTTTCCAATGATGGAAAAGTCAGAGGAGAAGTTTCCGTTATAAATAAAACAGCAGAGGCATCAGCCCATCATTAGAAGCAGCAAGTGTAATGAAAGTTACCTTGAAGGAATCAGTCCCCAGGATGGCATTCATTTCTTATTGATAAATATGCTTGATGCAATGAAGTACAGCTTCTAGAAAGATAATGGAACAGATAATTAAACAATCTATTTGGAAACATAAACACACACACACACATACTGCAGGGAATAGTGTTTAGCACAAATCATGTCAGTACCTTCTGCTGAACAGTCTCTGGCCTCTGACAAAGGGAAAAACAGAACAGTCATTTTTGACTACAGTGGGGCTTTTGATACTGTGGTACGTGACTAGAATCCATAAAGGAAAAAGAAGCGTAGTGCTTGCTTCTTTTATATAGGTGGACGATGGTTGGAGGGGCTGATAAAAAAAGAAGCCATTAGTATTTCCATTTCAGTAGACTATGGCTTTGTTTAATGGTCTTCTCTGAGGTGATAACAGGCCAAGACAGTAAAGACATTACTACCAAGCCCCTTCTGTCATATACATCTTCTAGAGGTCATTCAGTAGAGCCACTTACTTTAGTTCCATGTAAAAGGCCAGGCCAAGGACATCACCTTCGTTGTGGTGTCACAATCTATATCCCAACTGCCTTCCTTCCACTACTTACCCATGAGGGCATTCTTATGGAGAGCGCACTCTTCAAATGCTGTGGAAATCATGAACATCTCCCTTGAATCCTTCTCAGGAAGAGGAAGGTCACAATCTTTCCTTTTTCAGAATGGAAGTTCACCCAGATCCAGTCAAATTTCTTCCTCCTCTCATCTTGACCTATCAAGTAGCCGATGGCACTTGATGCATAAAGAGACAACTTGATTGCTTTTGACAAGTCCTTCAGCTTAATGGACAGACAGGCTTTTGTTTTTCTAGAGTCACCTGCAAATACCCAGGTTCTAGAATTTTAGCCTATGATCTATGTGAGTGATCCAGGAGAAAAATCAGATGGTGAGCCCATGAGCCATGCTAGGTAAGCTCACAATGCATATGTCACCTCCTCCACAGAGCCTTGCCTCAGCTGCTCCAGCCTGGCTACCCCTTCCCTGTCAATACTTCTCCTGAACGTCTTGTGTGTACCAGGAAATGACACACAGATGAATCCCACCTGCCACCGGATCACAACTTACTCACGAAGACCCTGTGTACATTTGAACCCTATGTTTTTTACCCAACCTCACCCTGAGTATCTTGCTGCCCCTCAAAAACAGGGTTGAATTCTTGATTGCCCAAATGGGTCAACTGAGGCATGATCATCTGGCATTCTCCAAAGAGAATACCTACTGGCTGTTCTGTATAGTCATATCCAATTTCTTCCATGTCAGTGAAGACACAAACTCAAGCGCACCAATTAACAACTGGATAATGGTAGCTGCTAGGTCAGTGCTAATGTTTTCTCACTAATTTGGCTACTATCTTTGACATCAGTCTAAGTCAATACCTGACTTGCCAGCAATTATACCTACAGGGTGATCAACTAATAAGGGTATTTAAGTCCATTGGTGTTCATGGAGTTTGAAATAATAGATTTGCGTATGTAGGATGGCATGGCCTCTCTTGACAGTTAAAAAAAAAAAAAGGAAAAAATTAACTTCCAACATATTTGAATGCAAATGTTATCTTTGTAAGTGGATGACCTGAAAAGAAAGTGTTTCCATAGTAACCTCAGGAAACACATAACTACTTATCATAACTTCTCCTGCAAGAGAGCCCAGCATAGACTAAGGATTTGCTTTGATGTCTGCGGGGGGGGGGGTAAAAATAGCTGACAGCATTATGTGAGCAAATGGATGGAAAAAATCCATTTTATTTGTAGTTAACTTAGAAAATAAACTTTCATAATGAACTGTTGAAATCCACACAAAACAACTAGATAATGTGTCAGGGTATTTTTTTTTTAATGTAACTTGTCTGATGTGACAACTGAGGCATCACTTTAAAAGGACCAGATTAAGGATGAATTCTAACACCAGCTCCCTCTACCTCTCTCCTTGCCTCATTGTGCTATGTCTGTGTTCCCTGGGAATCACCGGGCCTTCCAACATGCCTTCATTTCCTTTATTATTTTTTTCCTCATTTTTTTTTTTAACCTCAGAAAACGTTTTGTAAAAAGTGCCCTTCAGGAAGTAGGACTCTATCACAGAAAAAAGGAACATATTGATTATACTTCACTTTCTCTCCTGACATGGCTGTTTGAGCTGGTGGCTTTTGGATGTGCCACTAGCTGGAAATGAGTTTGACATCCACAAGCCACTATAGCATAATTTCGCCTTTTTCTTACAAGTGTAACATCTAGTTAAATAAAGCTTGTCTACACAGGTTTTGCTATTCTTTCTTTTTTAGTTCATTAGAACAGCGAACAGATGCATACAGTTTTGAGGAGTATTTCTTTGAAGCGCCATTTTCAAGTCAGCTAACTGACAGGCCCTTGCCCATGGGCTCTGGGGTGGACCTAGAGCAGAAGTCCTGGCTACAATTACCCATCTGGCATCCATCTGGTAGCACAAATGAAAGATAATACCAGATCACAGAGAAACTCTACTAACTGCCAACTTGGTATAGGCAAGCAAAGGAAGGTGCCACCCAACAGGGCTGCTGCGAATAAGAAATGTTGTCTGCGGGGTATGCATATTTCCATCACGGTGAGAGGTAGGAGAAGGGAACACGGGAGCATATGGAAAAGAAGTGCTGTACATCCAACCCTACAGCTGCGGCTCATTATGGATTCAGCTGACTTCTCCCCGCCACACTGAAGTTGCTGATAGAGTCTAGAGAAGTGTCATATTCTCATGTGCAGGAGACCTGGTTTTTGCTACCCACAAGGACTCTCAAAGAGGAGTAGGTACCAGCATCTGGAGGTCATTGATTTAATTTTCATGTAACACACCACCTTACAGGTGCCTGTTCAATTGTAGTAACAATGGGGACTTTGTAGAGGCCGTAAAATGATTTAGAAATTCATTGACTCCTTATTTTCTGGTTTGATTTCCCCTTTCCTGTTCTGCCTGCTTCCTTCCGGGTACAGTATGCTCTGGTTAGTGCAGTGACTGAGTTCAGAATCTATTACTGTAATTGCCAAAGATTCACCATCTTGGTGGGGGGCACTTGATACTCCTAAGGAGCCAGAGCCATTCAGAGTAGGGCAACACATCTCTAGCTTGTGGATAATGAGGATGGTAAGAGTCAAGTTTTTATCAAATACCAAACAATATATTATCTGGTATTAATTTTCATAAGTCAATCCCTTTCTTTCATAATTGCCTACAAAGTATTTCACATACAACTCCTAAAAGATACACACACACACAAACACACACACATATATATGTATATTTATATATATACATGCACATATATGTATATATATACATGTATATATATATATGCCGATGGTCCATACAGAGATAATCCTGAGCAATACGAAAATGAACTGAGGTAGACAAAAGGCTGACTATAGAGGCACACAGCACCTGGGTAATCCCTACTGTCAAATACGTATGTAATGCAGGACCAGTGGAGTGGATGAGAGATGGGTCGTTGAAGTATAAGTGTTATGACCAGAATGGTTAAGATTGCAATATCTACATACAGACTAAAAAAAAAAAAAAAAACAAAAAAAAAACTTTATGGAAAAGCTGACCTGATTCCCAAATCTGTCTGTAACCAGGCGGAGCTAAGTGTGTCTTCTGTGCTGGAGGATCTCATGCTATAAGCTGGCTCACTTGCCTCCTTCCAACTCATAGGAGGGATTCAAGATCTTTGACCATAATTTATACTAATTAGTCTTTCCACTTAAATCAAGAGGGAAACTGAAAAGATGGCCATTGCTGGTCTGCTCCTCATTAGAGATGATTAAGAGTTAGGAGAACAAAAACACACCACGGGATTAATGATAAGCAAAGCCACCCAGGGAGAGAAACAGGAAGCCGGAAAGCATCTCACTGAGCTGGACAAAGTAAACTGATAGCCTTCACGCTCAAAGGCCCTCAGGTCTAAACAACTCCAACCAGACCTCAGATCCAGCTGAAGTCTAAGCAGCCTTGTCACCAAGCTTCCCCCACCCCCGCCATCTTATCTTCATCTGTGTTTTTCGTGTTTCCAATGGCATTACATTTATTAAGAAATATTCTCACCCTCTAAACTCAATTCATTAGTTTCCCTCCATGGATAAAAGCAATAGCATTACTGATGAGAGTGAAGTAGGCACTAAGGTAATCAGCCTTGGTAAATTCCAGCCTTGCTCATTGTCACAGAGGCTGAGACTGCACCATCCACACAGGGAAGTGAGACCCAGGAGAGGCAGTGGGTATGAAATGTCCTAACGCTTCTCCTGGAGCCCTGCTGCTTGTATCATTTTATCCTTTCCCAAAGGGAGGCAGGGGGATTAGGGAACATTTAATTGCCTTATAAACTGATTGACAAATTGGTGATCTGATGCATATGGATGACACTCTGAGTGAAATGTCTCAGAAGCTGCTAGCGGGATCATCAGGCGCCATGATTTGCACACCCTCTGCAGGGTTATTATGGAGAAGCGGAAGGGTGGCTTGATTATTATCTTTCCTTCTTTCTGGTTTTTTTTCCCCCTTGAACGTTTTCTGCACCTCCAGGGAAATGCATTCTAGCAGCGTGAGCACCACTATTAATCAACACTTGTAGCAATAATCAGAGAGTGAAAAATGGTGACCAGAATCTGCGAATGCACAGGCGTAGCTGTGTCCCTAGCTCTCCTTTGTGATCATGCCTTAGCATTCGAACACAGATAATTTATACGAAATGAATGTTGGCACCTTCAGAGGTGCAAAGATTTATAAAGACAGTGTTTATATCTTCATCCAGTAAGAAAGAAAGAGAAATTGTTTCTGGTCATGATGAGTAATATTTTAGAGCCTTTAAAAATATACTTGCCATCTTCGTGTTTCTTTGTGTTATGTCTCACAAGCTAGAATGTGTCTCCCCACCCCACCTCCATACGCGTGCACAGGCACACACACACACACACACATTAAAATTTGGGTGTCATGAAGGGCAAATGTTATGAGTTCCTGATTCTACTTTCCCCCAGAACTTCCACCTGGAGGGAGTGTGAAAAATAATCAAGAATTCAAAAATGCATCAATTCCCAGGATCCTTGAAAGGCGCCTGATGCTGTTGGCAATACAGGAGGAAATGTGGCTGCAAGTCATTGCAGTGCCAAAATGTTGTTGCTAGCTACACACAGGGAGTGATTGTCTACAATATAATAGATAGTACTCTGATAGTGATGAAATTATATACAAGCAAAGCCATTTGAAGATGAAACTGGCAATGCTCTGCACAAAGCCACACACCATTGCACACCATCCTGTGATCAAAAGGGTGAATTCCAAGTGTTGACACATTAAAAATTTCACCAAAGCTTCAGTGGCTGAGAGCAGGTTTGCTGAAGCCTACAGAAGGCCATGAAGGTGCTAGACTGAATCTTGAAGAATGATAGACCAGGAGCCATGACACTAGCCCCCTTCTCTGAGAATCGCTCCTGTCATTAAAATCAATGCAACTTAATTAAAGCAAATTATACATAGATACATCTATAAATAAGATATTAAAGTGTGCTGCTGAATATGATAATTGCTACGTATTTAGCAATCAGTGTGTGTGTTCTGCTTCTGCCAGGAGGAATTCCTTTCAGTAGAATCAATGGAGCTTTATTAAAAACCATCCAAATTAGAGAGAGAAATGATGAGTGTCATAATAACACAAAATCACTGTTTCAACTTCCATTTCTAAGAAAAGGAAGCAAAATAAGCCCTGCCCACTTTTTTCACTCAAGGAAAATATTAGACACATTCTCTTTAAGATGTGGATGTTTTGAATTTATAAATTTTAATTTTTGCATTTTCTTCTCCCAAAGGAATGTAGGGGGAAAAATAATGATCATAAATAAAACAAGTCAACCCCGGGACTGGTGTGTGGGATGCCCCAGTGCCTGGCTGGACTGCTCATTTCTTCCTGACAGAAGACAAGCTTGGAAAGAAGTTTGAAATGGGTTGTTTTACTCTTCAAACTGCCAGATATTTCTGGTATATGAAAATCTCTTTATGAATGAATAGATTAATTCAAGAGAATAAATGGAGAAATAAAAGTTTATTTTCAATATTTTTCACTTCTCTAAATCTAACTCTGTTGCAACCTTCGTTTTGTTGTTGGTGGTTGGTTTTTGTTTTATTGTTGTTTTGTTTGTTTTGTTTTGTTTTGAGAGGGGATCTCACGTAGCGCAGCTGGCCTTGATTTGATGCTGACTTTGAACATGTTCTCTCTGATCATGTAACCCTCCTGTCTCTACCTCTCAAGTGTTGAGATTACAGGTATATGCTACCATCCTAGCTCACCTAGTCATTTTTTTTTTTTTTTTTTTTTTTT
>NW_022196896.1:88775802-88798427 GCF_008632895.1 Mastomys coucha
TTTTTTTTTTGTCGCAAATGAGAATTAAGCATGTGAAAAGAAAAGGACACATTTCAAGCTAATTTGAAAACATAGATTTTAAAAGGTTTTCAGCACTCAATTTAAAACTCAGAAACAGAAAATAAAAGGTTTGGTTTGCCCTGTGTGACCAGAATTATCCTCAAATTTACAAAAATAAATACCAAACTAACACAAAGATAAAGATTTCAGTGTAAAATGTTCTAAGAGACGATAAATGGAACAGAGCCAACCTCCTAGTGAAGTCTAGTGATAGCATTTATGAAAAGTGCTTATGTTGGATCACTGTATTTATTGTTTGTCCCTGGAACATGAAGAGGAAAGAAGCAGAAAGGCAAAAGAAAGAAAAAGGAATAAGAAGAGACAGCATGTTTCGAAGAGTGATGTGCAACTATTTCTCTTAACCGTCAACTTCTTGACTGTCTTCCAGTATCATTCAGGATAATGGGGAGAGAAAACAAAGCCAGCTCTGTGGAGTTAGTCTCTGTTTGTGAGCAGAAAAAGACAATAAACAAGTTCAGCGTAAATCCTGGCCCACAAAGAAACATGAAGCTAGGCTAAGAAGCTAGAGCACAAGGCTAGTTAGTCAAGGAGCATAGGTATAGTACGGTCAGGAAAGGTTCCTGGGGCCAAGGAGATGAGCAAGGCATTCCTGGGGAAGGTAGAAGAACCAATAGATAAGTGTTTGGCAATCTGGAAGATCAGAGAGAGCCAACAGTGTGAGCAAATGTGTCAAGAAATAAGGCCCAAAGCAGAAGCAAGTGGAAGCTGTGTGGAACTCAGAGTAAAAAGAACCAGAAAAGCAAAGAAAAGGAGAAACAAGGAATGAAAGTAACAAGAAGAGATGGCCTGACCATTCTTACCCATAGTGGTTATCTCTGATTTTCTAAGCTACATTTACGTTATGGTTTTAAAAAAAAAAAAAAAAAAAATTCTCAAAAATGGTTGACACTATTCATAGTTACATTCTGTCAAAGTTCAGATTTGGGGTAGGCAGTGATTTTCAGGACTTAAAATTGTGGCTCATGAGCATATCCAGGTTAGGGTAGAATGTCTCCATGCATGTCTTTTGGCTCTGTGTCTACCATATAGATGCATTGCCTATAATTGAATATCTCCTTCTCCCTTCTGATGTTACCATGGCAACACAATGGGCTATCCACCTATAGATAAATAGGCCATCCTTTCTTTACAGCATGCTTTATGCTCCATCCTTGAGTAAGCATCCTCAGAGTTGGTTCTAGCCAACAGAACGCAAAATGGACCCATGTCAGTCCTCAATTCTATATTTGAGTATCAAATATAGACAGCCCCAAAGAAGGTGTCATGGTACATTTCAGAACTATTTGTGCAAGTGCTAAGGGTTGTTCATAAGCCTATTGGATAGACAAAGCTGCATGACCAGTGTTACATATTGTGATCTGTGGGTATTCTGATAAAATCACACACAGTGATGGAACCATTTATATTCCATCTAATTTATGTGTGGTATAACTTGATATATGCCTCTAAAAATCTCTAAGATATTGATGCGATGAGTCTCTTGGATTCACACTATTTAAGTGCAACAGAGTACTCGAGGACAGGATCCAAGAAAAAGTTGGGTTTTTTGTTTTGGTTTTCTTTGTTTGTTTGTTTGTTTGTTTTCCGGGGCCTTAATCCATTTTCTTTATGGATGAGGTAACTCTGAGCTCCATGCTATCCTGATGTGAGGTACTAGCCTCACTACCTTTAGGCACTGGCCAAGTTCTCCTATTTTTAATGGTGTCTGGCTTCAGTGACTCCTAGAAATACTTAGAAACACTTAAGGGTTGGGTGATTTTAAAGGTTGTTATTTACTAAAGTAGTCCTTTATTCGTCTGACTGTAAACTTGCCACTGGTGCTGTACTGTATCAACCCCATAGGATGGGCTGGAGGGAGCATCCAATAAAGTCATAGCAACAAGCCTAAGGAAACCAGGGGTGGGTGTCAAAACCTTTGGTAGCTCACTCTCTTTGCAATTTTTCAATTTGGTTTACATCAATACCTGAACAATGAATGGGAGACCTTTAAGGCGTAAGACTTGGACAGGTATTTGAATTCTCGTTGAGTAGGAATGTCAAGGGTAAGCAAGAGAATATCAGTCACTAGCTGAACTATATACCATTGAAAGTCTGGCAGGGTAATTAGAATTTTGAGTTTTCTAAAAACTGACTCTATTACCTTTTGAAGTGCATGTCCCTATGTTCCCAAGAATGGAATGAGAGAGTCTCTGTTCGTGTTCCTCCCAACACATTGCATTCTCCTGCCCAGACTCACCAGAGTGTCGCTGCTCTTTGAGTTACGGTGTATTTGATCTCTGTTCCCAAGGAGAAATGACTCGGCTCGCCTTTGTTTGGATGAGTTGCTCCCAGTGGAAGGCCCTCAAATTGAAAATGATGTCTCCCCTATGAACATTATAAGTTTAAGTCATTGGTCTTCATCTGGTCAGGGATTCACTTGTGCATTGCTGGTATAATTTATGCAGTTATGCTGCCTGCAAAGTAAGAGCAAGTTTCACATGGTCCCTGGGGAAGACGTTCTGAGAGCTGCATCCTTTGGCTGTATCGAGCCAATTGACAGTGAGATGATGCAGCTCATTCTACTTCCTTCCAAGTAACTTGGATTAAAATGGTGTTATTTTCCATACTGAAGTCCAATTACAATGATTGAAGATTTTTAGTAATTGGGCCCTTTGGATTTTAATTTCTCTCAGGTCAGTGCCCATAAGCATAGCCTTCAGTAAGATGGACTCCAGGGCATCTAGCAGAAGGTAAATCTGATTTATAGGTGGATGTGGCATTACATCTGTCACAAATATGTTATGAATGGGCAGGATACATTTTCTAACATATAAATCATCTCCCCCCTGGGAAATTATTCCTCATCCTAATGGATTACACCATAAAAAGTTCTTTGCAATATCCATCCTAAATTTTCGCTTTTCTTAATTTCATTATATTGATGAGTAGAGATCTCTGCATGGTCTTTGGCCAATGTCTGAAGATGTTAGTGGCATTAGGCTGATGTTTGTAAATTGCATCACAATTCTCCAGTTGAGACCACAGAACTAGTGCAAAGCAGTGCTAGATAGTCTATAGAGAGACGGCTTGCCAGGCAGCATGCATGCTATTCTGGACCATAAGGAACAGACCTGTAAGGAAATAGATGAAAAACCCCCTGAAGTGTGTGAAATTATCTGAATGGCACTCAATGAACGTTTCAGGCATTTAGCTGCCAAAGCTGGAGTTTTAGTTCTTTGCTAGATTCTTTCCCTTCTTCTCTTTGTCTTATCTGCCTGCTACTTGCTCCGTGGCACTCCCTTTTGTAGTCTGTATCCTCATTTCTCTGGAAAAATGCATCTGAACAGGCATGTCCTTGCTAAAACAGATACTAAGCTACTTCCTGACTTGGAAACACAATGACAGGCTGTCTACCTGTCTGCAAGCCTAACTCCAGTTTCCACTCATGTAAAAAACCCTACTGATGATGGCAGAGTACAAGAATATAGGACCTGCAGCTGATGTCTGTAAGTGGAGGTGGCCTCTCTCTGCCTGTGCACAAAACTGCCCTGCTGTCGTCCTCTTCCCCCATGAGCGTGAGGACTGCACACACAATCATGTTATTTACCTTTACGTCCAAAGAGTTCCATAATGTTGTCACACAGTGCCTACTTTGCACTGATTCTATTAAACGCATAAATCATATTAAGCATGGTCTCCTGACTTCATTTGTGGGGCGAATATTCCCACCTGAGTTGGAACATTGTGTCCAGATGCCATCAGCCTCTTAAGGTAGATTAGCTAAATTAATCCAAGTCTGTTTTCTGGAGGTACTTGAGCATTCTGTGTTTCTCCACTTGCCTAGGCTACAGCCTGACTTTAAGATTACTTCTTTTAGTCTCTACTTTAGTTGTTATTTATTGGGCATGTAATGTGTGCTGGAAAAGAAGCATGACAAATAGAAGGGCAGACATAGAAGCCTGGGTGCAGTGGTGCACACTCATAATCCCATCACTTGGAAGGCAGAAGCAGGGTTGTAAGACATTTGAAGCCAGTGTAGTCAACACAGTGGATACCAGGCCAGCAAAGGCTACAGTCTGAATCCTTGTGGCAAACCTCCCCCTCCAAAAAGAAGAGCTACAGCATAAATAAGATAGGATTGTTCATTCTCAAAATGCTTATTATGCAGGAAAGCATGAGAAATAAAAAAATGTCATTAAAACAAAAAATAATTGTTATTAAAGCAGCGATGTCATGGCCTCATTCTCTCCACATCCATTGCAGGTTTTGAAATAGTATCACTGATTGTTGTATGACAAAACTTTCCCTGAGGAGACACAATACCCGTATCCACTCATCCCAGATAAGAATACCACAACAGACCCAAGTACAGACACCACCAAAGTCCAACTTGGTCAATCAATGAGTTTTATTGGGGTTACTTACAGGAATATGGGTGAAGGTTACTTAGAGGAACAAAAATGACTCAAAGACAGCTGCATTGCCAAGGCCCACCACAACATGGGAGTTAGGGCTAGAGTTAGGGTTAGGGGTTAAGGGTTAGGTCAAGGGTTATGGGTTAGGAAGGTTAGGGTTAGCAGGGTTGGGAGGGTTAGGGTTATCAGGGTTAGGGTTAGTTGGAAAGCCTGGAGCACTTACACAATCTGCAGGTAGCTCAATATATTGGAGAGTGTCTTTCCCTGGTGATTCTAATTTAAACCTCTTCTAGGCAGCTCAGCTCATTTCTACTTCATTTAGCCTGATCCCAGAGTTTTCTTTGGAGTTTTTCTCTTCCTCCAGGCTTCTTTGCAGCTCAGCTTCCTTCCATCTGAGGAGACCATTGGCTTAGTGAATCTGATCAGTTTCAGGGACTTCCTGAACCTAATTTGAATTGTTTACCTCCTTGCTTAAGGAGATTCCTACCGGATGGAATGTTTTAATCTTGGTTGAAACTATTATAGAACACTGAAGAATCTTCTAGCAGTTCTATGTCTTAGCTGGAGGTTTATGGAAATAAACCTAGAGGGCAGGGGAAAAAATTGCCTCAGGTTAATTTTCTTGCCAGTATAAAGCACCAGTGACTTGGCACTGCATTAACAATAAAAGTTGCATTGAACATACAGGTATACTACATATGATATCATGTGGTCTACATGGAGCATATTGTTTAATCCTCATGAAAGCCATCTGAGTAAGTCCTAGTATTAATCACAAATAGAAAAGTGAAGCTCAAAAGTTAACTTGATCACGTGGTTAGTAAGTGGCGTGGACAGGCTCACGCCTACAGTCAGCCCTCCTAATGACCGTCCACATGGGCCAAGGCTGTTCTTTCACAGTTTCATGAAAAACTCTCCCAGACTTCCCAGTTGTAATTAATTTTAATGGGGCACACTTTAAGAATGGGGGTACTGAACAGCACTGCCTTCCTGACCTTTCCTGGCAAGCCTTACTCTTCCAAGTGCAAGCTGGTCTTACATGGAATGCTCAATGCCTGCTTTTCTCCTGATCAAAGTAACTATACCCATCAAATCTGATGACACAGAAGAATATCCTTTTATGGCTGCAAAAATCCTTTATGCATGTGGTATCGGATTGCACATCACTCGTTCTTTACGTACATAGGAAAGAGACAATGAAAAGTGCAACTGTTATATTTTTAAAACAGGGACAGATTTTGTCAGTCAGTAAGGATCCCTCAGAGAAATTAGGTGTAAGCACAGCCCTGCCAAGCCCACAGTCGGATGTTCATGAGTATCTTTCTTCACTCGAAGGCCAGCCTTGACTGGTCGCTGTGGCCAGAGTCCTCAGAAAGTGGCAGCTTACCCCAGACAGGAGCTCTCTCATCTATTTATCAGGAACCATTAAAACACACATACTATTTTTATATCATTTCTGTCCAATTTAGAGCTGGTTCTCAAACTTTAGTACAATCTCTAACACAGTCCCCCATCCAAAGCATTCCCCACTCGGCAGGCTCCTGCAACAGGGCAAGGGCTTCTAACCCAAGTAATACCTTCGCACTCTGCCAGCTAGACTGCACAAAGCCAGTCAAGTGTGAGTAGATGCAACTGAGGTGAAGTTCTTCAAAGCTACCTTAGGCAAAGAGGAGCGAGGCTGTGATGTTCCCTTTTACTGCACCGAAAGTGACTCCAGAACAGAGCAGAAAAGGTACCCAGCAGGCATCCGCTTCTATCTACACTGTCTTCGGTTCTCTCTGTCAGCCGATAGAGGAAAGTTCAGAAGAGGGCACCTAGAAACTTCATTAACTGCGAGCTCTGTGTCACATTTGTCCATCCCATGTCTGTCCTACATGCCACCACACCTGACATACATCCCAATACTCCCACCTCACCCTTGCAGGGCTGCCCCGCCACAACCATGCTACACTGTATCTTGAGTCCTGGGAAAAACTTGAACTGACATAAGTTGTTGTTGGTGGTGCTGCTGCTGTCTGTTTGCACAATTGTATGTGCCAGGCTGAGTTCTTGATTTTTGTAACAACGTAATTTTTAAAATGCCGTGAGTTGTCAGTTTTGAGGTTATGATTTGTAGCTGGCCCATCGCCTCTTCCTGCTGCAAGCTTCAGCCTGTATGGTTAACATGTTCCACAGGACCGAGCTTCTGTCCCCATCCTATTGTCTTATTGTTTGTGTAGATAAAATGTCTAACATACTAATTATATATACATATTCTCCTTTTGGAAGAAATCCACGAGGGTTCCACGCTATCAGACCAGAATGTGGAGGTTTGATTGACACACTCACAGGCCACACAGTGAGCCTTGTAGACAGTTTTTGGAAACTGAAAACAGTGGCCAAGACGGGCCTGCGGTAATCTCTCTAGCCACCCTCCTTTCACCCATTGCCATTATTTTGATTAAAAGGTGTCTAGAAGCCACTGTGGTTTTGCAAGATGCAAAAATTATTGCAGAAACTTCCTCTATTAATGGAAATTATTAGAGGATGGAAATGGTCCTTGAGCAGCAAGAATGGCATTAATTATGTGAAAAGCAGTCCTATCTGGCATTTGGCAAGCATGCACTATTCTTCAGAGATCTTCCATGGGTCTGTGTGTAGCCAGCATTAGCAATCTAAAAGCTTTTTATTTTGGCAAAGTTTTCATAGCACTTGGACTTCCAGCATCTAGATAAAAGATAATTTGGAAGGAAATTATGTTGGTGAAATTGAAGAATTCAGTAATGAGTTCTGTGTAGATGAATCAATGCCCAATTAAATGATTATATCAAATCTAACTTTAAATGTTGACTTAAAATAATCACATTTTAAAGACTTTGAAACTGAGATGATGTCTGCCTCTAATCAGAAGAACGAGGTCCATATTTCCTAGCCTGGTACAGGAGTAGTGTTCTGATGGACTGAAGAATTTGACTGAGGGAGAAAAATTTAGGACAGGAATTACCTGTGTGCAGAGCTGAGCTGGACCACAGAAGCAGAGCCAATAATTCCTATTCTTTTCTGCATCTTTTGCCTTCTTCTCAGGAGGTTTTTATTTTTCCTTTGCTAATCTCCACCTCCTTCACAGGCTATCTTGTCTGTGTTATCAGTGTTCATTGATCTATCTAACTTCTGTAGAATCTGTTTTCATGAGCCACTAATGTCCCACCGGGTTTTTGTGCCTTTAATATGGATATGGATAGCTGTGGTCACTTCTGTTGCACTATTCATTCATTCATCCAACTCTCGATGAGCCTCCACAGCCTTCCTAATGCTACGACCTGTTAATACAGTTCCTCATGTTGTGGTGACCCTGCCCCCACTGTAAAATTATTTTTGTTTCTTCTTCATATTTTAATTTTTCTATAGTTATAAATCATAATGTATGTATCTGTGCTTTCCAATGGTCTTGGGTGACCCCGGTGAAAGGATTATTCAATCCCCAAAGGGGGTCACGACCCACAGGTTGAGAACCACTGTTCTAAATGTTTATGGCATTAAGTTGACAGGGAGAGAACTACCAACACTAAAGAAATGGGCAGAAAATATGTTCCAAACATCCAGAAAATTGGTGATGGGATCAAATTATTGAATGAGCAAGCTAGACTTGCAAAGGGAGCTATTGTTGGTTAGTGAAGGCCTTGACTAGCAGACAAGAGGTTGACAATGCTATGTACTGGTTAGTTGTTCTTTTTAACTACAGAGTTGCCTGTGTGTGTTTGTATTTTGGTTTCTTTTTCTAGCTACATTTTGCCATAAGAACAACCATTTTCTGAGTCCTTCTGGGTAACTCTGTCTTCCACTTCATCCTATCCTCCTTCATTTTTCTAGAACTTGAACTCATTGGATGGGGTCAGTCACAAAATAACTTGATTACTATGAATTCAGTGGAAAAGACCTGAGTCCAACATTAGTGGTCAGATGAATATTACTTTATTAATTAATTAGATACTCACTGAAGTAGCCATTCAGAGCCATGGTATCATGCCCAGTGTATTAAGTAACTTGTCCATTAGGAAAACTTCCCCCACTGGCTTAAACTATTTGGATTGTATGCAGATCTGTCACTTATATCAATTACATAATTAAGATTCCTGGTCGTTTTAATTAGTACTCCAGAGCCAAGTAGAAATCTGGATAAGAAGGTTTGTAGTTCATTGTTTGTTACTTTTAAATGGACATGGGGGAAAAATAAGACTGTGTACAGAAAACATGGCATGAAGCAGGGCTCATAAGGGTAAAGCCTTCTTCAAAACATGTTGCTATAGCTGGGGGAGATGACTCAGTGGGTAAAGGGCTTGCTACACAAGCCAAAGACCTGAGTTCAAGTCCCCAGAGCCTACAAAAAGCTGGTGTGCATGTCTGCAACCCCAGCAATGCTCCAATGGCAGGATGAGAGGCAGAGATGGGATCCACACAAGGTGGCAGACCTGCCAGCATGACAGAGGCAAGCAGGAAAGGACAAAAAGACACAGCCCCAAAACAAATTGGGTGGTGAGAACTGATTTCCTCTGATTTCCACATGCATACCATGACACATGTACGCAATCATGTGTGCATATACACAAACATACATGCATATCACACACATAAAGATAAAGGAAACACATGTTGATAGTAGCTTTTCTATTATTTAACAAGTTTGGTTCAAAAACCTAACTAGTTATTATAGAATCTACTAATCCGATCTGTTAGCTTCCTCTGAGGTGACGACTTCTATTTCATTAACTCAATAAGTAATAGCGATGTGTGTGTGTGTGTGTGTGTGTGTGTGTGTGTGTAAGATATCTCAGGCCCTGAAAACTCAGTGATACAAAAGGAGACATTGTCCCAACATGCATGAAGCTTCCAGTGTGCGGTCTTGTATTAATTAATAGACCAGTACCCACTTATGAATAACCTACAGAGTTGTCTATAACCTATACTATTTTATAAAACATAGCACCTTATTAAAAATTGCGTGTATGAAGCAAAAAACATGTGCATGTATGATTTCTTGCATCTATGTAAAATGAGTATTACTAGGCCACTGTTGCTTATGGTTATGGCTAGGACAATCATGATAATTCAAGTGCTTGCAAATAGCCACCAGTTCACGTCTCCTTTTTATTTCTCCTTCCAAAGGTTCATTGAAGGGCTCCAGTCTCTGGTCTTAGTCCTTCATTTGAGAAAAGGAAAATTTTTTAAGTATGATACTCCCTGCCCAAAATAGGAGGCAGTGTTGTAAGCTGGATGAATTGCAGCTTTTGGAGCCAGACACACCTCTGTTCAAAGCCTGGGGTTCTGCCACTGTCTGAGCCCAGGGCAAGCCACTTAAGTAGATCTTCCCTCTCAGTTCCTCACGTGTGAATGAGGCAGAGGTGGAAAGGCTACAGTACTGTCCTGAAGGGCCCTTTCTTTCTAGTAATGGTACAGGCAGTGACCAAAACTTGCCCACTGACAGAAACAGAGAGTCGACGTTATGAAGAAAATTTACGTTTCATCTTTATCAGTGAAAACATATATGAACTATGCTAGAAGGTTTGATGAATGGAAACACTTTATCAGCTGAAGGGAGTAATACAAATTCAGGATCGATAATGTGAATACCTGATCTAACTTGATATTTGGACACATTTCGAGAGTCAACATTCTTTCTTTTTTAATGAGTAAAAGGCCTATCATGGGATACTGGGAAATGAAACAGCTAGAAATAAGTAATTCATATTAAAGACCCAGTGGAGAGGCTAGAGAAAGGACCCAAGGAGCTGAAGGTGTTTGCAGCCCCATAGGAGGAACAACAATATGAACTAACCAGTACCCTCAGAGCTCCCATGGACCAAACCACCAACCAAAGAGTATACATGGTGGGACTCATGGCTCCAGCTGCATATGTAGCAGAGGATTTCCATGTCGGTCATCAGTGGGAGGAGAGGCCCTTGGCCCTGTGAAGGTTTGTAGGGGAATGCCAGGGCCAGGAAGCAGGAGAAGGTGGGTTGGTGAGCAGGGGGGGAGAGAGGGAATAAGGGGTATTTCAGAGGGTAAACCAGTAAAGGGGATATCATTTGAAATGTAAATAAAGGAAATATCTAATAAAAACAGACCAAAGAAATAATTACAAATGAAGTAAAGTAAATAAATTCTATTCACTTGTTTATACCTAGACTGTTTGAACACCGCCAAACCCCTATGTACTGTGCCCTTGGAGAACACAGTACAGTTGATCAGCAGGTTTCGTAAGAAATGCTTTTCTTCATTCCCTTCCCCACCCAACCCCCGATCTGTTCATCAGACTTTTGTCCTTTCTACTATGAATTGACATTTCAGCCAAGTGTTTCAATATCTCCATTTGTAGGCAGACAGATGGAGGAAAGGAAATAAGAAATAGTGTCTGGCTCTTTAATTAAAGACACAGAGCCAGAATTTGCTCTTAGAGCTTATTGCCAAGGCACATATATGGTCACATACTGACACACACACACACACACACACACACACACAAACACACACACACATACACAGAGGCATGCACACGTGCATCAGAGAGATGGAGCCAAATTTGTAAAATTGTATCCACAATCATGGTTTCTATGGTAACTGTATCTTATGCCCAGATACAAACAGAGCTGGCAGGAGATGTCTGAATTTATTTTCTGCAAAGACAATCATAACAGAGATAGTTCAGGTTATTAAGGTGCCATGACCCAGGGTACATACAGCTAGTACATGGATAGTGCTAGCATAAGATTTCATGCTTAAATCAGAGTAAATAGTTTCTGGTTTCATAATACAGAACAGATTACAGATTATGTGGCTATCTTTGTCACTCAGCTATAAAATCATAACCACCTATGTACAATTCCTGTGCTAATGAGGTGTGCACAGGAAGGTACATATGGAAACTCCGTGCAACAGAACTTTCACAAATGTAAATGTATCCAAGCTAGCAGAGACTTCAAGAATTTCTGTTTTAACTTGTGCTATTTACAAGGGAAGAAAGAAAATGTGGGCACAGGATGGCTAAAAGCTTACTCCCAGCGTTATTTTTAAGATAGATTATTTGCTGTATTTTCTAAACTAGCAGATGTTCTGTGCTAGTCTATAAGCTGAGTACCCAGTTATTTGACAAAATTACTGAAATCAAATTAGAGAAAACAAACACTTCAAAAATAATGGTTTGAACAAGTATGTGTGTTCCTCTCTGGATAATATCTTTGTGAGTGTGTAGACCAGACGTAATATACTTCCCATTGCAAAGGAGAAACAACTAAACAACCTGTTTTGGTTAGTTGATTTTTGTTTAGAGTATTGCACTTAGTTTTCCTCTGAATGTGTAGCATTTTAGCAAAGTGGCATTAAGCTAGAAAACGCTCAAAGCCAAGTTTATGACTTTTTCCAAGTTTTCCTGATGCTGATTCCTATAAATATCTTCTAGCCAGATCTGTAAAGAATGAAAAGAAATGTGCAACACTGTTCAGCTCTGTTTGTCACCGAACCAACTTGAAGTGAAAGGCCTATTTCCTTAAGTGACATCTGAATTTCCGTACTCCGCATCTTAATCGTAGGATGTGTCTGCGGTGGGAAACTCATTTTTTTGGTAATGGATCTAAGTAAGACATTGTTGTAAATGAGGATGCTATATATAGGTGAATAGGCTATGTTACAACTTCACACAGCCTTTCCATAACCATGGCTTTTAAATTCTCTTAAGAAAATTGACTTATGAAGCATCGATTACAATCCTGACGAGTGTCCTAACCTGCAGGGGCTGGGATGCATTTTAAATTTCAAACCATTTCCACTTCTCATCATCAGACATTTGCAGAAAATCCTGTGTAGTTTATTCCTTTGCTTTTAATAAATTACTTAAGAAAATATTAGTGATGGCATTCTATTTCCTCTCAAACACTAATCTGCAAATGGGGAGATGGGCAGATCCAATGGCCTCTTTAGGATATTGCTCAGTGAAATTGCTGATCCTAGCAATGTTGGGCCAGAAATACATATGAACTGAAGGAACCCAGAATATAAGCAGCAAATGCCTTGCTTTTGTGGAGAAGAAACTAATAACATTTTTTTTTTTTTGTAAAAAACAAGGCTCTTAATACTCCAGCCTGAAGCAGGCATTGAGTGCATGAAACTTGGAGACCTCCCATGGACTAAAAGCCTTTTGCTTCAGCCTTCCTCCCTGTCCCAGGCTTGTTCTAGGCTGTCCTAATTCTGCTAGAGAGAACTACCATCTGCATGCACCAACAGACGCATACTTTGTGTTTGAGTAAGCTCACAAAAGTTTCACTTCCTGGGCTGGATCAGTCAAAGAAAGATAAATGTGCCCTCATCCAGGCACGGGCTCTAACAGTACACTGTTGTGTGAAAGGCTAGGTTTCTGTTATGGCTTAAATCAAGATTGTTTTTATCAGGCTTATATTTAGGCCACTATATTAAAACACACACACACACTCACACACCACTGCATGATCTCAAGTAAGATAAAGTGCTTAAAAAATTAATTGGATCAAAGCCACTGACCTTATTTTTATGTGTGGGATGAGGGAAATTTCCTTATAAGGAGTTCTTCAAGCAGGACTACTTCTGAGTCTTGTTCAGCAAAGAGCAAACTGAGAAATGAGCTTATAAATGCCTGTGCCTGTTTTCTGTCCCCTCACTCCTTCCTCAAGTGGCCTCACTTCCTGAGGACTTAAGACCGTCTTAAACTTGGCGTCTCCTTGGCAGGCCTCTCTGTGCTATTTCCTACCCTCCAATACAGTTACTTCCAAGAATATCTGTGCCCAGCACACTAATCTATGGCACTACTGTCTCCAATTACGATATTAAAAACTGATCAAATTATAGGAGGAGATTAGACAAATTATGATTTATCTGTATAATTCAATATCATATAGCCCTTAAAATTCACATTTCTGAGACATACTCAATAGCACAGCAAAAGGCCAATAATAAAGTCAGGAAAAAATTTTATGTAGCATTAAGTTTATGTATATATTTAGAAATGTAAACAGAGGTCATCTTTGAGCAATTTTCCATTATAATAAATTAAGAAGAAAAAATTAAGTATTTTTTAAATAATGAAATGCAAATGTATTCCCATCATTTCCATTAACCAACCATTTGTCTTAGAGTGTACTTTTCTCAGTCTTCAGTGTATTACTCTACTTAGGAAATGGTAACAGATGCTTTTGTACTTGAACGAATTAATCCTGTTTTATGAGGATGATAGGATGAGGCAGGGCAGCAAGTCATTGGTAGTTTATTGGGAACTCCAGGAATTTTCCACAGGGTCTGGAATCTGTCCCCTGTAAACCCACCCAAGGCTCTCAAGAAAGCCAATCTCATGCCAACTCCAAAATATATTTTCTTAGACCCTCTACTGGTCACAGTCTAAGGACAAGAACAATGTCCACTCTCGTTAAACAGGAATAGCTTTTGCATTATAGTAACAGGCTTACAGTACCGTAAGGAATGTTTGAGAACAAGTCCTTGTGTGCATATTTTGGAGAGTTCCGAAGCTCCCCTTCAGCACAGAGCACGCAGAGGGAGCTGCTTCCACGGGAACCTTCAGGTTCTAGAGAGTCATCTGTGTCGTAAGGCACGGTGGCTAGGAAGCTGCTAGCATCAGCCGTTCCCAACTCCAAAGCCAGCTATGAACAAGTACAGCCTATCCCGGAACTAGCTATGCTATGTCTCCTAAAGATGTCCAAGGAAAGTCAAGCCTACCTGAAGGCATTCTTGCCAGAATAAACAGTGAGGTGTGGCCGCTGTTTTTATTTCATTCTTTAGATGCCATGCCCTATGTTAAATCACTGGCTGCAAGGAAATTCTAAGAAAGGTTTGTTTTGTGTGTGTGTGTGTGTGTGTGTGTGTGTGTGTGTGTGTGTGTGTTATTTTGCTTTCTACCATTCTGGGTTCTTAGTTAAAGGGAGGACTGACCGAAACACACCACCACCACATGAGCATCACCGTGTATCACTGTCTTACTGAAGCTACTAACAACTTGTATGTTTAGAAGTTATTTTGGACTTTGATTTGTTTTGAGGCAGGGTCTCATACTGTATCCCGGCTAATGAGAAGGTCATTACATAGTCCAGGCTGGCCTCAAACTCAGGGTAATCCTTCTGCCTCTGCCTCCAGAATGTTTCCTGAATGCTCTTGACACTGCTGGCTTCTCCTTTATTCATAGAATTCTTGATCAGTGTGGCAGGGATATGTGTCAGTGTTGATGTGAGGATGTTGGTATGGGTGTATATGTGCATGTGTATGAGTACACATGCACTTGTCTCTGTGTGTTCAAGTGTAGAGGCCAAAGACCAGTGATCAGGTGTCTTCCTCAATAGCTCTCCATCTTACTTTTAAGATAGGGTCTCTCACTGAACCTGGTACTCACCAATGGCTATTCTGCAATATCTGGGAATCCTCCTGTCTATTTTTCTCCTGCCTGGATTACAGGCACACATTGCTTGCTGGTCTATTTATATGAACATTGGACATCAGATTCTGGTCCTCATAGTTGCAGTGCAAGTATTTTAACAAATGAGCTGTCTCTACAGCCCTTTATCTCTGGCTTTCTACAACATCACTCTCTACTAGTTCCCTTCTGAAACAACAACTTGTGGTTCAGTTTTATTTACCTGCCCCATAATGACTGCTTCCAAGAATATTATGGACAATCTTCGCTTTTCTTATTGCATATCTTTTCCTCCTGTTCTTGTGTTATGGTCATTCTTTTCTAAGACTTCAGGCACCTGAGATGCTAGATAATTCTCATTTCTACATCTTTAATCCACACATCTCTTCTAAGTTGCAAGGCTTTTATGCTCAATGATCTATTAGGCCTTTCCCTAATGTCAAATGTCTCAAATGTCTTGGTATGTCTATATGTTCCCATCTCCCAAAATCTTAAAATTTTCTTGTTCTTTTATTGCATTTAATAAAATTTACCAAGCCAGCATTTTGCTAAATTTACAGACTTGGGCATTAGTCCAGACAGAGCCTTCACTTTAATCTACAGTCAGTCCTATGTATCTACCTTCTTAACATACTTAGATAACTTGCTTCATTCATCCTTTGGAAATCCCCTAGTTTATACCCTTATCATCTTTGATTCAGAAGACCACTGGGAACCCCCCAACTATAACATAAGGAATCACAGGAACTATAGAACTCCTTGGAGATAACATAGGAGAATATCTAGATGACCTAAGATTTAGTGGTGACATTTTAGTAATAACACCAGAAGCACAACCCAGTGAAAGACATAATCAGTAAGCTGGACTCTGTAAACATGAAAAACTTCTGATCTGAGAAAGCCTCCATTGAGGCAACGCATGGATAAGCCACAGACAGTAGAAAATACTTGCAAAAGACACATCTGATAAAAGACTATTATGGGAAATCGACAAGCAAATTAGTAAAACTCAGCAATAAAGAATGGACAATTTAAAATGGTCCAAAGATGTTAACAGACATCTCACCAAAGACACACAGGTGGCAAACAAGTATATGACATCGTAAGTCACTAGGATAGTGCTGCTTTTCTGTTAGAATGGTCAAAGCCTGGAAGTCAACACCAAAAATGCCACTGCCAAAGAGAACAGTAGCTCTCATGTGGAGTAGAAGCACATGGTGGCACAGCCGTGTTAGAGGGCAGTTTGGCAGCTTCTTGTAGAACTAAACATAGTCTTAACTATATGATCCAGCAATTGCCCTCCTCAGTGTTTACCAAAGAGTGTTACAACTTCCGTCCATACAAAAACCAGCACACAAATGTTTACAGCAGCTCTGTTCATAATTGGCAAAACTTGGAAGCAACCAAGAAGCCATTCTGTAGATGAAGGGATAAACAGTGATACACCCAGAAAGAGAGAGATTATTCAGTGCTAAAACAAAATGAGCTATCAAGCTGCAACAACAACGGGGGGGGGTGCTTTAAAAAAAAAAAAAACTTAAGTGCATATTACCAAGTGAAATAAGCCAATCTGAAAAGGCTACATCGTGCATGATTCCAACTATATGACATTCTGGAAGTTAGAAGCATGAAGGCAAAAAAGATCACTGGCTCTCCTGGGAACAGTGAACTTTTAATTTGCATACTCCCAGTGACATATGATGTCATATGCTTGTTGTCAGGAAAGACATGAACAGGCAGAGCATAGAGGATTTGAGGGCCTTCTAACAGGAAAGCAGCCGTATCTCGCTTTAGTTTGACTCTGATGGCTGATACATGGCCTGTGCTTATCCATACCCACACAGCATACAACAGAGAATCCTGACAAAAAACACGGAGTTAGGGTGGTCATGTTGTACCCCTGTGGTTGGGGGGGTATTGATAATGGGAGACGTTCATGATATTATGAGCAGGGGTGTAGGACCTGTCCCATCATCCTGTTTGAGGTAAACTCAGATTTGTTCTATAAGGACTCAGTTAAGCTGGAGAGATGTCTCAGCAGTTAAGAGCACTGACTGCTCTTCCAGAGGTCCTGAGTTCAATTCCCAGCAACCACATGGTGGCTCACAACCATCTGCAATGGGATCTGATGCCCTCTGTGTGTCTGAAGACAGCTATAGTGTACTCATATACAGTAAATAAGTAAATTTAAAAAAAAAAAAAAGACTCATTTAAAAGCATTGCAGGGAAGAGGGGCTGGGAAGATGGTTGGGTTGGTAACCACTACACCAGTTGCAGGACTGGAGTTTAGATCCTTTGCATCTAGGAGAATGTCAAACAGGGATGGCACATCCAGTCTCAGAACCCTGTAAGCAGACACAAGGGATCCATAAATCAAGCTGCCCAACTAGACTAACTGAATTCATTCTCTCGGTGTTCAGACTAGAGACATGCCTCAATTATAAGGTGGGGAGCAGTGGAAGAAGACACTCCCTGTCCATCTCTGTGCTCAACATGCGTATTTCTGCACATGCACCAGTACACACATGTACACACACATACACAGCATTCCAGGAGCCAGGGAAATGACTCAGTAAGCACTCCCCAAGAGTCCAAATACAATTCCCAGAACCCTTGTGAAAGAAACCAGGTATGGCACACACTTGCCCCAGAGTCAGCAAGGCAGAAACAGAAGACTGTCTGAAGATCACTTGCCAGCCAGCCTACAGTCTACTTGGCAAGGTCCAGACCTTTAAGAGAAACCCTACTTAAGAAAAGGGGCAGGGGATGGCAGCAGGGTATCACACACATTCCACAAACCACTCCAACGCAGTACCAAGAGCTGTAGTAGCAGACCTGGAGTTTGTTGCTACTAAAAGGCACATTCTTTTTTTTTTTTTTTTTTTTTTTTTTTTTTTTTTTTAATGCTGTTTCTGCCTTACCCAAATTTTGATATCTCTAAATTCTGTACTGCTGCTGCTGCTTATTCTATTTGGGATGCCTTCTATTGCTCCTCCTTCATTCTTGCCCCCCCCCACCCCAGAGAAACTCCTCATTCATATTCAATTGCAGATGAAGCATCAACACCCATCTGAAGCTGTCTTCAGCTCTCCCAGGTGCTGCCTCCTTCCCCAGACTTCCATTCTAGCATGATGTCATAATTGTTTGCAGGTCTGCCTCCTCAAGAGCAAGGGCTGCATTTCTTCATCTCTTGGAATACAATGTCTCCTGTGGGCTAGGATACAGGAGGTGCTGGGTGATTGCTAACTGCATGACTGCCTTGCACAGAGCTGCAGTGTCAATAGAGAGGCACACGGAGAGATGCCCAATTGGTGAGGAACAGAATAGTCTTTGATGTGCAAACATCCTGCCTGTCTTGAAATCAGGCCCAAAGTCTGCCTCTTTCATGGGGCTTTTCTTAACACCTTCAGTTTCCATCTGTGCTACAAATGGTAGCATCCTGATGGTACTCCACCAGACATTTTCGCTACATTCCTAATGCTTGTTTTCCCAATAAGACAGAAAGATCCTTGAGGATAAGGTTGTGTCACCTCTCCTAAGTCGATGCTTGTTAAATAGCTCCCCAGAACAGCAACAGGCAAGGGGTAATACTCCCTTAGTTACCACAGTATAGACTGCTAACCACATGAGGCCAACTGTCTTAGGGTTTTATTGCTGTGAAGAGACATCATGACCAACAATTCTTATAAAGGAAAACTAGATCTGGCTTATAGTTTCAGAGATTTAGTCCGTTATCATCATCGTAGCAGGAAGCATGGTAACATGAAGGCAGGCATGGTACTGGAAAAGCCAAGAGTTCTATATCTTGACTGGAAGGCAGCCTAGGAGGAGGGTCTTAAAACCCACCCCACAGTGACCCAACTCCTCCAACAAGGCCACACCTACCTGAACAAGGCCACACTTCCTAATAGTGCCACTTCCTAGGCTAAGCATATTCAAGCCTTCAAACCACTACACCAGCCCAACTCTGGATGGCTATGGTAAAAGTATTAAATTGTAGCTTTAAGGCTAAACAACGGTGATTTGTGAATGTCTCGAGCCATGCTAAGGTTCATAAGCATGGTGTTTCCCAACATTTGTCATTAATATTCTTCAACCCAATACTAATATTAACATGAATTCTTCCCAAAAAAAAAAAAACCTAAAAAGTAAACAAACCAGTTTGGGGTGTGGTGGTGTAAACCTGGAGTCCAAGCACCCAGTAGGTTCATGAGTTCAAGGCTAGCCTGGGCTACATAGTGAGACCTTATTTCAAGAACAAAATAAAAACCATAGACAAGAGTAACTAGGGCTCATATTTTTATTTTTCATTTCTTTTTCTTTGCGATTTACGTATGTATACCTGTCTTCCCCCATCCTGGTCCCTGGTCTCTCAGGAAACTCAGTAGTACTGAGCACTCGATCTCTTATTCACAGAATTGTAGTGGGGTGTTTCAAGAAAGGAGAACAGGGAAGAGAAAGAGAGAAAAAGGGGAAGGGAGGGAGAAAGGAAAAGAGGGAAGGAGGGAAGAATAGAGGGAGGAGAGGGAGGGAGGAACAAATGAAAAGAAAGATAAGAAAAAGAAGAGGAAGAAGGTGAAATAATGAGTTAGGAGGGGGTCATGTTGCCAGGTATACCAAGGGAGTTGGAGGAGGGAAATGGGGACTGGTTATGACTGTACACATGAAAATATTAAAGAAAAAGAATGTTACCACTTCTGTTTTATGTATTGATGAAATAAAGGTTCCCAGGACAGGCACTGAAAGGTCTCACAAAATAACTAGATAGCAGAAATCCAGCAATACATGTGCATACACAAACACACAACCCAAGATGGGACAGCAGAGATGCATAGAAAGCCAAGACTCCCGGTGAGGAGGAAATGGTTTCAGTTGTTGAATACTACTTAGAAAAGTTTCTTCTACTGACTTTGACACTGTTGTTTCCTGTTTTCTGGAAAACTCTCCCCTTCTCTATTCAATTATCATAGTAGAAGTTTTCTATTTACCCTTTCAAGGTCCATGGTATTAAGGCTACCCTAGCATAAAAAGTAAGCATAGGAGTGGGCCACAATAGCATATGTGCTCACATGGGTAAAATTCCAGCCAGTGGGCAAATGCTTTCCTGTGTGTTTATCCTGCTGCCTAGTGTGATGGATACGAAGGATCAGGTAGAAGGCCTTGGTGTTCAGCAGTCCAATACACTATGGGGCACCTACCGAATAGAGTCACTTCAGGATCTCAGAAGCTGAGGGGAAATGGTCCCAGAGAGGTGAAGAGAAAAATATAGGAAGGGACTAAGCCTACAAAGGCCATTGTTATCTAGACAACAATTCATAGCTTCCAAGTGGCTTTTCATAAGAGAGAGAACCAAATGAAGTTCAGGATATCAGGGAGGGCTCTATAGGTGCTGTGCAGTAGACATATAGTTAAAATCAATCTGTTAGTACAGACTGGCTCACAGTGCCTTTTCAAAGCACAGCCAAGGGAGCATCAAGATGGATCACGAAGAAAAGGCTCTCGCTACCAAGCCTGACAACCTGCCATCAGTTGCTGGAGTCCAGGATGGAAGCAGAGAGTGGACTCCTGCAATTTGTCCACCAACCTCTGTACATGCAGCAGGCCTGGTACAGATACACATACCACATACATACAATAAATGTGTTTGCTTGTTTAATGTAAACAGAGCCAAGAGGAGCCTCTGGAGGAGCCTCTGATAACACAATGATTGAATGTGATGTGGCATCCGAGATAAGGTCCAGGGGACAGAAAGAACCTTCAGCAAAAATATGAATAGCCTGTGAGCTTTACTTAACAGTAATGTACCAGTATTGATTCATTAATTGTAATAAACGTACCATCCTCAAATAAGAGAATAGTAGCCAGCAACTTAGGCATAGAGTATTCGGGCCCTCACTCTACCATTGGCTCAGTTTGTCTATAATTTTTAATCTGTCCGAAAAACTAACATCAATTTTGCAAAGAAGAGAACATGCTGTGTAGACTATTCCTGGCAACTGAAGAGGAAGGAGTTGACCCTTTTTGAAAGAAGGGACTGTTGTCAAACGCCATGTTTGTAGCTTGATCGTCAGTGCTTGTAGCAATGCTTAGTGCTTGCGTACTCTCCCCAGGTTGAAATTTTGGCAGGCGGCTGCAACATTTGTGCACTGATTATAATTTTGAGATGCATTGTCAGTAACCAGGGTATATAACGGATCTTCAACTCTAATTACTTTTCTCTCCACAGGTGTCTGGAAAGGGTCCAGATGGGAGCGCGCACAACCTTCGCTTTGAGGGGATGGAGCGGCAGTATGCATCCTTACCCAGGTAGGATACAGAGTGGTCTCCCATCCCCAGATCACCCACAAATGAAGCCTTTAGCGATGTCTGTGTGAACTAGAAATCTGGCTTTGAGATTGGGAATATGGTTGAGTTTTGCTTTGCTCCGTCTGCTGTAGCCTGGCTGCCATCTTCCCAAGCGTGCTAATAATTGAAACACTTGTGGGTTGTTTTTTAAGGGGAGAAAATAGTATATCATTGCAATTGAACATGTCAGCAAGAATATTGGACGCTGAATGGAAATCCTAAGCCATTGCTATAAAAATGGTATTGAACATCCCGCACCAAGCTTACAGACAATAAAGTAGTAAATCCTGTGTCCTAGAAGTTTCTGAGAGAAAGGGCGCTGGGCCTTAACCTTGGGGCTTCAGGTGGGTGTTAAAAAGAAGGAGAGAAAGTTGAGCCTGGGAGGTGTTTTTAGAATCTGACTGTGCCCTTGAGACAATAAGCAAATATTTCTAAGAGGCACAGACAAGTGTGTGTTTGGGGGTGGAGGGGGATAGAAAGAACTCCGTGGGAAAAGTTAGCTCGGCCAAACTGACCTAACTTGATCCCCTTAGGCTGTAAGGAGACACCCCTGAAAATGAGATACAATTCGTGAAGGTTGGGGCTGTTACCTGAGAGGTGCTGCAGAGTCAGGTCTTCGTCTGCAATCAGGAGTGCGTGACAAAGAGACCTTTCCAAGGTTACTTACAGCCAGCCTCCCTGGGAGTCTGATAAACTGAGAGTGTGAGAACTTGCAGATTCCAAAAGAGACAAAGAAAGGCAAATGCCAGCCACCAGCCCAAAGTTACTGAGCATCACCTCAGAAAGGGCAACGGAGAAGGAGGCTTCGTGGTCATCGGACGAGCTGCTGAGCCACTGCCTCAGAGACACGGTTGCTGTGGAGTGGTCTGTGGGCTCCACTGTGGACGAAGTGACAACCATAATGTCCTGAATTTTCTATCAACCACAGCCTAGGTGACCATCTGCTCTTAGAAAAAGTATATTAGGGCTGGACAGATGGCTTGCCACACAAGCACCAAGCATGGGGAGTGGAGCTCAGATCCTGCAGTACCCACGTAAACGGCAGGCAGGATGTAGTGTCCCACCTGAAATTCCTGCTCTCTTAAGGCAGGGCGTCCCTGGAGCAAAGCAGGCTGACTAGACAAGCCCTGGGTTCCATGCACTCCTAAGGAAAAGGATCCCTGGGCCAAGCTGGCTAACTAGACTAGCTGTAACTGCAAGCTCTGGCTTCAACCGAGCTACCCTGCCTCATAGAGTAACATAGTTCAAGGAAGAAAGACTCCTGATGTCAGCTTTAGGCCTCCACAAGAACATGTGGACACATCAGATGTACATGTACCCATAGAAGACCACACACACACACACACACACACACACACACACACACACACACACATACATATACA
>NW_022196896.1:88798591-88820399 GCF_008632895.1 Mastomys coucha
CACACCACACACACACACACACACACACACAGACACACACACACACACATATACCCCACATGTACACATAAAAAAAAAATCAAGTGATGATTTTAAAAAACAATAAAAACCTTAAATTTAGCAGAGCACCATTTTTTAACATTTTCCCTGGTATGATACAGGAAGTATATATACACTTTAAAACTTCTGATGCAGCTGTATTTTATATATCTCCCTGTTTCCTTTATATGTTATCACGTAAGGGATTTTTTTCCCCCTTCTTCCACCCCTCCCATCTATGATTAGTTTCCTGCCCCTATTTTTTTTTCCTCTGGCTTAGCATTTTGTTTTCATTTTGAAAAATGGAGTCATTTCCAAAACTTCATTTGAAATACAAGGTTTCCGGCTTTCACCGTTGAAGTATATGGAAATTGCGGTTAAGGCAAAGAAAGGAGTAGATTCTTAAGGGAAATGGGAAAGGGAGGGAAAAAATCATTTTAATGTCTTCCTGGCCAGCTTGCATCCTGAGTTTAAGAACTGGTCTTTTTTTTTTTTTTTTTTTTTTTTTTTTTTTTTTTTTTTTTTTTGTACAAATCAAAAACACAGATATAACACTTAAAGTTCTATAAATCTCGCTCATTTATTAATTCTAGTGTTCACCTACTGTGTAGAGATGGCCCTGAGGCTATGGAATGGTAGACGTAGTCCCAGTCTGTCCTTGGGATCCTGTTTGGTAAGGGGGCAAGCAGTAGGCCTTTTCTGCTGACTATGAGATACTCAGAGTAGTAGCAAAGGCCTCTAGGTTTGTATTCCTGTTTAATTTCCCTAATTGGCCCTGAAAAGCCCAGTCATGGCTGACTGCAAACAGGTCTGTTTAGGAATAAACACTGCTGAAGGAGTTTCATGACAAAGACAGTATGCAGATGTGGCTGTGGCTCAGGCACAATGTTTCAGTTGGCAAAACTCTGGCAGATCTGAGGCATCATCAGTAAGGCTGAAAGAGAAGCGTCTTAGACAGAAAATAATGCTGGTACCAGGTCCCTTCCCAAACACAGTGGTAGGAACAATTAGCTGCTCATGTGGTCCATGGCTGCCTTTCAGACAGAAGTCACCGTGATGGAGCTGAGACAGGTGTGTGAGGATACTTACGCACCAAGATCTTAGTGTGGAATGCACACAGCAGCTTCCAACTTGGGATCAGAAAAGAAAACACACAGAGCCCTCTCAGGCTATGTGTGGGCCCTCCCTGGAGTGCTAGTGAGAAACAGGTGTGGAGGCACATACCTGGCTGGCCTGTAAGTTGTGCAGACCCAGTCCTGAGAAGAGCTGGTGAAAGTGACCTGGTTTTCAACATTCCCACCTAGGTGTGATCCTGTCCTCTGAACTGAATCTCACCAGCTCTATGCTCTCTCCCTTTGCCAGGGACAAGGAAAGAACAGCTCTGTAGATATCAGGCCCTTCTTTATCACAAAGGCAGGGAGAGATTAAATATTTGTGGAATTAAAATTTCAATGAGAGCTAGGACTAGGTCTATCTATAGAAAGCCGCTGGTCATCCTTCCAGAGCATTTGGCCTGCCACTGGCTGACTTAGCTCCTAGGTTGTTCATTGAGATGTCAGAAGAGGGTCTAAGGCACAATCAGTAACCTTGACTTACACGTCAAAATTGGAAGCCTGGATAGAAAATGTATCCTCATCTAGGGCCTCATTCCTAAGCTTTTGGGGAACTCCATCATCTTTAAGGCAAGTCCAAGCAGGCAGCTGTCAAGCTAAATGACACTACACAAAAATAAAACAGAGCCCTGGCTAGTGCAGGCAAAGACAATTGCTAGCACTGGGTAGTTAGGAGCTTGCCTGAGGCTAAGGGCTAAGCAATGTTAAGTGTTATTGTTAAGCAATGTTAAATCTTCTGCCTCCAAAGGAAAATGACTTTATTTCCTTTCTCCTGAGGCTGGTGTTTCTGGAAAGCCTGGTGGCTTGTAATACAACCTCATTAGCAAACCCCAGGCCTTGACTGGGACCAATCTTACCAGTCTGTGCAGCCCCCAATTTTCTTTGGTAGTAAACAATGAAATCAGCATCCCTTTAGTCTGGCCCGACACAAATTATTGCTTACCTACTCTCTGCAAGTGAGTGGCTGTTTTCTGAGCTGTTCTAATAAGAAAACACCAAGACACCCAGTTTCACTAAAGGGCCTCTTTTCCATTCCAGCCTACCATCCCCTTTCAATTCTCCCAGGCTCAGTTCTCATTTCACAGGCCCCTCAGCTGTGGGCTCTCTGTTCAGCCATCTCTGGAGCCTCCATCATTCACCTGACCCAATCCTAGCCCCCCCTGGGATCCCATTATCCTATTCTCTATAGATGGCTCAGTGCATCAGCACCTGATGTTGCTCTTCCAGGTCTGTAATCAAGTGTGAGGTCCTAAGGAATGAGCAAGACAGCAAGACACGCTGCATCTCATCTGTGGTTCCCTGCACATGGAAGGTGGCTGGAGAAACTCATAAAACCCACTTTATCATCTCCATTCCAAAATTCACATTAGGCAGCACCAGCTGGGCCCCTGCTGCTGGCCAGCATTCCTCTTAACCATGTGATCAGCTCCCTGGACTCTCCCACAGTGGATGTTCAGACCCTGTTCTACCAAGATGACTAAACATCCCTAAGCAAGGTCTCTAGAGATGACCTCATTTCCTTTCCGTTAGGACCCTGAGGCATCTGACATGAGCCCTGAACTTCTGCTCCCCACAGCTCAGCCCACTGTCTTCTCCAACACACACACGATTCCCAAAGGGAACCCATGAGGTCTAAGCTTGGAGCCGGGCCATAGGCTCAGCTTAGTCACTTACCACCTGTGTGGCCTTGAACAGTGATCCAATTGTTCCAGGTTCTGCTTCCTCATCTGCAAATTGGGGGTGACATCAGGTTCCCCATCCAGTGGTGGCAGTGTAAGAATCAAATGCATGACAGTAATGTAATCAGTGAACAGCCTGATGTATTTGAGGGATTTTCTTTTTCTGTTGTTTTTTTATTTGATCCGTAGGGATGACATTTTTCCATCCTATAATGAAGCAAGCTCATTCTCACTGGTGTCTCTGGGACCTGAGCACACAGACTTTTTCTCTTCTGGACCACATCTCTTTAAGCAGAACCCCCTTCAGGCTGTCTTCTCCTTGACTACGATGGGAAATTCAGAGGCTCGCCTGCACAGCTTCCATCCTGTGGAAAATGCAAGGTTAACACCGGTGTGTCGATATGCTGAGGATCCTAATGCAGAAAGTGTAGGCTGACCCCTGGCAAAGTCCAAGAGTCCAGAAGATAGGGAGCAAGATAGCACAGCAAACCACAATGATTTGAGCGATAAGCTGTGCTGATGGACAGTGCAGGGTTCCTTTAGCAAGGGAATCCATATAACAGATCCACGGTGCTGACTTGATCTAAGCAAGCGGACAGGGCCTCTACCCAGGATTCTACCCAGGGTAGAAGGCTACGTATGCTAATCTAGCTGCTGTAGCAGGTAATAGGGAAGCGGTGCCCCTTTCCCTCCTGAGAGGGGCCCCACACATGTTATCTAGATCTGAGCACTGTTGACTCAGGACAAGGGTGACAAACATGCTTTAGGACAGATAGCCTCAGAGGACAGGGTTATCTCCACATACGCGGCTTTGGTACCCAGCCTACAAATGTTGGCTCTATTTCTACAGGTTTCTGACCATGACCTAGAACTGATTCTGCCTGATTCCACTTACAGCTGTTTCTTTGGTATAAATTCTCTCCTATATATTGAAGGATTCCTTTCTCACCACTGTAATGAAGAATCCAATGGAATGGGTCACCTCCATACCTCTCACTTGATGAGACCCCAATCACAACTGTCTGCTTCTCACACAAATCTTTTCAGTTCAGGGACACCTCAGAGTCCCCATACCAAATGTAAGCCTCCTCCCTCCTCCCTGCTGCCTTCCCTTTATCTTCCATGACGTTTGTTTCTCACCTCCTCTGTACCACTCTAAACACTCAGAATTGCATTGTTTGTTGATGTGTTCTACCCTCATTGGTCTAGAATTCCTAGAAGGCAGAAACTTTGCCTCATACTACTATTCACACCCGTCACTACATGCAGGACCACACGTACAGTGGGCTCTTGTTACATTGGGATAAAGATGAGCACACATTTGTTTTCATTCAAGTAATTTAGGAGAGAGAAATTCTCCAGAGCTTTCTTGACAGTCTGTCTTAAGACTGTTTTCCAATATAGTAAAGATTTCTCCATGAGAACGTCTCTTTTCCCTGGAATCAATACAAGTTCGGACTTCTAAACAGTTAACCCTTTATAGCATTTACTACGTGCCAGGCACCTTTACTTGCACTTTGCATGTATTGACTGACTTAATCCTCACAATATCCCCTTGACTCAATAGCATCCCTGTTCTTCTATTCAAGGGCAAGGGCTCTGGGTTAAGGAAAGTAAATTGCCTGAGTTTAAAAGGGAAGTGACAGAGCTGGGACTTGAACCCATGCCACGTACCTACCAGATGCTGGAGTTAACCACTGCAGCTCACTTTTCCTGGCCACGAGTCAGATCCACACACTGTAGTTACAGTACTCCCTTATATTATTTTATCATCTGCTTTGCTTCCTCCCTAAACTGTAAGTGCCTTTGAGGACTGGGACTGTGTCTTATTCATCTTTGTATATGACACAGAACACTACTAATATTCAGGTTAAGTAATGCCTTTCAACCATCTCTGTACTGCTGTCATAAAATCAATTCCTTCCCACTTCCCGCGGGCCCTTCATTTGAAATATGAACAGTTTAATGTGTAATTGCTGGATGAACATTAAGCAATATACTTTGCCTACCAAAAAGAGAATCCTGTTTTGTTAGAACACTCCTGAGACTGGAAAAAGCAATGTCTGCAAATTGGTACTTTGGTTCTTCAAGATTAAGAATAATAACTTCTCAAAAGGAAAAAGATTATACCAAACCTTTCGGCAGAACTCTGTGTAGAGAGCTGTTATGGAGAAAAAGAACCCTTTTCCCCCACCAATGAATGACTGCTCCAGCCACATTTGGCTTTTGGTCCTGATGTTGCACTAGCCCTTACAACATATGCTATTTGTGAGAAACGTACATCTCTGAACATCTCACATAGCCTTCAGCTTGGTTGTGATGAGGAGCAACAACCTAAAGCTGATTTTGGATTCAACAGGCAACTTAAGAAGTGGGAAACAGCTTCTCCTTTCTTCCTGGGAACCCAAAATAAATTCGCTTCTAAGTATGTACCCAGTGCTTTCAGATTGGATACGATTATATTCCAATCAGAAGAACCCTCCATGAAAACATATTCCACTGTCTAATCCAGTCAGTTGGTTTGGTTGATTTCAGCTTTCTTACCTGTGTTTGCCTTTGTCTATACTCAGAAAGGTCCTGATCCCAGCAGGGCCACGGCTATTTGTGAAGACCTCTGTTCACTGTGATCTATCCTAGCAGCATTTTATCTAGGCAGCCTCTAGGTCCCTCCCTGTCATGTCCTTCCATGCTGAACGGCTCTCCCTTACAGCTTTCTTTGACCTCTCCAGTTGGCTTCTGCTCTCCTCGCTCGCTGCTATTGAATTCTCATTGCCAAGCTATCTATATCCTGTACCTACACCTACACTGAAACCTATACATACATACACAGAGAGAGAGAGAGAGAGAGACAGACAGACAGACAGACAGACAGACAGACAGACAGACAGAGACACAGACAGAGAGACAGAGACAGAGACAGAGAGACATATGAAGGGAGAGAGAGAGAAGTAACTTGGTATATAGATTGTGTTGACATTCAGGTTCTGCAAGGATTTTCCATCAGAGCCACACTAAGGGTCTTCAACTGAAGATAATATAGCTCAATGATTCAATTAAAACTTGAGTAACCAGAACATCGGGTGAATGTGTGAGGGGAGGTTGTTCATCTGGGTCTCTGAGCTGTATAATTGACTACTCTGCCACATGTCAGCTTATCAAATAACACGCTATATAGACAGAGATGGACTGTAGGTAGAATGCTCTACCAGATTCTGAGGCCCATACTACTATTCAGCTAAAATACTACTTCCCTGAAAGCCTTGATCAGACACTGTGGTTCGTGGTCCTTCTCTTGACACCTTTCTCATGGGGCAACTTGATCTGAATGAACTTCCTCACCACCAGAGGCCTGCCTGACGAGGATAGCCTCGGCCGCTCTGCTGTCTGTGTGAATGCTCAGACACTGCAAGAGCCTGCCTAGATAGAATCACACCCATCTGCCTTTGACAGAGTTTAATGCCTTTAGAAAATCAGTGACATCCTCCTATCCTCCCCCATCCCCAGTCTGAGCTCTCCCATCCTTTCTCCCCAAGTTCACTGGTTTGAAAATCTGGCCCCTGGTCTCCCTTCCCTAGTGGAGCGAACGGCTTGTTTAAATGACCTCTGACATTTCCTCAGTTTTAATGCTCAAGACAAAAATGATGAATTAGCAGCACTTTAATTCTTTTCGAGATGACTATGTGCCCAATGTCAACTCAAACTTCCTGAAAATGCAAAAAACCCCCGGCTTGGAATGTCGCTTTAAGATGCCAAACAGCCGAGATCAAGGGTTAATGCTTCTGCCGTATCATTTTTATGTCACTTAGTTCCTCAGATAAAAGTCCATTTTAATCAAACTTTTCATCATTTCCTCATAGGCAATATATCCTTGGTGCCAGTTAGAGTATTTGATATTAATTATTCAGTCGAAGGCCTCCATTATGAGTTTAGTTCGAATATTTGTGATTTAAAACATGTTAAGACCCATTACAGTCCTGATGTCCCCAAAGTAATTTTAACTGAATCTTGATGGGCCATATATTAAATTCCATACTTTTTTTTTTTTTTTTACTTTTTCTCTCATTCTCCATAGCAAATTCTAAACTGTTGCGTATTTGTTGGCTAAGTACTTTTTTTAGGGGAAGAGTACATGCCTGCAAATTCAAGAGTGCCAAATATGACATTACCTTGGACTTGAAATATGCTAAGCTTGGTACGCTGACTTCCATGTTTTCCCTCTTGTGTATATTTAAAGGAGTGTTAGCACTTGCTTCCCACTTCTCCAGCCAAAAAGCAAAGAAGGTTGTTTTGTGCCTAGGCATCTGCTTAATTTAGACTGCTGCTCTCTCGTTTTTCATAGTCCTTGGTAATTCTTGATGTTTTCCTATTTTATTACCATCCCGCCATCTGCCTCTAGAAGCTCATTGCCCTGGAATTTTGCGGTGGTGGTGAATTTCCTTACAGTACTGCACTGTTCTGTTCAATGCATGTACTCTCATTCTGCACCCATTTCTCCCTGGTGGTTACATACTGCCAGCTGTTTGCTACTGCCCATTGGCTCAGGTTCCTGGGTTTGCCTTATATGGGCATCCCTGGATTAACTTGCTGCGTGCAGGTCACTAATTCCTTCTTGTATCTGATGCAAATATTTTCTGCTGTCTGTACCTTATAGTTATTTTAGATAACACAACATCACTACAACACGTAAGCATACTGGGTAAAACATTTGTGCTTCGCCAAATGTGCGACCGTATTATATTATTCTATAGGAGTCATTGACAGTAAAATCACTAGGTATATTTTTCCTCTTTATACACCAATATCCACATGAAACTATTTCAAAGATCCCATATCTAGTCTTGAGCTAGTCGGTGGGTATTTAGAGAGAAAACCGGACCACAGGCAACTGAAGGACAGAGAGCAGGTATATAAATGTTTCCAAGATAAGTAATTCATCCGTGTCCTTTCACGCGCATGATCTTATTCTGTCCTCTCAGATCATTGCCTATTACAATGTTCTTTTAGTTAATAATTGCAAGTCTTCTTCAAAATGGCAAAAGCAGGACCAGAATCCAAACTCAGCTCTTTCTATTTTCCAGGCCTTTTTATTTCTTTTTCCTATACCTCCAACTGGAGTCTCAGTTGGTGAGAACATCGTGCCTTCTTTTTTCTGGTGTATAGCTTGCTTATAGAATGGAAGATATCTTAGGTCTTTTAAAGAGCACAACCATGAGCTGGAGTGTAGCTGAGACACTTGAGGCCATGAGTTCAGTCCACAGCAGAGTCCCCTGTACCAAATACCTATCATTCACGTTAGCAGCTTTCCAAAGAAAATGGAAAATGCTGAAACCTACAGGCTATGAGAAACTAACAAAAGAAAATAGTGGAAAATTTATGAGGAAAAAAAGGGTTTTTAGACCCTGAATGATATAACTTTTAATCTAATAGCCCTATGATGAGCTCCCCCAAGGAAAACCAACTCAACCACATTTTCTTTATTAACCATTACATTGTTCCTATTGGGAACAGATAGTGGGATCTGAATGGCTCTGGCTGCACAGAACCTAAGTGCTGAGGACCAGCTTCCCAGACCCCAGACTTCACTTTGCAACACTCTTCTACATTTGGACTTGTAATGGAACATGAGAGACAGAGTCAGTATTTGATGAATATCTATTATATTCTAACAAACATGGGAATGCTTTAAACAATTGCTTCATCCATTTCTTGTAATATCCTGATGTTTGGATGAATAAAAATACACTTAAGGATGCAAAGCAGTATGGTCAAGATTGTGGGTCATTCTGCTTCTTTCTACCTCTGAAAGATCAGGTCTCTACACTATGTCAAGGTGTCTTGTTCTAGCCTCCCTGAGAACAGTTTGGAGAGACACATTCCATAACCATCGACAGTGAGACAGCCCTCCTGGTACTGAACCTTCCCTAAACTAGCACAATACGTAACTTGGGAACAGTAACAGGAACAGGTCCTTTGTAGGCATTCAAGATTACTACAAAAAGACACCATGAATCATGGAGCCCCCTTAGCATATGCGATTGAATACCAACCTCTTCCTGCTGAATTACCTTTGAAACCTAGCACTTTTTAAAGACTGGCTTTGTGTTATACAAAGTAGTTTAAAGTATGTGAAATCAGTTGGTTCTCCTTCAGCAACTCTTATAGCCAAGAGAGAATTCTTAATCCTTTTAGGGTATGGTTCTGGCAGATCCTTGAGGGGTCATGGATGAGATGCAAGTACCAGATCACTGTGGAAGGTTTGCTTCAACTGACTCTGCTACTTCAAATCCAGGAAAGGGGGGATTGGCAGTAGATTACCGCGGCAGTGCCACACAAGCCCATCTGTGCCCTTGTTCTCATGTGGCACAGGCCCCACGACCTCAGTCATTATGCGGAGAACACCTTGGTCCAACTCCATCATTTCCAGCAAAGGCAAACATTTGTTGTACAAATGGGAAAGGGGCTGGTACAAAAAGAGCAGCTCCCAGAACGTGCTCTGGCCTATATTCCAAGTCTTCAATTAAACCTAGACAGAAGTGTCTGGGGCTTGTCCCAGCAGAGCATTGTCCTGCACCACAATTAGTACAATTGACCCTTGCGGTTGAATGCAGAATGACATGTTAAGTAGGTGGGAACCTGGCAATTCACGTTGGCCACGCTCCACCAACAGGATGCACTGAGGCATCATTAGTCCCCTTCAAAACTGGCCGATGCCTGGAAGTAGACAGGGTGGTGACTGCTCAGACAAGGTCTCTGCCTGCTAATTGCCTACATGTAGAGGAGGCAAATGCAGACCCACGTCCAGAAATGATAGTGTCTGACAGCCTGGCTTTTACAAGAAATTAGAAGGAACCGTAATTGTTCTAGCGGGAGTCTAAGATGGAAAACAAGCGGGTTGAGCTATTTTGAGAAGGCATTTTCTGCAGTGAAATTCTTTTCCCGGAAACATTCATGTAAATCCAGGATGGCGTTTGTATCCAGCTTCTCCAACATTTCCATTCATATGTCGGTACTTTTGGTGACTTAATGATCTAGACCATGTGACAATCACATATAGTACTTCTGCCTCAAAATCAGGTTCATATATAAGACAGAACTCATAGCCAACACATTTTACGAGTAACTTTCGGATGTGCTGCCTGTACTTTGGCCGAGGCAGTGTGAGGACTGCTTGTTGTGGTCCAGTTACAGACAAGCCACTTACGTTAACGCTCTCAACAGCTTGGATTCCTCAGTCCTTGTGAGAGCCCCTTTCATATCTAATTAACAACAATAGTAACAATAATAGTAACAGTAAGTGGGCTGCATGGAACTATCTATGCAGCTTTATCAACCAAAATAGATGAGCTAGGAAAGGTGTCGACCTCATATTATCCTATCATTCAACAGCTGTCACGAACTACTTGCTAAGTTGAATATGCCCAGTGAGCCCCCAGAGGAACACAGTCAGTTCAGAAGTAGTCATGTTCAAATGGAGAAGAAAGTAACTTTATGAACAAGAAAGCATAAAATATCACTATTCTGCCCAGTACACAAACAAACAAACAAAAGACAGACATTATTCAGAAAATGTAACATAAATTTGGGCTAAATTAAGGGAGGAAATTAGATATGAGTTATGTTCTGAAGGGGGTTAAGGAGAAGAAATAGAACATAACAGGCCATGACAACATGTTCGGTGGCCTTGTAGAAGAAGAAGGCTTGACAAACAGAGTTTGAGAGAAAGCTGAGTGGCTGGAGTAGAGATGATGAGAACTGAGCAGGAGGGGCAGAAGTCAGATTCTGCCTGGAAAAGTGAGTGCTGTTTATATGTACTCAAAGGTTAATAAGAAGACACAGATGAGTTTCAAGTAGCCGGAGGACAGAGTGAGAGACGTTGCTTTGAAACCTTGTCTAGCTGCAGAGTGAGCGGAGCTTTGAGCAAGCCGGAGAGGATGCAGGGCAGTTGGAAGGGATTTAGAGCACTTCATGGGAGATGTTGGTGGTACATAAGAGTGGTGGTGCTGATAGCAGAACTGCAGGAGGAGGTGGAGAGCCTGACAGCTCAGGATGATGGATCACATGTGGGCGTGGTGGGATAAGTGCATCCAGGTGTCAAGAAAAAGATTGAGACACACTGCTGGAAGGTAGTGCCACGCCTGGAAGACACTGAGAGGGGATAAGGCTGTGGGAAGATCCTGAGTGTGGGCTGGCGGGTTTTAAGGATCTTTCATCTCTTTGTATGATGGAAAGAGGGCTTCCCTTGGATAGGAAGTGAAGTGGCTGCCCAAGGACACTATGCAATGTATATTCATGAAGTCTGAATAAAGTCCCCAGGGCATCCCAGGGAAGAATGATATGATGAAGGCCAGAACTCATACTCAGAATATGCAGAAAAAGAGGCAGGAAGATGGTGGAGATCCCAGAGGCCTGGGCACCAGCCTGTGGCTATGACATGTCGTCGCTGTTTATGTGGACAGAAAGGCTCATATATCACTGTCTCTGTAATTTCATTCTGGAAATAATATTTTTCTCAAGTAGGAAGAATTGATGACTTAATGTCATCTGGCGTTCTGTGACTAAGCATCGCTCTGACCCCGTATAGCCTAAGCATGAGGGTCAGAAGGAAGAGTGGCAAGTATTTGGCTATCTGCACTGTGCTTATAGAATTGAAGGCCCTTTTTCTCGAGAGCCATGTACTAAAGTGTGCGTGGGTGAAGAGGCACAAGTGTTCAGTTCACTCTTAAGTGGTTCAGAAAATAGTGTTATGTCTATAGACTAAATATATATGCATCTTCAAGTGTTTACACAAAGAGAGGAAGGAGGAGGATAGGGAAGAATGGAATCAAATGAGGGAAAGGATGAATTATAGAGTAAGTGGAGCAAAGTATAAGTGATAGCCTTGGATAAGGGATGCAGAGATCCTGTACTACCATCGCAACAGTAGCAAAGCGTAGACATTCTCAAAAATTTCCAGAATCCATCCACAAGTATCTGTAATAGATCTGAGTGCTGAGATAAGGGAGGGGCATAGCCCTGCTGCTACAGTGAGCAAGCCTTAGATCCCAGGATCCGCAATGATCTGATGTCCTGATGGTCTCCCAGGAAGGAGAAGACATAGTTACAAAGTAGCTTTAGGCTGTCCTGATACGTCCAAGTTTATTTCTGAGCTCCCTATGGATTAGTGGTATCCCGAGTGGCAGCGAGTGGGGGCAGTCCTGGATGAAAGCGTTACTGAGTTCTCTTCATTTCACTCAAGGAAACAATTCATTGGAAGGATGCAAGGTCTTTGTCAAGTTCATTTTCTACTGAGTGCATACCCAGGACATCACTGAAGTGGACCTGCACCTCTGAGGTGCTCCTGAGTTTTCAGGGAGCCTGGAATGTGGAAATTGGGTTTGATTTAAAGGTACTTAACTCAGACACTCCCATGAGTGAAGGATCGTGGTTTAAGTCTCTTTGGGGAAAGTGCTTAGCACTGTGGTTATAAAAGCCCATATAGCAACGTTTTGCATTGATTTCGGATGGCATCTGTGCTTCAGTCAAAGATGGTAGGTGAGCTGAGTGGCCATAAATGCATACAAGCATATAACACAAGACCTGAGTTCTAGCCCCAGAAACCACATTAAAAGCCAGGTATTGCATTATATCTGTACAAAGAAGGCAGGGGCAGGAATATTCATGAGGCTTGTCAGTCTACCCAAGATCCAGATGCCAAAAAGAGCACTTTATCTTTAAAAGCAAGGCAGAAAACTCTTGAGGAGCAACAGTGCAGTTGTCTTCTGAACACCATGTCCTCTGTCTGTCTGTCTGTCTGTCTGTCCCTGTCTGTCACTGTCTCTGTCTCTGTCCCTCTCTGTCTCTCTCTGTCATTGTCTCTTTCTCTCTCTCTCATACTCTCTTTCTCTCTCTCTCTCTCTCTCTCTCTCTCTCTCTCTCTCTCTCACACACACACACACACACACACACAAACTTGATCAAATGCAGGATTTCATCTATGAGTGCCTGGGTCCAGATTTTACAGTCTCCCTTCAGTATCAGTTGTTCTGTGGTCCATGTTATTATATCCAGGAAGCCCAGAAATCAGTCACGAGTTCAATTAAGATGCTTGATCTCATTCTAGAACAGAAGTATATGTCATAAGTCAAGCAGGCTACAAGATAAAGTCTTAATGCATAATTGCCAGGTCAAAAAATGTGAACGTTTCTCAAGTCACTCATATATATTGCTAGATTGACCTTGAAAAAGGTTGTGCCAAATTCATGAGTCCTCTACCAGTACTGATTACAAATCACCTGTTAGAGCTTATGTCAGCCAAGCATAGTGGTACACACCTTTAATCCTAGCACTCTTGAGGCTGGTGAATCTCTGTGAGTCTGAGGCTAGCCTGTTCTTCATGGTGAGTTCCAGGACAGCCAAAGCTACATTATTTTTTTTGAGACCCTGTCTTTCAAAAAAAATAAATAAATAAACTTGTGCCAATTTAGTAGGTTAAATGTAGCAATTATGAAAACAAACTATTTTCATTTGTTTTCCAAGACAGGATTTCTTTTTTTGTTTTTTTGTATTTTTGTTTTGTTTTGATTAGATGTTTTCTTTATTTACATTGAAAATTTTATCCCCTTCAATGCCCCCCACCCCATCCTATCCTCCCTCTCCCTGCTCACTAACCAGCCACTCCCACATCCCTGTCCTGGCATTCCCCTACACTCTATACTGGGGCATCAAGCCTTCACGAGACCGAGGGCCTCTCTTCTCATTGATGTCCCACAAGGCCATCCTTTGCTACGTATGCGGCTGGAACCCAAGACAGAACCTCTTTCTTTTTTTCTTTCCTTTTTTTTTTTTTTTTTTTTTTTTTTTTTTGGTTTTTCGAGACAGGGTTTCTCTGTGTATCCCTGGCTGTCCTGGAACTCACTCTGTAGACCAGGCTGGCCTCAAACTCAGAAATCTACCTGTCTCCGCCTCCCAAGTGCTGGGATTAAAGGCCTGTGCCACCACCGCCCAGCTACAGAATTTCTTTCTTAAGGCAGCTCTTCCCCTTGACCCTCTTCTGGTGAATCTAACCCTCAGTATCGTGAGCATGTGGACTTGGGAACTGACAGGTTTTCCCTATATCTTCTGCAGGATGCATTCCTGTGGTGCTTAGCTCTCGTTCATACTAACTTGAAATGTACTGCTTAGACACAGCATTTCTGTCATTGGAGAATGATCTACAGTAGTCTTACTTACAGTTTTTGAATTGTGGCATGCTCTGGATTCCACTGATATACCAGCTTGCAGAGGATAAGGCATGGTCCCAGTCAGGGGCTGGAGTGGGTGGGCTGAGGGGGGTCCACAGTCTGGAAGGGGAAAGCAGAGGACCAACAAGATCCTGTCTGATTGGGGGTGAGTGCTGAGTGCTGGAGGGGCTGGAGAAGAAAAAAGGCCTTCTTGGGAGTCTTCATGTTAAGGCTATGTTTAGGGGAAGACCTTCCCTGTGGCCATCTTTAATGAAGCACCTCTCTGAGATGGTCTTAGTTTGGCCATATTTCTTTATTGGAGGTGGATGTGAACTAATACACTTTATTTGGGGTAAACCAGGGATTATATAATTTTGAGGAAAGGCATGAGAATATCCAGGGAGGGAAGGTCATTGACTGAAGGCTAAGGCTATTGAGATGCCTTATTAGCATGGTCCAGGTGCTATGCTACAATGACTGACTGCCCATGGCCATCTTAGCTGAGGGCCATGGTTATATACTCCATAGCAAGCGTGAGGGCAGGGAGGAAGCAGCCTGACTCTTGCCATCTCAAATCTCTTATATTCCCAGGATTTGAGCATGTTCCACTTCGCCAGTCCCACGCCTATCTGGTGGCACGATCCACGTGGCCTACATTGAATGAATGTATTTATTAAATGTATAGCAAGCCAAAGTAAAAAAAATTAAATACAAAGGAGAGAGAGAGAGAGAGCGAGGGAGAGAGGGAAGGAGGGAGGGAGAGAGGAAAGGAGGGAGGGAGAGGTGGAAGGAGGGAGAGAGAGAGGAGGAGGGAGAGAGAAGGAGGGAGGGACAGAGAGAAAGGAATGGAAGGAAGGAAGGGGAGAGGGAGGGAGGGATAGTAAAACATCAAATTGGGTATCAACTAGGGAAGTTAAGGCATCTGGCATTTCAGACTGAGCTTTTTCTCCATGGTTGAGCTTCCCATGGTCATCTTTCTGGCTTCTCTTTCCCACAGAAGGCATTTTTATATAATGGTCCAAGCAATAGTCACTTCTGCTGGGAATACTTTACCTCCTGGCTGTTCTCACAGACACAATGGCTCTTGGGCGATTTTACTGTTCCTTTTCCTCCCAATCACATAGTTAGAGGGACCAGACCATGCCCAGACAAGGAGTCTTGGAGGACACTTCAGATAAATATGCATGCTTCTGAAGTGGTGGGGAGCCAGTTGCACTTCCAGAGCCACCTTCTCAGTGAGCTCAAACAGCACAGGAGAATTTTCCAATCTAATGCATATTAGACTCTTCCAACTCTAAAAGACGGAGTGCAGTCTTGCTGGAGGCCTTGTCTTGCAAGTGTAGGTGTTAATTTGGCTAAACCCAAAGGATTCCAAAAAACGGAAAGGGTCTTCGTCTGGGGCTGGCATGTGGCTCCGAATCTGTCCACTGATGGATTGCAGAGGCGCACCAGACTTTCTGAAATCGCATGCCAAATGTTTTGTGAGTAGCATTTTGCACATATTCCTAATAGAACTGGCAGGCAAGAGAGTTTTGTGGCCCAACAAGTTGAAGATTTACCAAATGAGAGAATGTACTGTAAAACCCTTCTGAGAAGGGTCATTTTTTTAAAGTCCCAAATTGTGGTTCCAGTGTGACTAATATACTCTTTCGCAACAGAATGATAGTGACTTCCATTTGTATTGTATTGTAAAGAGTATTCCATTTGTAAAATGTTATGAAAACAAAGTTATCTCAACAGTAGCTTACTGGGTTGGAGGCTGCCTTTAGTATCAAAAATATAATCACTTCAGCAAATGACAAAATTATGGCCCACCCTGCAGTCCCACACAGAAGGATGTGCATATATGTCTGTTCGGAGCATAGTCTTGATTTGTCGTTAAACACAGTGAAGACTTCCCAGCAGGTAGAATGACATCATCTTGCCCATGTGCCCCCATGTCCTCCCACAGAAGCACCTGTCAGTAGTACAGAACCGCCTCTAGCATCCAAAGGCAGATTTGTATGGTAACCACTGCTCCTTAAAGGATTACAGGGCTGGAGGTGGCTGCATAGGTAAAATGCACCATGTGCAAGCAGAAGAAAAGCCATGTGGATCCCTTGGATCCACAGAAAAGCCAAGTGTGTTATAGTTTAGTCCCATAACCTCATTGCCAGGAACACAAAGACAAGTGGATCCCAGGGACTCGCTGGCAAGTCTAACCAAAATGGTGAACTCTTGGTTCAGTGAGAGACTCCAACTCAAAAAATAAGTGTAAAGCCATAAAGGAAGACACCCAAAGTCAACCAATTGCCTCCACACACACACACATACCCACAGACAACCAAGCATAGCTGTATATTTGATGTGCACACACACACACACATATAACATGCACACAAAAACACCAGAAAGAAAAGAAAGGAAAAGGAAAGGAAAGGAACAGAGAGGAGAGGAGAAGAGAGGAGAGGAGAAGAGAGGAGAAAAAGGAAAGGAAAGGAAGAAAGAAAGATAGATTCACATATGCTGTCTTCCCAGCTTTAGATAATATTATAATCTCATCCCCAGGAAGTAGATAGGAAAGGAAGTGTTCATGCGAATGAGCAGGCAACAAACTCCATGGGAACAAACATACTGTGTTGATCCCACTGTAAATTATAGCAGCATAAAGCCACAGGAGAACCAAAGAGTAAAATTTAATATTAAACCATAGCTACCCTGCCATAAATAAGTTAGATAAAGAACCCACTTAACATATGTGAGATATTAAAATATATTTATATCCAAACCTGTATTGTGTGTAGTTGCTTATATGTCATTGGCAATATTTTATATTGAAATATCAGAGATTTTGGCTGCTGGTAGAGGCTAAATGTATTCTCTTTCTGAAAAGCCAAATATCCTCAAATAAAGGATTAACCAATAGTTCAATCTTGAAGGGCTGCTGTATCTTTGCTCATAATATGGATTTGTGACCTTGTCCAGCCTTCTTAACACCCTCCTTGCCTAGCTATGGGATATTAATAAGAGAAAAGGGTTGCATAAAACATCGTCCAAGTGTGAGACTTCTTGTTTGCATGTGAGTAATTTCAAGTGGCTTAGGATGAAGTGGAAGAACCTGCTCAGTCTCATGCAAATTAAACTTAATGTTGAAAGAAAGGTATTCTTGCTTGAGAACTCAAGATGCTGGAAATTCAAGCCTACAGACCCTGGAGTGCAGCTGCAGGGCAACCTTGTGTAGTCTCTGAGGGAGCAACCAAAGAAAAGATCTCAAAGAATCCACAGCTAGAGTAAAACAAAAATAACCCGATGTCCCGGAAGGCTCTCCTGGTATTATGAAGAAGGCTAGGGTAGAAACAACAGCCTTTGGGTTTTATCAACCTTACTAATAAAAGTCACTTGGCTTTCCATAGAGAAGAACAGTTGGTACAATATGGAAAGGTTTAAAGACCATTAATTTCTTGAAATGAAACAGCTGGCCTTATTGGCTATTAAATAATGAGCCAGATTCTCCCCAGTGCCTAAGTCACTCTCTGGTAGTAAATTAGGCATTTAGGAAGGTACATTAACTCTTTAAGAAGATTAGAGTTTGATTTGGGGCACTTTATACATAGCAGGAACTCTATAGGGAATCAGGCTGCAGATAAGCAAAGAAAGGGTAAACACAAGATAAGTTATGATAGCAAAGCTTCACCCATAGCCAGTGTTGACTGGGTGACTTGGGTGGCTTAGGAAATGGAAGAGTTGAGTTGAGCGATACTCAATCTATTGTTCTGAGTTTACATGGGACCATTTGAGACAGAGTTGACTCTTCATTCAGTAGACTTTGAGCTAAGTCATGTTTTATATTGGCACTGAGCTAGACATTGAGGAGATAATCTTCAGTGTTTCTGGCATATTGAGGAAGAAGAGGCAAAGAAATTGTTGCAGTCAGGTAAAATAAGTGCCAAATGAAATTTAAAATAGAGGGATAACACCTTGTACAATGTGCTGAGGAGTTTACTCTACCCAAAGGGGCTTCATGGTTTGATCATATTTGCATTGTAGAAAAAGACTTCTTCATGATTTTGTGGAGAATCACCAACTGAAGGAGCAAGAATGAAATGGAGAAAGGCAATATGGAGGTGCTGATGCAGTTCCTATGAAAGATGCCAAGTGACTGAAAGCTAAGAGAGGAGGCAGAGAAGGAAGAAAGGACTGTGCTGAACTGATGTCTACATAGACAGAGTCTTGGAGATAAAGAGGGAGGTCAGAGATTTGACTCTAGAACTCATGGCTTGGGCAACAGGATGGATGCGGGCATCGGTCTCCTAGTTAAAAATATGGTATTGAAACGGTTGTGAACCGCAGAGGCATGCGGAGACGGCACAGAGAGAACCAGACAGGATCTCTGTAAATCATCTAAGAGACACGCTGGAAAGAATCTGAGATTCATAATATGGTATGATTCCTAAAAGTTAAACTGAATCTCTGAAATAGTATTCTGTGCCTTGTTTGGTTTTGTTGTTCTGTTTTCTGCTTGAAGGGAGGGATTTTAAGGATACACATGTCTCTAAATGAGGTTCTGACATTGTTCCCTATTAAAGGGATGGGAAAGTAACAGAAATGATAGTCTCGGGGGGGGGGGGAGGGACTTTTTTCCCAGGGAATATCAATAGTTAATAAACCATATATCTGAATATGGGGAAATGTGTGCTCTTTGTGAAAAATAGAAAATTTCACAGGTTGCAGACTAGACAAATTAACAGTTCTCTCTCTGTCAGCGCTTAAAATCTATCCTGCAGCTTCTCTCTATGCTCTGAGGTGAAACGTGCCAACAAATTGGCTTAGATGATCTATCTGAAAATGTGGAAGAAATTATATATTGGAGAGAAAGAGGGAAATTCTTATATATTAAGAAGTGTTGACAACCTCACCACAGCATAGCAAAAGAGAAAATGTCCTTAAAGACAAAACACTTGAATTTCAGAAACCACGGTTACACTGTTATATGCCCTTTGCAGCAAAAGTTGCAATTTTTTTTGAAAGAAAATTGACATCAAAGTTGCCTAAACCAATAACCCCTGTGGCAGCTTCATAGTGAGGACCTCATGCTTTAGGAATTTGAAAAGCCTAAAATTAAAAGGGTGGAGAGTTTGTGCATTGCTTAAAGAGAACTTAGCAAAGGCAGAAGACAGGACTAAACCTGGGCCTCAGTGGTTCTTGCAAGTCCTCGAGCCATCTTAGTGGCACTTGCATCGAGGTTTCCAGGTAGCTGAGGGCTGTTGTGGAAGTGGTTGCTCACAAGCCTACTCTAGGTGAGGCTATCAGCTGTACTACAGTCTAGAGTGAACTCTTACTCCTGTAAAATCATCCCCCAGACAGACCAGAGCCAGGACTAGTTAGTATCATCGGTTCCCAAAGAGACCACTGTGTATTTCTAGTGGTAAGCAACTCCACTTTTCACTTTTTTTTGTGATGTGTGTGCATGTGGGAGGAGGTGCATGGACTTGTATAGAAGCCAAAAGTAGACCTTGGGTATCTTCCTCCATCACAATCTACCTTTTTGTGAGTAGTAAATTCTTATACAGTTTCATACTTATACACTATATATTTTAATATATCAGGACTGGCTCTGTGACCCTGAGTTCAGAATCTGGTGAGCTCACCAGGAGGTACACAGCTAAATACCATACTTCCTGGCTTCCAGAATCTGCCTGATGCCAACATATCAGCAGTATATACTCAGGCCTAATGAGTCCCTTCCCACACCATAGCTGACTGTTAGGGACTACCAACTGCTGCGGACTCAGTACCAGTCTGCCCAGTTGCTATGAGTTCAAAGTATATCTACCTTCTGGCATATGCCAAAATCAGTAACGATTCATGGACTTAGATACATGTCTAAGGGATGTCTGGGGGATGATTTTACAGGAGTAAGAGTTCACTTCCTGCCCTTATGTGTGCATACAACCTCACCGTTATCAACATCGCTCTCAGCAGTATGGTTCAGTGACTATAATTAATAATGGTACATTGACAACATAATCACCCATAGTCCCTGATGTTAAGGTTCTCTTCCAGTATTATATGTTCTATGGATTTTGACAAAGGTGTAATGATGCTTGTCTACCATTGTGATGCCATACAGAGGAGTTGCACTATCTTAAAACTTCTCTGTGCCCTACTTGTTCATCCCCCACCTACTGCCCCCCATCTCTGATGACTACTGATCTTTTACTGTCTTCATAGGTGTAACTCTGAATGTTACGTAGATTTGTATAATAGAGAATCTTGTCTGGTTGATATTTCATTTAGCAATATGCATTAAGGTTTCCTGAATGCTCTCATTGCTTGTTTGACCAACGTTGACTAGCATTCTGCTGGGTAGCCAAATTAGTTTGTGTACCATTCACCTACTGAAGGGCATCTTGGTATTAGCCACTTCCAAATTGGGGCAATTGAGATAAAACTTCTGTAAATGTCTATATGCAGAGTTCCTGAGACCCTTGACTCTCAAATCGTTTGGGTAGGCTCATAGGAACATGATTGCTAGATCTTATGGGACTGTGATCTTGTAAAAGACCACCTTCCAAAGGGGCCAAACATTTTGTATTCATACCAGTGTTGTGGAGAATTCACTGTCCCACATCATGGTGTCTTGTGTTATCAGGATTTGCCCATTGTCATAGGTGTACAATGGTTTCCACTGTTGGTGGTAGAGCATCTTTTCATGTTTGCTTGCTATCTTTATCTCTTCTTTCATTCCTGTCTATTAATAGTTGGGCCCATTTTTAAAAATTACTTATTTTTTTCATGTTTCAGGAGTTCCTTATACATTTGGATATCAGATGTGCCTTTTGAGAAATATTTTTTCCCAGCCTTCTCTTTTCATTTTCTTGACTGTGGTTTTCATACTGCAGGAGTACGTTTTTTCTCTATTTAATGAATTCCAGCTTATCAATTTTTTTTCTTTTATGCATTATGTCTTTGGTGTATCTAAAAAATCAACACCTTGTCTATGATAATCTATGTTTTCTTCTACTTTATCTTATAGTCTTTTGATTTGTGTTTATGCCAGTGAGCCATTTTGAGCTAATTTCTGTGGCAAGTGTAAGGGCCAGGTTTACATTCATCTTTGTGTATATGAGTGGCCTGTTGTTTTAGCACATTTAGTTTAAAGGTTGTCTTTGTCATGGTATTCCTTTGGTCCTTTGATAAAGTCCAGTTAACTGGTTTTATCATTCAGTTTCTGGATTTTCTGTCCCATTCCACTGACCAGCTTGTCTGTCCTTTGGCCAGTTCTGCACTGTCTTGATTACTCAAAGTTTATAGTAAATTTTGAAGATCCTCCACATTTGTTCTTTTTCAATATTTTGATGGATATTATTCTAAGCATTTTACCTCTGCATGCAAACTTTATAATCTGCTTACCAATATCTACAGAGGAACTTTCTGAGGCTTGTATGATATCTTAGCTGATTTTCTTAGCTGTAATAAATACCCTATGAAGTGCAACTTAATGGAGAAAGGATTTACTTATTTATATAAGTATGTATTTACTCACTCAGAGTTTCCTCCACACCCTATAGTCAAGTATCACTCATCCATAAAGAGAATGACATGATGTCATTTTCAGGAAAGTGGGCATGGAACTGAAGATACCATGTTAAGTGAAATAAGCCAGATTCAGAAAGACCAGAAACACATGTTTTCTCTTATACAAGGAGATAAAAAATAATATTTTTATACCTGATAACAGAAGCAGGACTAGGACCTCTTAGAAAAATGAAGGGAACCAAATGGAAGTGGGAAGAGAGAA
>NW_022196896.1:88820409-88832719 GCF_008632895.1 Mastomys coucha
AGAAAAAAGCAAACTTAGTCAAAACATGTGAGTGTATATAGAGAAATGAAATGCATCCATTTGTACAGTTAATATGTATAAACAACTATAAATGAAAGTGAACATTAAAAAAAACAGTTAAGGAAGGCACATGTATGCTCCTTACAATCATTCTGCCATGTGTATAGAAAGCAGTAACTAAATTATTGGCAAGGTGCATGGGGAAGTCTGTTAAATATAGAGAAAGTATCCATGTCCCAAGAAATTAGAACAACCAATGTAAACTTGAATTGTAAAGGTAGGTGATAAAAGTTGAATCATAAAACCTACTATTCATGGGATAGTGTCAAAATGGTTTCCAAAGTCCCAAGCTGACCATGTTATATCCAGATTTTAGTGCTAACTATAATAAGCATATGGTTTAACATGTAACATCAAAATGTGTACAGTTCTAGCGTGGACTCATGAGTTGGTATATACTGTTAAAGTATCTTTCTTTTATCCTTTTACCCCCACATTTCTAGCTCTTCTCCACCACTAGAAATGTATAAGCTTTGAAAGGGTAAGGTCAAGGCAGTGAAAGCACCTTTAGTGTTTACTCTGTGCTTCCTAGCGAAACAGTTTAATATTTGTTTTTAAATGTTGATTATGCCATAAGTAACATTTAATACATTTAAGAATCTAAGTAACACAGTGAATAATTAAATGAACCAGCAAAGTGTGACACAGGTAAGTGTTCTCATAAACATTAGGTGTCTGCGGTTCAAAGATGTATTCTTCTTCCTCGAACTTGGGTGTTTTTTTTTTCTTTTATAGACACCGACTTCTCTTCTCAAAACAGAAAATGAAAAATGAGAATTATTTGTAACCTACATTTTAGGAATGAAAATAAGTGTGGATAGGGTGCATATCCAAGTTAAGGAATTAATAGAAGTACCTGTACATGAGGGAGAAAGGATCCACTGTATCCGAGTTATAGCTTTTCCTGGCCTCGCTCTTCTTCATCTTGGGAGATGAGTCTCCCCTGTGACCCAGAGGTACCTTTGCACTATTGGTTTGAGAATTCGAATAAACCAGCTTTAGGGGTAAAGTCCTCACATGGGTGGCTTTGTGCCCATAGGGAAGGAAGGCATCTGTGGTTATAAACCAGCATGCACCAGAGGCTGCCAAGGGACTGGGGCTTTGTCTGAATGGATGACAGTTTTAATTTCAGTCTCCGGCAGAGGTGGTATCAAGCCAGCACTACTTCAAACCAATTTTGCAAATCACATTTTGTGGCTGAAAATTGGTTTATTGCACTCGTCCCATTTTGGAGGTCAGAATTCCCTGGTTTGTGGTGCTGTCTTCGCTGAGGTGGGACAGCAGGCAATGATCCTCTTTCTTCTAATTGAAATGACAGCATATTCTATCACAGATTAATTTTAAATTATCTATGTTTCTCTTCTTTAATCAAGATGATAAAAAACAGCACACATAATTTTCTGTGCTATTCTTTTAATTTTTTTTTCAGACTAATAACAGCCGATTGGCTCTTGACATTTATTACCATGCATGGCAGTTTCATTCCAAGCGTGCTAGCTTCAACTGTTTATCATTTTAGTCTTAATTATTTTTAAACTTGATTTTGTATCAAAGTAAATGGGGAATAAGGCTTAAATCATAGACACTGCAGAGACTCCTCTTGGAACTTAAAAATGATGCTATCCTAAAGAGAATCTGTCCCCGGATTATATCTCAAGCTGAAATAAGGGCCTTCTTACCGGAAGAAATATTTCTTTAAGATGAGTAGTTGCAAGAAGTGCTCATCTGCGAACGTCTACCAATTAGAAATGGCTCCAAACCTGAGATGCTTTAATAATGTCAGTTAAGCAGCATTTTAGCTCATTTTTATAACACATTCAGGTTTGGTGATTTATATCGAGCATTAAACATAATAAATTTAGATCTTTGTTCAAGTATGAGGTAAAGCATATCTGAATCACCCATTTAGCCAAGTGCCCCTAGGAGGTCCGATCCTACACCATCATTCATGGCTGTAATAAAACAAGTTTCTCCTGTCTCTGCTTGGGCATCTGTAACAATGGGAATGGCATGTGTGTTGCGACACTGTAACAGGAGGGCATGCTGGCATGGCTTCATGGCCCCGACCAAGGGTCAGTGACCAGAGAGCATCCATCAATGACTTTACTCTCAAATTAGCACCCAACACTATGTTAATGTCTATATTTTTAGCCACACAAAAATTCAAAACATAAATTTCGGTACCTAAAAGCAAGTCCCATTCTACATAAGTAGCAGTTTTAAAAGAATTAATTAATAAATTAAAACACAAATGAGAGCTGAGGGGTGAGGGAATAGATCAGTGGTGACGAGTGCTGCTGTCCAAGCTTAAAGATTAGAGTTCAGGTGTGAGCCATCCTGCCTGCACCTGTAACCCCAGCACTGAGAGAGATGGAGACAGGAGAATCACGAGGGTTTGCTGTAAACTCCATATTCAACCAGAGACCCTACCTTAAAAGAGCAAGGCTGAGAAAAATAGAGCAGCACCTCTGTGCTCACAGCAGCAGGTGCCTACACGCACACACACACACACACACACACACACACACACACACACACACACACACACACACACACGCACACACACACACACACACACATACACACACACACACACGCACGCACACACATACACACACGCGCACACATACACACACACACACACACACACACACACACACGCACACGCACACACGCACAGCACACATTCATTCCAAAGACACAAATGGATCTCGGTTAGGAGATAAGATTCCCCCTGTCAAACACAGCAGAGAGGTTTAAAGCTTTCGCTATTTCAGCCACTATGCTGACAATTCTTTCATTCTTCCTTTATTTAATCATGGGAAAGCATGAGACACTAAAATACACTGGGAGAAAAGTGTTCCCTTTGATGAAGCAGTAATTATAATAGCCTTCTGTACAATTATCATGACAAGTTTAATTCTGCTCTGATTCATTCTGAAAGTGACTTGCAACAAAGTTTGAGCTGCAATTTGAGTATAAAATACCTGAATTCCTATGTGAATACGTACTGTAATTGAGAAAATGCTCATACCTGGAGTGTCAGGATGGGGTGGAACATTAGCTCTCTCATTTAAAGATGCCTTGGGTTGGAAAGATTGCTCAGTGACCAACAGAACTTGCTGCTCTTCTGGAAGATCCAAGTTTGGTTCCCAGTACCCACATCAGGCAGAACACTAACTGCCTGTAACTCCAGTTGCAGGTGATCCAACACTTTTTCTGGCTTCCACGGGCACCCACAAACATCATATACACACAAACAATCTAAAAAAAAAAAAAAGATGCCTAAGCCATCTAAAAGATGCTATGGCACTTTTGGAATGAAAAGAGGGTAGCAGATGTCTCCTTTTCCAATGCGTGAGGTCATTCCCCCCTAGGCAGCCTTTGTGAAGTGGGGTTACAGTCAGCATGCACAGTCTGGGTACAGCTCAGATCAGCCAGCCCAAGTCCGTCCCCATGCACTCGATCCTCAGTCTCAGATAGATAGGTCTCAGCCTATGTCCTGGAATTTGAAGTGTACCTCTCATTGAAATGAAGACCGGTCCTGTGAGAAGTAGCCAGGCTAGCCCATTACATCACTAACATAACATCCAGTACAGTGTTGCCTTGAGACACTAGCTGACACACCTGCCCCAGTGTGAGCATTCTCTGCAGATCATCAACTCAGGATAATTCATACCCCCTCCCTTGACACACCAGAGCCTGATAAGAAGTAATGAAAGGAAACAGAAATAGGAAACATTATTTTTAAGAACGTTATTACAATGCTGGTAATTAAAGCAGAAAAATATAAAATTGAATAAGTAATCATGCTTCATTTGTTTTAATAATTGTACTTGAGAAAGAGCAGGTTCAATCAGAAGGACAGGGAAGTAGCTGGAAGCTGTGTTTGAGGTTCACAGTGAGCCATCTGGCCTCTGTCCATCCTGACTTTAGTTCCTTTGGGATGTCCTTTTGCTTTAATAACTGGAGAAATTAGCCTGGGTGGTGGCTTTTTCCTTACGTGTTTTTGGCTATGAAACAAAGAGCCAATGGGACCAAACATGGAGAGGTTTTTTTTGGGTTTTTTTTCTTTGTTTGTTTGCTTGTTTGTTCTTAAGGCACCTGGGAAGGCATATGAGAGGTAGGAGAAGGATTTTGGAAAGTGTCATGACCTCTGATAGCACTGGCTGAGTGACCCTGAGGAAAACTGGGCATGGGCTGCTCTCTTGATCACTGATGGGAGGTTCAAACCACAAAAAGATAGGGTGAGTAGTCTCACCAACAGTCCCCTGTGGTAGCTGGGGGAGGGGGTATGAAATGCAGGCCATCTGGGAGCCTGAGCATCACCAGGGTAAGAGGAAAAGGCTTGCAGCATGGCTGCTTGAAGGGATACATATACATATATATGTATATATGCATATACATACACACATATATACACACACATATATATACAAACATATATGCACATATATGCACATATATACATATACACACACATATATATTTGTATAGAAACATAACATTTGTCTTAGAATTTTACTGCTGTGAATAGACACACCATGACCAAGGCAACTCTCATAAGAACAACATTTAACGGAGGCTGGCTTACAGGTTCAGAGGTTCAGTCCATTATCATCCAGGCAGGCATGATGCAGGAGAAATTGAGAGTTCTATATCTTCATCTGAAGGCTGCTAGCAGAATACTGGCTTCCAGGCAGCTAAGATGAGGGACTTAAAGCCCACACCCACAGTGACACACCTACTCCACCTTCTCTAATAGTGCTGCTTTCTGGGCCGAGCAGATAGAAAGGATCACAACATTATTGTAACAGAAGGTGAGAAACTGGCTGTTCTTGATTTGGATGGAAAGAAAATGCATGATGCCTGAACCCTATGGGTTCCTTTGGTGAAACAAAAATGAGAACCTTACAAGGGCTTGGAGCCCACATTTGACCTACTCTGCCAGCAATACCTGTGTCTTGAGCTTAAAAGTCTGCTGGGAGGGGATGGGAGAGTCAAAGATCCTCACCTCTGATTGCTGAGCTCCGCGCTCTCTCGCCTATGTGAAGGATAAGGGTTACTGAGAAGTAGATGGCACTGGTACTCAGAACCAACTGTAAGCAAAGAGGAAGTCACCTCACTTCCTGCAGGGTGGAGTAAAGAGAGGTCGAGAGTAAAGAGAGGGGATTCGAGAAGGGCATGACAGTGACACCATGCTGATAAGAGTTTGGGGGATGGTGCTCACTGGCTGCCTGTTCCAAGCAAAGCCTTGCATACGCTAATTCATCTAATTCTCCCTTCAACCCACCCAAGATGTTTCTATCCGTTCTTCATTTTATACCTGAAGAGAGTTGACCTCTTGCACTTATTACTAAATTTTAAGTCAATAATCACAAATGCAACCAACATGGATCTGATAAAATTATCTAAAGCCATGCTCATTTGGATGAGTTAGAATAAGCATGGGAGAAAGGGCAAGGGATACCTACCCAGCACTTCCTCCTCTCTTTCACTTCCCTCTGCCCCTCTGCTCCAACATGCTCCTTGCGACCTTCTCTAAGCAGGTGTTACCCTTGGCAACCCTAAGACACTGAAAGACATTTTGTTACTATGTCTTTAAAGCCTGTATTTTTAATATTCAAAAAAAAATGTTTAAAGGCTAAAAACGTAAGCATCTGAGTTAAAGAGATAGCTGGGTGGGTAAAGCCCAGGCCTTAGGACCAGAGTCGGGAAACCCAAGCCAGGCATGTGTGGCAGCCCCTGCAATGCCATCACTTGGAAGGATAAAACAGGGCAAGTTGGCCAGAATTGGTGGGCTCCAGGTTCAGCAAGAGACCTTGCCCCAGTAAATAAAGTAGAAAGCGATCAAGGAATTAACCAGACATCAACACTCTCTCTATGTGTATATATGTATATGTATATGTGTCTATGTATACATTTGTGTAAAAATATGCACATTGAACGTGCATACATACTCACACCACATGCAAATCTACATACAGAATAACAGTAAAATCCAAGTAGTCACCTCTTAAAATAATTCTTTGCAGATCAATTCCATCCAATATGTCAGCCATAGCCATGTATGTGCTGTGACTAGTCCAAATTGTGACATTCTTAAAAGTTAAAATATACTTAATATCATGCTCTAAGACTCAATACCAAGAAAATTATAAATTATGTCGACACCAGGTTAAAATGCTAACATTTTGGACAATGAGTTAAGCAAAGGATATTTCCATTTGCTTTATCTGGTTTACTATTCTTTTGACTGTGACCATAGAAATATCCAGGTTGTATGTGTGACTTGCCTTGCTTCCTCTTGTGCAGCACTGCTAGGTCTTACAGCAGAGAGGAGCTAGCTATACATCAGATGCACTCACCTACTGGTGGGTTCTGATGAGCCATTACTCAGCTGAAAGAAAGATTGAAGGGGGTGTGTTCAACCAAACTTTTTTTTCTTGAAGGCCACTTTTCCTCCCTTAAATTGTACATAATACCAGGCACACCTGGCTTCCCAATAATTGCACCCACAAGTGGCTACATGCAGACACAATTAGGTGCTTGCAACTTGTTTGATGGTGCAGGTGTCTAATTGTGCCTACAAATGGCCATTTGGCAGGCACTGCTCATTTGTGCACACAGCTGATTATAGGCAGAAAATGGCACCAACCAAAAAGAGTCCAGTGTGACAAGCATGAAATAGGTCAGAGGTAAGACTGCAGGGGCATGAACTAAGTCAAGGCTAAGTATGCAGAGGTATGAAATAGGTATGAAATAGGTCTCCAGCAGGTACATAGTTTTGGCAAGACTCTTTCAATTCTGTGAGATACCCATATAGGTGTTTGTGGCAGGAAGTATATTTGCAATGGAGAGGCTGGGAGATGAAAATGTGTATATAAGCCCCACCTCACAAAGCAAATGCTTTCTTAGGATTTTAAGTAAATTTGGATACACAAAACCTACATTGTCAACCCAAGTAGCTTTAGAAATGGATGGAGTCCACCCTGCTGGGTCTGGCTGTTTATAATGACTACAAAATGCCAGAGTGTATGTAAGATTCCCCAGGGCCCCCTGGGCAAATGGTAGATTTTAAAGGGTTAATCCAATGTAATGAATCATTTAGTAAGGATGAGAAGGCCAGAGTAGTAGCCTCAGGAAGAATCATGGGCAGGGATTTAAACGTGGAGCAGTATGTGAAGGGGGAGTGGTGGAGGAGGTCAGCACCCCCAAGTGGGGAGTAATTGATATCCCCAGCTCTGCCTACAGCTGAAACAACAAGGCTGGACATGGAAACACGTTCACTTACACAGATCCTGGTGTCTGAAGGAAATGTGGGGAGACACTTGGACCCTGCCTCCCGGTTGGGGTGAGGTTATCTTGGAACCAGATTTCAGTAGCTTTAGGGATCAGCACTATTGATCATAAGAATCAACTCTGGGTCCATCTCGGGTTTGGTGACCATGAAGAATTTTGTTTTTCGGAGCTGACTCCATGTGCCGTAACCACAGACCTGTCTGGGTGTTGGTTTGGGGGCTCTTGGAAGGCTATAAATTCTGTAGCCCATGTTGAGAAATTCCAGTCACAGAAGCTTGGCTTCATTTTTTTTAGAACAGAAAAAAACAACTGAGATTTTTTTTTTCCTAATGAGTGATTGCTCTTAGTCATGTGTATTTATTTGCAATATAAGTAAACACATGATTTACCCACCGTGACAAATCCTCCTTTCTTGGAGCTTCACATCCTTTTGTGTCTCTTCTTTATTTATGATGATAGCTGCCTATTCTTGAATGGCAAAGCTATTGTAATAAATCTCCATAGAAGGCCAATTTTCAGTTCACGTTACTGCAGCCTGCATATGAGGGCGGCAGTCTAGAAACACATATTGATTGTCTTTTTTTAGAGACTCCATGACAGGCTCAGCTCAGGACTTCTTTCATTTTGACTGGACTGCAGCTCAACCTAATGTCAACTTACCATAATTCTTATGAAAGGCTATTATTCTATTATGATTTTTCTCTTTTGTCATCTAATATCCACAGAGGGTTCTGGTGGTGAGAGATTACTAGAGAATTTTCTCTATCTCAGATATTCCATCTTCTTCCCTCCCTTACTTTAAGGCCAGTGGAAAATGTTCTGTTTCCTATTATTAACCTCTTTTTTATACATTGCCTTGAAATATACATAAAGTATATGTAATTTATTTAGGAGGTTGGCATAAAGATAAAAATGATTTAGATTTCACAATTTTATAAATTCCAAGTCACGGTTTTCTTCTGCCTGATGTGCTGGCCTAGAATTAGATGCTTATTTAGTAGAGCAATTTGGCTCTGGAAGGGACTATCACAGGCGATGGTTTTTCTATTATACGCAGATGTTGCAAATTTTCAGTCTGGGTCAAGTGAACCTGTACTTTCTTATTACTTCAAATGTTTTTAACAAGTTGTAAACTTTGATATCAAATGCATGTGGCAGTTACCCAGCTGTGCCCTTCATCCCTCAAATTCTGAGTCTCTTCCAAGAAGCCAACACAAAGAGCTTCTTTGCCAACCCATCCATCTCTATCCTTGGGTTGCAAGAGGAATCATCACTGTGGTGAGCCTCAGGAGCCACATTTACAACACACTTCATCAGAGGGCCCTGGGAACTGCCAGGTGCATGTGGAATCAAGCCTCTAATCTGACACTGATCTAGGTCTCAAAGACCCAGCATGGTGTTGGAATGAGCTACTGTGAATTGAAAAATCACAGTAGGCCTTGTTCAAAAGGTAAATGAATGTTCCAACTCTTCCAAACTTTTTTTCATTTCTTTATAAACCACAATTATGTTTGTGGTGGAGACTTGGTTTTACATCATAGTGTCTTCACAAGGAGAAACAAACAAATAAAACAAAACTACTTCAATGGAAAGGATGCAGAAAGCCTATTTTCCCAACTCCTATTGACCACAGTGTGTGCTAGGGTACATTGGACCTACATTAAGCTGTCATAGTACTTGAGTCTATATTTGGTCAACAACAGTGCCAGTGTTCTGAATAGTAATTCTGGGGCCATCAGAAACTGTGTGTTCTCCAAATTCATGGCATGTGCAAAACAGTGTTCAGTAGCTGTTTGTGGTAGTTCCTTGTGTTGCCATTGACTCTGCTTTCAATCTGTGCCCTTCTCCTGTTGTAAGAAGACGAGGGAAAACTTACTGCTTTCAGAGCCTTGGGTGCTGGGCTAATCTTTGCTGTGTTCATTTGTCTGTCTTGTGGAGTTGCTGTTGTCTTTCTTTTCATTAATTTGTATTTGTAAAGTCCTCTTCACCATGAACTTTAACCTTGACAAAGGCTAGGAAAATGGATGGAATGCTTACTGTGCGTGAAATAAAAGAAGTCAGTCAGCTATTGTTATCTCTCTTTCTCTGGTCCTCTATTCCCAGTTTCCCACTTACAGCTGTCCTTGGCAGAGAGCAACTGCTACTGTATAAGTGGGATGAGATTACAGCCAGTTTATGATCTATAAAGTAAAGGCAGCAAGACAGGACTTTGTCTTGTTACCACTTGTCCTCAACAAGACATAGCATCTAGCACATAGTAGGCATTCAACTAAATTTTTTTTAAGAAGTAGACTAAAACACAGGAAGCACTATGCAAATAATGGGGAATGTGCCAGAGTTTTTACTGGTATCAGAAAGGACAGTTCTCAATTACCCAGTATGCTGAGTGGACATCGTGTTCCCGTAAGTTCTGTGGGCTTTCTAGTTAAGCCATGAAAATTCTTTTACTGAGAGCAAATTCTTTTGAGGAACTTTGTATTTTTGTCATTTAAAAAAGCAGTGTAAAGCAATAGAATAATTGTGACTGAGATGACATGACATGTTGTCCTAGTTTCAACAGTTTGTATCAATCCCCCCAAAAATTGCTTCCAATGACACTCAAATTTCTCATTTTTGTTGTGCGGCCAGACCTGGAATTTTAAAACTACATTCAACAATTTTTATCAAACATGAGTAACTGGAGTTTTTCCAGACAAATAATGATATTTTAATATTTTTTTTCTGTTAAGTTAGGAAATGCTAGTTTTAAGGATTGGCAAAGAAAAAAGGACCAAGGAGCAAAGTAGAATTAAGAGTCACACTTGTCCCTAGTTCTAGATATTCAGATACACACACACACACACACACACACACACACACACACAAATCTCAGAACTAAATGTTTAAAATGCATACACTCACTGTAAGTCATACTTGGATATTTACTATAAATTTAAAAATATAAGAGAGGTCCATATTTTCCCAATTTGTACTGCCAAGCCATGTCACGGTTGGGCTCGAACCCTTGGGGAAATCACCCTGTACTATGGCGCCAGCTTGCTCCATGGAAAACCCCCAGTCTCAGAGACCCCCAGGAAGCCCTGGCTTTATACCCATTCAAAAATACACAGCAGAGAGCCCAGGAAAGCTGGCCGGCTTTATTCTGCTCCTTTGAAACAAGTTTCCATATTCCTAAGCAGTGGAACAGTCTGTTTGCCATTCAAATAAACATCGAGAGCCTTATTACTCTTTTTATAAAATCAGTGTGCCGCAAGATGAGATGACAATCTCATGCAAGTCAGGCTCCTCAGACCTCCGGTCCCACATCAGCTTCAGATCCAAGCCCATTTCAAATGGTGAACGTAAACAGAAAGGCAGCCAGAGATGAGGAACTGATTAACTCTTGGTGGTTCCGTGACTCAAGAGATGGGCGTACAGAGGAGGTCATTCTGGGAACGTCCTGTGTATTTATTCTCCTGGGTGTGAGCAGGCAGGAATCACCCAGGTTTACCATTACATACCTAAGTGTGATTTACACAAGCACTTCCATCACTGTCACACACAGAAGTGCTTGAAGAACTTTCTGGAGCTTCCCCTTTCTTAGAATTAGATCACCACAACTGCTCATGCTATGAGGGTCAGTCACAGGTTCTCTGTGCCCAGGGAAATGTATCCAAGTACAAAAGCTCCACCAGGCACCATCCTAAACTTCAGGCCTCATTACCCACCCAAAATAATTTCATCACAACAAAAAGAGGATTATTCTGGGCCTTTTGCTTTCTACCTTCTCTACCCTGGGGATATTGGAAACTGAGATAACATGAGCCACTACAGACCTTTTATTCTCCCACGTGGTGTCCAAGGTGAATGACCATCTGCTCCAAGTAGCCCCTTCTATGGTACTTGTGTTCATAACCATCCGTACCCTTCTCTACACACAAACAATTGGAAAGTGACACTGGTCTCTGTCTGCATTGTATGGATATTTTTATACACCTAATACAGGAAATGAAATTGGCAAATATAGCTTTTAAACAATCCCCAGGATAGATTTTCCTCATATCTGGTTTCCTAAGAACTCTTAGAAAACCATCAGTGTTTGGTTTCCTCCTCATCACCCCTTGACTTTTTTTTTTTTTTTTTTTTTTTTTTTTTTTTTTTTTTTTTTTTTTTTTGCATTAGCTTGTATCTCAAAGCTCTTCCACCCTCTTGACAGCAGAGATTCGCACAGCAATCAGTAGACCTCTTTTCTTCATAGCCATTTCACAGCAGAGGGGTTCAGCCACTTTACCCAGCGAAAGCCCCAGTTGGGGACTTTTACTTTGAAGTGTTTTTATTTGACGTGTTTGTAGTTGTATGTACTCAACTACAAATGACTATAGCGCTCAAAGGAATGGAAAATCCCCAGTGGCAAGGTGTGAGTCTCGAAGAAGCTCTGCAGTAGAAGACTGTGACTCCATCTGAAGGTAGGCATAGGCTGATTCTCAGAACAACTGGATGCTACCACCAGGATGAAGTAGAGCAGATAGGTGAACAGCAAAAACCAGCAACTTACCAGCATCCCAACTTTGATCCCAAGGCAAAGGAAAGGCAGTGTCAAAGACGAAGAGAAGTAGGAGCAATTGTTCACTTAAAACCTTGTCCCAAGTTAACAAAAAGTAGGATGGGTACCAACCTTCCTGAATCCTGTCAGACCAGCAGACCCACCCACCCTCTATGTCCAGGTCTGATTATCATGTGACCCACAGTATGTTTCCTCAATGTCTCATGCATCCAGATAATCTTATATAAAAGAAAAGACAGCAGCCGGCTAGGGCCCTGAGCAGACCTTGGGCATAAGCTCCACAGCCAGTCCCACAACACCCAGAGGAAGCTCCACTCCCAGACACTCTAACACGCCCAGGATCAGAGCAAGTCCTGGACACACCATCACACCAGAAAAGCAAGATTCAGACATAAAATCACTTCT
>NW_022196896.1:88833593-88835029 GCF_008632895.1 Mastomys coucha
TATCTTTTCACAAATCCAGCCTTACAAAGGATAATAGATGGAAAACATCAACATAAGGAGCAAAACTATACCCTACAAGAAGCAAGAACGGAATCTTTCAACAAATCCATACAAATTTAATTCCACCTCTTACAACAAAACAACAGGAAGTAGCAATTACTTTTTCTTAATATCTTAATATAAAAATTAATATTACCAACATATCCTAATCAATTGAAATCCAAAAATATGAGGAATTAGAAATTTGTTGATTGTCTTCCAATGGTGCCACGGACTGGGATTTCTTACGGGGTCCCTTGTTCCGCAGGACGATGGGTTCTGGCCAGGTGTGCACGGGATTCAGCTTTGATAAACAGACTAGACACGAGTGGTGTAAGGTCTGAGTGTATTTCTCAAAAATGACATGAGGCTTTTACAATCGTTGCAAAAGAGAAATGAAAAATCTGGCAGCTCAGTAGTTGAGGTATATCTGAGGCCATCTAAAACACACTAGGTCTAAAACAGCAGCCATCTCTTCTGGACTGGTGCAGCACTGGACTGGCAGGCTGCATGGTCCTGGCCAGAGTCCCTGCGGGTGCGCCAGCCAGGAGGGTAGAGGCTTGAATCTCAAGTCTTCAATGCTGAATACTCGAATCTTGAATGTTCACTCTCTTGAATCTTAGCTGGTGCTGCACCCCCCCCCCCCGGGGCCCAAGCGCTTGGGCCCGGGGGGCTACGGACTACATGAATCTAAGTTCTGGTTCTAGACTGAGTGTGAGCGAGTCCAAATGCTGAATGCTGACTCCTTAGTCTAGAATGCTCAAAGCTGCAGACTGTCTCTCTCTCACACACACACACTCTCAGATTAAGGTCCCGCCCATCCTAGGTATAATGCCCACTATGCTAATCTTTTGGGGAAGTAGAGACAGTCTCTTGCTAACTCCTAGGAGTGGATCAGCAGTAGTACATGACTGAGAATGAGGATTTTACTTGACCTTGTCCTGGGATAAGTCTCTCATTCTGTGAGCTTCAGTGCCCTACCCACAATGCTGGAGGCAATTAGTTTGAATGGCTTAACTTTCCAAGCCGGGGTTTGACTAGGACGTTGGAACATTGGTAAGGTCAGAGAGCAATGTCCGAATTTTCTTTTACTAGCTGTAAAGAAATATCTTGGTGAGCTCCCAGCACACAAGTATGAGGACATATCTGGGCTACCTCAGAGTTTTGGGTGCCAGGCGACAATGCGGAGGCAGGAGACTGACTTTCCTTGAAGTTTACGCCTCAAATACCACCATCACGCAAAGTGTGTGTGGCACAATGGTCTCTCTAATTTGCTAATTGGAGAAGTAGGTCCAATATTGTACAATCCATATACACCTTCAGTTTGTATGTTCATGACAGTGTCTTGCTGTGTACAACATAATGGTCTTGAAATTTTGCTTCTCCTATCTCAGCCT
>NW_022196896.1:88835103-88839556 GCF_008632895.1 Mastomys coucha
ATTTCATGTTTTTACACTATACTATGGTTTTCAGAACAGCTTACATATTTCAAAAGTATTTATATACCAAAAGAAACGTAGACAGTAAGATTGGGAGGGGGCTTGTAAAGAACAACAAAGAGTGAGACTGAATACTTTGCTTGACATTTGTAACTCTTGTATCAAGTTTGAAGAAGAAGACTTTATAAGTTACTCTTTCTCTGATGCTTTTCCAAATCATCACAGCCAATGAACCACATTCTTACCCTCACCTAATGTCTGTGCCACCCTCCAAGCAGAACCATTGTTCATTGAAACAGTTGGTGAAAGACTTTATGGATAGACCATCTTAATACACACACCACTTCTTAAATGAATGTAACCTGTTCTCTGTGGGCTGAGAATAAAGTCACTCACTCAAATCAAATAGCTTTGACCATAGCAGGAAGTCTGTATCTAAAAATCGTGCCTACAATTCATTCCTTGGTGCAGCAGAGCTGTCAACTCTCAGCTTAGCCATGATGAAGGCAAAATCCTTTAGTGATATGAGGGTCACTGAAGTACAACCTTATTACAATGAAATCCAATGTCTGAAAATTGTTCTTATTTTGGGCTTGTACCACAGTAAGAGCCAAGATTTTAAACTCTACTAAATAGAAAACAAACAAACAAACAAAAAGACTTTATATATTTATGTTCATTTAAGAAAATACTAGTAATGATGTATTATTTTGAAATATATAGTTAATATGTTTGGAGTTATTTAAAATTTGTATTGAGAAAAATGTATGTATTTTTAATATTGCTGTAGACAAGCATCTACATAAGACTATTAATTTGATGTTTTATATCAAACACTTCCATAATACTCATTTTTATTGTTATAATATTTTATAAATTTTAAAGAATATGACAAAAAAAGATATTGTAGGTATTGAAGGGGGGGTCTCTGGGAGGAGTTGGGGTACAAAAGGGAAACAAGAATGTGATGTAATTCTATTTACTTAAAATGTTTTTAAATGTTAAAAATTCAGATATATTGAAATCATGTAACTTTTCTCCTCATAATGCCATAAAACCTTAAAAAAGAAAAAAAGAAAAAAGAAAAGACAAGGAAGTCAGGGGATATTATGTTTCTTCTGAGACCATGCTTGCTGGATTTTGGGTTGCTAGCCAGCTTCCTTTGTATTTAGATGCATCTTAGAGAGTCTTGTCTTTGTGAATCTGAACAATTGCAAACTCAAATCCATGAGCTCCTCTGTAAGCAGTGATATAAGTGAGGACCTGTACATAAGAAGCAATTTGAAATGTAAGTACTTACAATGTAAGTAGGGAGAAAAAGGAGCAACTGTTTATAGAGTATACTCTGCAGTGTATTTTGTATACATTTTTTAAATGAACATAGTCCATAAATTTTTTGGGAAAGTGGTGATAACTTGCCTCGTTTCCATCTGGAGGAAACAGATTTCTTAAAGAAGAAACAGACTCTCGAGAGCATACGAAAATATTTGTAAGGCAGGGAAAAGCATGTAAGAAGTTATGGAATAACAAATAAGTAAATAAAAAGTTAGAGCAGAAAGAATGGTAATAAAGATGACATGGCCTTCTTGATCACTTATCAAGACCCGGCACTTGGCTAAGCGTTTTACACAGTTCTCACTTAGCCTTCCTTGATGACTCGGTGGAAGCACCTAACCTTACCACCCCAGTTTTATAAACGAGAAAACTGAGATGTGCTGTGAGGATGAGTAACTAACCCAGCATCAGACGTTCACTGCCTGGAAACCCAGATCCACTTGCTTCTAGCCCTTTATTCCATCTTTACATGATCAGAGCAAGGTCTGTGTTAGCAGGCAGGACTGCTCAGCTCTGCTTGAGGTGGGCTGAGACTGACTGAGGCGACGGAAGCCTGAGATCAGGAGAGACACCTGGGAACCAGATTTTTTTTTAACAGTCTGGTGGGGTTTTGGTCCTGAGAGAAATTAAAATCTACACAGTTTGAGCAAAAATCTAAGGTCTCAGCTGACAGAGAGCTGTGAATTCTGAGGTGGGTCTTTAAGTGTCAAAGGCAGTTTTCTGTTGCCCCACCCTCCCCCCACCCCCACCCCCTGCCTTGAAGATCTAACAGCAAATTAAGTCACCTTTGCTATGGAGTTAAAACCCAAGGATGGGACCTCATTGCTTGGATGTTGGTGGGAGCTCAGAACATGCAAGGGTAATTTACAATTGGTTAGGGCTTGGTTGGCTACACTGTGTGATGCTGTATTGCTCATTTTATCCTGCAACCCTGTATGCTGACTGAACACAATACTCCATACTTCAGTGTTGTTATTTAAGTCCAAACCAATCTTATTTTACTTTATCTCAGTATCTTACTTTTTCAGGCAGAGTCTAGCCGTGTAGCCAAGGATGGGCTACCACTCCCGGGGATGGTACTAGATACCCTCCAGGATGTCAGCTGGGGAGGAAAGGCACACATCTTTCTTCCCATGAGCAATCAGTTGAAAGACAGGAGCAATTTTCTTCCCATAAGAGAACTAGCCTAGATAATATTCATTGTAGATAGTATGCCGAGTCTCTTGTACCAGCTGAGTGGCTTAGAGGAACTCAGTAGAAGCCCTTACCATCATGAACCCCCGGACGGCTGAGGTCATACCAGGAATCTGATAGATATGACTATCCCAAAGAGGCAGAGCTTCACTTAAACCTATAGAGCCTGCAAAATGTTAAAGACTGTGTGTGACCTTACATGATCATACTGAAGAGCTTTAAACAAAACAAAACTTAACTTTCCAGCATTATTACATGACTAAATAAACTCACCGGAAGTGCCTCTGATTCAGAGAGCAAACGATTGGATGGCAATCAGTTTGACAAAACCGAGAACACTTTGCTTGGCCTTTGCCTTTAACTCCCCAGGGTTGCCTTTTGATTTCATCCCCCAAAATGCCCTTTCTCGGCTTGCCCAAAGCCACCGCACCCTTACAGGAAAGCCAGTGTCTACATCGGGATTCCTCTAACTCATCCTCAGCTTGAGCTTCTGGGTCACTTTGCTCTCATCTGACTCCTATCCTGGGGCTCTTTCCTTTCTTGGTGGCTTGGTGATATTTGATGGTTGGTTTGTCACTTCACCATCCAAGTAGTAAAATAGCCTTCTAGAGCAGGCTAACACTATGGGATTCACCTGGGCAGATCCAGAACCACAGAGGAGAGATAAGGGGAAGATTTTTAAGGAAGATTTGATTTCTAAAAGCAATTCTAACCACCTAATCCTAATAAATGAAAAGGAACCCTAAGCATGCCAGAGTAGTAGATTTCAATTTAGTTATTTTTTTTCCCAACTTGATTTCCTCTATTATTTGTTAAATGTTTTGGTTAGCACCAATTTTTTTTTTAACCTTGACTGAATAAATTATCAAACGGCTTTAAGACTGCTAAAATTTATGTGGCCATTTTTAGCTCCTGGCTTTGCCAAGTTGTACTTCACTAAACTAGTCTTATATTAATCAACTAAGCAGAGAATTCCCCAATGAGATGTTAGTGAACTGTATGTTGTAAATAAAACAATTAAAAAGCTACTTAGCACCTCATCAAAGTGCTTAACAACCTGATAACAGTTACCTACATACATTCCTCGTAAAACCGTGGACTGAGAAGGCAAATTAGAGCCCACCATCTCAGAACTGGAATACCTCTGCCCTTCAGCGGAGGTCTGCTGTTATTCTACTGAGAGTGAAGATTAAAAAAAAAAAAAAAAAAAAAAAAAAAAAAAAAAAAAAAAACCTACAGTATTTATCTCTGACCCGGTCATCCCAATTATTACACAAGAGTAATATAAGATCTCGAATTCGTTTTACCTCAACTTTCCTCCAATATGCTTTTATGTATATCATTTCATTTGTTCTTCTGAGAAGAAAAGCACATATTACTTTACAGATTGTGAGACCGGGCACAGATAAGTGAAGAGGCCCAATCAGGCTTGAGTTCTTAACAGGTCAGGCTAGAAGGCAGCAACATGAGCTGAGGTCATCTTGCAGGAGATCCTGTGTGGTTCTGCTTAGGGTCATGAAATGGCAACTCAACAGAGACAGCCTAGTCTGTTGCCTTCACTTTACAGAGCTGAAGGTATGGTCTGAGAAAATAAGATGTCTTGTCTGAAATGCCCCGAATGGGAGCCACTCTTGGGAGTCACTGTCTGGAGACTGGATGGGAAATATCTTTTTAGTGATTTAAAGTGGACCGGGTAAAGCAGACAAAACTGCAGTCAACCTGCCAGCGGCCTCACTCTACAGAAGCAGACATGGGCAGCACGCACCTTCAGATGGAAGGTGCGAACTGGAGTTGATAATGTGGGAATATAGAGCATGAGATTTCATCACATGAAGCAGAGACCCTGCATATAAGTTGAAATACTCTCAAAAGCAGGAAGGGTTGGAGAAAGATAAAACTTCTCCAAGAGAGGAGAGGAGGGGAG
>NW_022196896.1:88839775-88853568 GCF_008632895.1 Mastomys coucha
AGGAGAGGAGAGAGTAATTCCAGTTGATGATGGCTCACAGGATGGGAAGTCTTGCATTTCAAGAAAAGCAGGAAAAGTTGAATTTTTACATGAAACACCTTAATTCTTATGTAAAATCACTTGAATTTCTAATATTAGCAGCCAGCTGGGGGGGGGGGGAATCAAGCACAGAGCACGCAGCTCTGTATTCAGTACGCATGTGTATGTTGATATAAACTAGCCCTGCAGGCTGCAGTGTCTATTCTAGGCTTTCTGTACAGTATAGGGAAGGCGCAGACGGTCTGTACCACTCAGATCTAAGAATGAGATTTGTTTGCGTTTGTATCCTAAGCCTTTGGTCAATAGAATTTTTTTTTAAATGGACTGTGAATTTAAATTCAAGCAGGACTGCGCACCTCAGTAAAAAGTGGTCTTTCTGTTTGCCTTGTCTGGGTCAGTTTGCATCACTGTGGAAAGGGAGCAGAGAGCTTGTCAGGAATTTTCACATGAGGACTCTGAGGCTCAAAGCAGCTGAGTCCTCTGGATCACACTCTACTCCAGAGGTTCTCAGCCTTCCTAATGCTGCAACCCTTTAATATGGTTCCTCATGTTGTGGTGACCCACAACCATTAAATTACTTTCTTGCTACTTCATAGCTGTAATTTTGCTATTATTATAAGTCATAATGTAATTATCTATATTTTCTGATGGTCTTTGACGACCCTATGAAAGGGTCATTCAATCCCAAGTCTTGCGACCCACAGGTTTCCATACAGTACTTGCCGTTTCTTCTACCTCTTCTGCTTGCTCTGCACTGACTGATGGCTACATCCTGAAGTCTCTCAGACAGACTGAGATTACCTGCCTATACCACAGGGCCAAACAGACACAGTACCCTTACCAGGTAGTGCAGTGGAACCTTGAAGAAAGAGGAGCACCATCTCTCTAAAGCCCCCAAAACAAGCTGGTGTGGGCATATGGGAAATAACATTTTATTTGGTAATGGCTCTTTAGTTTTAAATCACTACAGCATTTACTTTTAATTAATTTCTCTAAATTAGGTAACTCATACTTGTAAATATTTGCTTTCCTGTGATAAGCTTTTATTTAAATTATTAAAGCCACAGTTTCATGACTGACTTTAAGAATTGAGGTTTCCACTGCTCAGACAGAATGCATGTAGTGTTAAAAGGGGGAGGGGGCAGGGAATCGTCTCATACTGGTACACATACCCACACCAAACATGGCCAGCAGCAAAAGCAGCATTCAAAGCGATAGGAGACAGGATGAGTTTTCAGTGTTCTTTGAATTGTTCAAGGGATAAATCAATAAACCAGGGCATTAGGGAACAAATGTAGGGTGGAATAGAATCTGAAGGAGCCCCTTCACAATAAAAGCTCATCTTGCTGTCTCTTTTTGAAATACACTCATCAGTAGCTCTGGACCTAAATATCAGTGTTGCTATAGGGCCCCGGGATGGAGTGTGGAAGTATGGGGACACTGGAAATGGGGGAGGAGAATGAGGAAGAAGAGAAAAGTGGCAAGTTCAGGGTGAGTTCATAGTTCATCCATCAGTTTGGGTAACTATAAGCTTTGATTTGCTAGCTGCTCCATATTGCCAGCATCAAAGCAAGGCTGGAGCCTGAAGATGCTAGTCTAATGGTCCGTACTACACAGAAGGAGACACAGAAGCAATACATCTCACTTTAATAAAAGATGAGTTGAAAGTTAAATGTTAGTAATGACATTAATAGCCACTCTGACCAGCCGTGTAAAGACCAACCAGAGGATTTAGAAGCCTCAACAGTGGGGGAGGGGAGCATAAGTCACCAGTACCTACGAATCCCTTACCCGCCTTGATTGTTTATTGAAAATCATCCCAAGAATGCCCTTTCCCAAAGTGCTGCCCTAAATAATGAGATGGATTCTAGACAAGGGAACTGAGTGGAACCAAAGTCAGGTGGGCATATGGAGCCAGCCATGCACCTCAGAACCTGCCTAGTACCAGCTAGGAAGTGATTCTCAACCTGTGAGTCACGACCCCTTTGGGGGCCAAACAATCCTTTTACGGGGGTCACATGTCAGATATCCTGCATAGCAAATATTTACAATATGATTAATAGCAAAATTACAGCTATAAAGAAGCAATGATGTAATGTTATGATTGGGGGTCAGTACAACACGAGGAACTGTATTAAAAGGTCAGAGCATTAGGAAGGTTGAGAAGCACTGGTCTATGTCATGGTGAAATACATCATGAAATACAGAGGCTCCACATCAAAGTTAGCATGGAGAGGTAGCATACTTCCACTTACGTCATCTAGTAGAAGCCAGGAGGTGGATGCACTGTTGGCCATCAGGGCAACTGTTCCATTCATAATCCTAAATGTCACCTAGCCATGTCTGTGGAAGAATGAGTTTCACAACCCAAATTTCTCCCAGGTGACAATCTGAGTCCAAATTGTGTTGCCCCCAAATCCATGCCCCGGTACTTAAGGGTGGCACAAAGAAGCTCAGATTGCTACTGAGGAAAAATACTGGATGCTGCTTTCTGGAGAAGCCTGCAAAGAAAGGGAGATAGCAGCAGTACTGAGAGCTATTAATATAAATCCTTGCTCCCCATAGTCAACTGGCACTCCCATGTCCCATTGGCCCCTGATCCACTTATCTTTTAGCTACTTTGTTCCTATTAAAATATGAGCATCCCTGTTTATTAGAACAGAAGGTGAGCCTAGAAGTTTACAAAACTGTCTATAAACCTTATTTAATCTAATTAATATTACTAGGTATAAAAATAGGAGGGGCTCAGAGCATTTTACATGTTGGAGCACATACAGAAGTCATCAAGACTTAAAATCTGAGAACAACACATCTAAGCCCTGTAACTATTCATGCAGTCCCCAGAAATGGTCAGTTCCCTGCATTAGAAGTCACACTGTGTTCTCACTTGAGAGTTAGTTCACTGTGCTCAGAATTGCTTCAGGGCTGGTGACAGCTATCCAGCTGTCCTTTAGACTCACATGAACACGTCGTACAATGCTGGGCTGTCGAATCGCACTTTCTCAGCCTGGCTATGACATGCTCTGTTTGTCTGTGAGTCCACACTTGCTAGTGCTAATGTAATATTCCAGTTGAAAAGAGGTCCCAAGATGAAACCACAGGAGCAGGCACAGCCAGCCACACGTGTTAAGAATGCCTGCGAGAGTGGGATGCTAGGCTGAGTGGGAATGAGAGTTTTGATTTCAACTAGCCCACTATATTATTACATCATCCTCCAGAATGGTCATCGCTGGGGTTGTGTGCCCTAGAATCCTCACAACCTCGGAGGGGTTCCTTCGGCCATCCAATGATGCCCTATCTATCCTGTATCAGAATCCTCAGGGCCAATAGGAGAAAGGGTGCTTCCTGGGCCCCATCATGTCGGTTGAGTAAATACACCCTTGGGTATTGACACCAATATTCAATATGTTAGACCCTTGAACAAGGGCCCTTGCAGATAGAACCACACAAATATCTGTTCTGGCTTTCCTAAATGGGACAAGAAAAGTCTGTCTTCCTACTGTGTCAGCAGCTCAGAGTATCTGAATGGAATTCACACTTGGAATTCTGGGTGTTTGCTTGGCATCCCACCAGCACTTCCAGAGTGTTTAGCTTCATGAGTTTCCCAGAGCCAAAACACTTATTGGGAAACTCTTTTGCCTTTTTTTAACATTAGATTCAAGCAAGAGGTCCTGGCTCTGTCTGCCTAGGTGGACCCTGTGCCTTTTTACTGCCCATGGCTTTCAGTCAAGTCATGTACATCTTTGTTCTGCCTTTCCTGGTCTCAAGCCATGGATTATAATGGTGTCTACTCTATCACACTACTATGAAGAATAAGGAGGTTGACTTAGAAAAGCTGTTTGATGGGGTTGGTTTACCTTAGGCACTTGCAAAGGAACTATTCTGTTCAGCTTGTTCTGAATCTTTGCAATTCTAAACCACCATCTGACGATGGTTACAGAGCCCATGGAGCACAGTGAGCCCAACACTTAACATTTCTGTTCTGGATTTCAGAGTAAGATACTTTCGGTGCCAGAATCTTCCTGTGTCCTAATAAAACCTTGAAGTGGAAGCTCTCCCTCCCCCACCACATACACATCATGCTCAAAAGCTTTGACTTCTTAACTGTACTTCTTGCCTGGAGTGAGAAGAGATGTGATGATTACAGGTGATTTACATCAAATTCCTCAGGCTTTGGCAATTGATGGGAGAAGGGAACAGTGATTGATACAGGACTCATTTAACTGGTAGTAATTTAGAAATCAGTTGAAGGGATGAAGAGGTGGCTGTGTCGGCAATATATGAACATCTTCTCCAAGAATGTATATATGTGTGTATACATATATATATTATGCATTACTCATTATGTAAGTGCATATAGTGTATATATACATTACTCTAAATGAATATATAATCTAAAGTAGAGAGGAAAAGGTAGCTTTTGTGAATGCTGTGTTTTACCTCAGGAATATCCTGTCTACAAGCAGTAACCTTGGGTAGTAGTCCTATAGTGTTTCTCCTGAGAGGCCAGCTTTTAGAATTCAGGACCTTACAGGCCCCAACCTGTCAGCTCCTTAAGTCTGCCCTTGGAAAGGAACCATCTCTTGCATGATAATCAGATGAAATTCTCAGTGTTTAGATACTGAGATTCCAGAACTCCTGATATAAGAGAAAAAGAGGGAAGTAAATCTGTGTCCTGGTTGGTCAAGTTATGATTCTTTTCCTTGTTCCCCTTTCTCCTCCTCTCGGGCTCAAGAGACTATGTGGTGATTATCTTGTAGTGCGTCTCTGAAATGGATTCCAATGGTTTTGCAGCCATTCAGGACAGCTCTTGATTTCCACAAGAACTTCATCTCCACCTATGCATCTCATGCTTATCCTTTCTAATTGTCCCTGACGCAGAACTTTAAAATACTCTCACCCCCTCATAAAAGAGGTTATTTTAGCAGGACCACCCTTAGGTCTGCTAAAACTCCCCTCGTCTGACAGGATGAAGTACTCTTAAGGGCCGTTTTCCGTGTCTGTCTGCCCGACTGATGTAGAGGCTGGGACTCCCTAGACATGTCATTTGTTAGTAAGTGAATTCTATTTGTGGCGGTTGATGAAAGACGCCAGCAGAGGAATCAAATGGGGGTGCTCAGGACAGTATTTGCCTTGTGAACCCTCACGCCGTAGTCGCCAGCTCGCTTTCATTTTCTCAGGAACCATTCCCCTGGTGTTACAAAGGGCCAGGAGCGGCTGCACCGACACTGGCCTCTCTTGCCAGTCCTCTGCAAAGAACAGCAAGGGCCTTCTTCATAACGTGATGGGGACGTGAGTGATGAAAGGGGACGTTTTTCCCATAGTCACTTCTATATCATAGGTCATCAAATGGTCATTATATTTTATGGCTCTGTAAAATCTGCTGAAATCAAAGCTATGTAATAGACTTTGCAGAGGGCTCTGCTAATCCACACCAACCACATTCGTGCCTGGACCGTGGATGAAGCCTGGTAACTGGAAACCTGACCCTGAAGGAATTCCAAACACAGGCTAAAAGCATCTCTCTCCACATAACACAGGCAGCTTAAGAGCATATTAGTTTGCACTGCCTTTTTTTTTTAACTTTACAAATACTGGGCCCTCTCTGTGTGGAACATTTGAAGGAGTATAGCTTATTCACATCTTGCCAATAAGGACAGCACCAGGAGGCTTGAACCATATGGCTTGACTCCATTCTAACTCCAAATTTGGTTACAATCAGTTATTACTGAGGAAAAAATAAGAAAGAAAGAAAGAAAGAAAGAAAGAAAGAAAGAAAGAAAGAAAGAAAGAAAGAAAGAAAGAAAAAGAAGAAAGAAACCCGTTTAGACAGGGAGGTTTGGTTTGGTTTGATTTTGTTTTGTTTTGTTTTAATTGTCTTTGTTTGGGCTGCTAACACACACAGTATTTTATACAAATTAAGAGGAACAAGAATTTCCACTTTTGAAATTTATCCAAAACTTGGGGAAAAAAATCCAATCCATTTGTGTAAGATAGGCATTGTCCTTGCTTGTACATTCCTTGTGGTTTCACACTTTCTACTACAAGCCTTATTCCTTTACCTTTGAACTCACCTCTTAAAACAATCTTCATACTGGCTTGCCTCTTAGTTACTCCCCTCACACCCCTAACCATGGCTATTCAGCATCAATGAGCTTTCTCCACCCTACAAGGAGCTCATTGGATGAGAAACAGCTACGGTCCTCAATCCCAGGCATGAGACCCGCGCACCATGCTCACCCTGGTCAGCACTGTTAGAACTGAAGGTTACAAATATTCCTCAGGTCTTCCCCTTATCCGAGCAGGTCTTATCCACACCAACTCCTTTGTTCTCTCTGCACTGGTAGGAAAAGGCACCGAGTTACAGCAGGTGATAGGCTCTTTTGCATAATCCTAGTTTCTGTCTCCCTTGGGCATGTGTGGTTTATATGAAAGTCGTCCATCATGTGTATTTTGTGAAGAGAAGTGTATTAGTGCTAGGGCTGAGGGGCACTGGACCTCACCTCCACCCTGGAACTCCGTGCTTGAAAGCATGATTGTGTGTGAGTTCAACAGTCTCTCTCCAATCCTTTATCTAGAGACTTTTACTGGACTATATTTCTAGACATGAATCAAAATGTTCCTACATTACTGTGTTTATGACAGCAATAAAGAAAATTTCCTTGCCAGACAATTGTGAAAGGATTTTTTTAACTGATTCTTAAGTATACATAACCTGTACCTAGTAAATTCACTCTATACTTCACTTTTAAAAACGTTTTAATTAATTCTTTGAGGATTTCATACAATGTATTTTGAATGTATCCACCCCTCCAACTCTTCTTCTTAATCATCTTCTCCATGTTCCCTTCCCACCTAGCTTTGAACTTTCTTCTTCCTCTTCCTCTTCTTCCTCTTCCTCTTCTTCTCTTTCCTTCTTTTCTTTCTATTTTCTTTCTTTCCTGTTCCCCACAGAATCTAATTTGGGCTGTCCCAACTACTCTGGGGATGGGTCCTGCCCTGCCCCTGCTAGGGCTCCTATCACTAAAGAAAGCTGGCTGACTCTCTCTGTCCTAGCACTTGTGAAATACCAGTAGCTTTTCAGCTAGTGGTGGGATTTCATGCCCACCTTGCCTCCTCTATACTGGGACTGCAGCTGGCTGGAGCTTGCACGGGTCTTGTGCATGTTTGTTACGGTCACTATGAGTTCATATGTACATTGGCCCTGTTGTATCTGGGAAACTCTAATAAACTTTACAGTCTTTCTATGTTGGACCCAATCCAATACTTAACTCATTCCCTCTTTCCTTCTTTCCTCTGGAAAAAACTAGAAATCGGTCTTACTTCAACCATCATCCATCTCTGAGTCCCCCTGAATCTAATTTCTTCTTATTTCTCTGCCGTCCACCAGCCCCTAATCACATCTAACACTCTCTGGTTACTGTGTACATTTGTGCATGTTCCCTCAAAAAACCTCAGTATAGATTTATGGAGCACCTGTGAGACACAAAGCCCCAAGGGAGAGAGAGGGCAGAGGCATGAAGAGTCAGTGCCTACTTCCAAGAGGTCCACTCCCATGCAGGGTATGAGGCCAAGACAAAGGCAGAACGGATGACTAGCTAAGGCCAACAGTGAGGATGGAGATTGTCTCTGTAAGGGTGGTACCAAGATGGGAGAACTGACACCTGTCCTTGCACCTTTCTCTTCTCTAGTGAGAATACAGTGAGAACAGCATTGTAGGGAGCCTGCCCTTCCAATATCATCCCCCTCCCAAGCATGCTTGTTTAACCAAACAGGAGCATAACTTCCACCTTTCTATATATGATGATGGCTGGTATCCTAGCCTAGCTGACCAGCACAGGCTCTCCTCTCCAGGTCCCTTTTGCTAAATGAAAACCAGTGACATGGTAAGATATCACAAAGAGAAAGTCCTCTTGGACAGGAAGCAATCTATTTGTTACTTTATGTGTAAATAGCCTGTGACTTTGTCGTGTTTGGAAAAAAAATGGTCAATGGTCATTATTTTCACTGTGCATACATCTGTGAGATTTCAAACATAGCTGGAACCATTCTTACGAGTTCCCAAGAAAAAACTAAATCTTCCGGTGTCCAGAAATGAGCTTACTCACAGGGAAAAACAGAAGACCCAAAGGAAGTTTCCCTCACAGCCTCACTGGGTTTGGATATTTGGTCCCTAGCTGATGCACTGTTCGGGGAAGTTGCGAGATCTTTGGTCTATGTGACCTGTCTGAAAGTAAGTGGATTGCCTAGGGGTGGGCCTTGAAGGTGATGTCTAGTTCTGGATCCCACCAGAGCTCTTAGCTTCCTGATCCAGAAGCTCACCCCAGATCTGAGCATCTGTGTGAGCAGCTTAGCCATATACTCCAGTTCACGAGGTTGTCTACCTGCTTTCTCCATCCATCAGGATGACCGTTCCTTTTGAAACAAGAGAGCCAAAATGAACTTTCCCCCACTTAAGTTGCTTCTATCCCATACATCTTGTCTGTGCAGCAGGAATAAAAGTAACTCATATAGGAGGCTTTCTTTATTTTCCTGCTTAAAAATTGCTGTTTTTAAAGTAAGTGTGTGTGTGTGTGTGTGTGTGTGAGAGAGAGAGAGAGAGAGAGAGAGAGAGAGAGAGAGAGACATGAGTGTAGCTAGATCCCATGGAGGCAGACTTACAAGAGGATGTTAGCCACTCCATGTAGGTTCTAGGAATAGAACTCTAATACTCAGTAAGAGCATCCTTAACCACTGAGCCATCTCTCTAGACCCCAGAAATGGCTCTTTGACATATTTATATGAGCGTGTGCCTGTGATAATACTCACAATAGTTTAGAAGTTGTTCTGGTGAAAGTCGGAAGGAAATGATAGGCTTTGGGGACAGGGGTTAGGGAGAGGGGGGAATGTTATGAACAGCAGCCCTGGGAGGAAAATGCTCCTGGAGGTCTCTGAACTTTCAATAGTGTTTTTACAGGCAACCCATTGTTTTTCTTCTCCCTGAAAAATTACAAACAATAATTCTTATGATGAGTTCTACAGAAAAAGACAATTTCCATGCCACCACTGCGTGACACAGGGCAGCCCCTCACGTGGTGTCTGCCACATGTAAGCAAACTCCCCAATGGATAATCCACCCCCGGAGAAGCCCTCTGGGGACCATGATGCTATCTTGGGGTCACCCTCTCTGCCCTGGGAACCCTCCCTTCCTCCTCTTTGCAGTGAATGCTGGAGAGTCACAGGGTGAGGTGTGGGTGGAGAGATAACCTCCTTTCTGGCCCTGCCTGCACACTGTGGAGTCGCTCAGGGTTGCAAGTTGCTCAGGGTGGCTTCTATCCCGTCACCACTTGCTCTGGATCATCTCTCCACAACTTAAAAAAAAGAGAGAGAAAACCCCCCAAGGACTTCTGTCTTTTATAATGTTCTGTTTTAAAAGGGCAAAATCTTAAGAGAGAGACCAGGACCCTAAAAAAGAAAAAAAAAATCCAAGGCCTGGAATTTCTCCTTTCTCTCTTTCCATTTTAAACAGGAAACATTCCCGCTAAGAGAGTCCTTGGGGAGCATTGGTTGTATGTTCATTTTAAGGCAGATAATGTTTGTGTGTTGCAAATGTCAGTGATTTATCCTAAGGACATAAAACGAGTGCAGAGAGACCACATGTTTCACTTCACGTAGAGAAATACCTCTGGTAGCTTTTGAAAGGAAACACAGGTTAAGGATTGTTTTTTTTTTAAAGGGTTTCTGCAATCCCCAGGTGGAGCCAAAGGAAATAGAAATGAATATAGTGACCGAAAGAAGAGGCCTTTAATTTTTTTCTAACAATAAAAGATAGAATGAGTGCAGGAAATTTTCTAAATAAAAAACGAAATTGTCAAGGAAAGGGATGGTGAAACCTGGGTCCTTTATTTTGCAGGGCCATGGTGACAGATGATTGGCGATGTATGTCTGCTCTATTTGTCATGGGCAATTTAGCATAGAGCAAAGCGGCCAAACAGAACAATAACAGCTGATGCTATAAATAACTTGTATGCAAACAATTTAATTTTTTATCTGAAAACTCTCACTAACTAAATTACCCCCAGATTCATGAATCTATCATTCATTATTATACATAGCAAAATTAGGGTACACGTGTACACACACACACACATGTAGATGGAGGATTGTGCTCATCCTTATGGCTGTGTTCATAGGCAGCTTTCCACATGCTCCCTAAGCTCAGAGCTTGTCAAATCCTCATTGATTTGGGGACCATTCAGGGCTGTTTTACCATCCAACTCCACAGATTACAGGGTGATTTTGACCCTCATTGACAGTGCCTGATTAACCACAGGCACGGTATTCTTACAGCCCTGTCATTTCTCTCATGTATCCAAGCCATTGGAGAGCTTTTCAGTAATCATTATTGTTTATGTTTCTCCTTTTTAAAAAAAAAAAATCATAAAGAGCAGAGGAATAAAAGACAGGCGGGTCTGGTGACGTGCTGAATGGAACAGGCGAATGTGCGCACAGAAGGCTGATGGGATTTTAAGAGCTGCAAACAGAAGTCATGTGTCTCACCCCAGGCCAGCCAAGATGCCATCATCAGCACATGGTCTAGCAATGTATTGTTTTTGTTATGGTGCACAGATCAGGCGATCCTTGTCTTTAGTAGAATGTTCCAGTCAGGCTTGTTTCCCATTAGTGTGATCTGGCCCCAGACCTTTCTGCATGCCTGCCCATTACATGGGGCAACTTGGTTTTTGCTACTGACTGTGGTAGACTTAATTACTTTTATCACAGTTCCAGGTGGGTGGTTTCCCAGCCCCAAGTTGAGAGGTCTTTCAAAAACAGTAGATGGGAGGCATAGTGATCCAATCAAGGACAGCAGTCACCCAGACTTAGCCAAGGCCACCCACGACCTTCAGTGAGCGCCTCTACCATCTAGGAGGGAAATCAGTACACTTTATGAGGACTCCGACCTGGAGTAATTGTGCTACCATATCTCACACAGACTGGGCCTCTAACAGTCACAGGCTTACCTGAGCTATAATAAAAGCAAATATATTAAAGGACATAAGCAATATCGGGACGTGTTTCTTCTCATGTCGCAATGTGATATAAGCAGTCCTGTTTACATAGTGACTTGTGGTGCCGAGGGCCTGAGTTCTTACATCCTAGTTGTCCTTCCTCCACCCATGGTTTTCATCCTTGAAGTCTAAGATGGTAAAGGAGAGGGTCCTCTCTCCCAGTGTTTAAGGGTACCACATCACATCTTCTAGTATAGCCTTATCCAGGCCAAGGGTGTGGTCACAGCCAACTGCAGTCAAGGCAGACACATAATGCTCTTCAGCCGAGGGTAGCAGCTCCACAGCTCCTGACACATATCTCTGCTTTCCTTTCTAGGGGAGGCTCAGCAGATCCCGTGGACTACCTGACAGCTTCGCCCCGAGGGCGCTACAATGAAAGAGAGCTTCCATACTACCCAGGGCCTCTTCCAGTGCATCCACCAAGAGGGAGCTATCCCCAGACCCCGGATCTGAGGGTAACAGATCTACGATACCCACAGTACTATCCGCCCCCACCAGCCCATCAGCACAAAGGACCCTTCAGACAAGATGTCCCTCCTTCACCGCCTCAGCACCAGCGGGTACCAGTCTACCAGGAGATGGGAAGACCAGGGCCCCGAGGGGGCAGCCCAGACCAGTACCCCTATCGTAACCAGGATCCCAGGCAGAAGAATCCCATGACGGCAGCAGTATAGCTGAAAACTACAGAGATCTGCCAAACAAGGAAGACATCCAACACCATCTTTGCCATTGCTAGAACCTAAGGCCTTCTCCGGGCTAAGGTGTCCTATGGTACAGAGTGGCTCTTGCTTCCTGAGGATGCATGGCCTAACTGCTAATCAGAGGAGGAAAGAGGGACAGGGGTTTGGGCATGTGGATTCAAAAATGGAAGAAGGATGCAGTCATAAAAACAGTACTTCCTGATACTTGAAAGGCTTGCAGGTTTGGTTGATTCGATGAGAGTGACAATTGATTAACAATCAGTGGAGCTCCACTATAGTTGCCACTGGCTGGAAAATCAGCACTACGTACACACACACACCCCGATCCCCCACCTCCCACAACACACATAGTAGAAGCAATAATTCAGAGGTAAAGGTCTCCCTCTGTCAGTTCCAGTCACCCAGTCACAGACTCAGCCCTATCCTTGGAGGTATGAGACCTAAAGACTGGCAGAGCAGAGAGGCTGCAAATATTTACTGAGAACAAAGCAACTGCGTACATGACTAGTGACCTCTTGGAAACCTTAGACCCAAAGGAAGACTGTATTTCCTTATTTATGGTCTAGCTTGGGTTCCCGGTACTACTTGTTTGATACAAGCCTTTTGCACTTCCTTGCTTTTGATATAAAAGACAGTAATTTGAATTTGAATGCAGTATTAGTGTCCTGGGAGGATGTGAGCTGGTCAGAGCTTCCAGAAGGGAATTCATTCCAAGAACCACAGTGAGCAGATGAAGAAGGTTGACTGTCCCATGGTCCTTTCTTTCCCCCTCCTAGTCCCTGGCATGCTTGCTTGGAAATAGCTCCTTTCAGAGTCCTCCTCAAATGCCTATAATTATTTCAGACTTCCACTAAAGGGCTAAAGAATACATGTGAGTGGAGTAGGTAAAGAAAACAGAGCCTGCGGGTCAGGCCACACAGAAAGCAATGTCCTAGGGATGTCAGTTCCAGACACAGTGCCAAACAGTACCCATCTGCCCCTGGGACAGCAAGTAGATGGAAGTGTGTGTGTGTGTGTGTGTGTGTGTGTGTGTGTGTGTGTGTGTGTGTGTGTGTGTGCTTGCACAAACACATGTGATTACCAGCATGGAGAAGAGAAGATAAAATTGCCTTCTGGATGTTTAATGCGGAAGTAGTCAGGCAGGGGAAGTAAAGGGAGAAGATGGTAAGATTAAATCAGGCTGCATCTGCTCTATCTCATTAACAAATGTCAGGGCAAAGCTAAGGTCTCCACCTGATTTAAAAGAATAAGTATTCTGGCTTAAGAAGCTGAAAAGCCACCCTTGCTTCCTTTGAGCTTTCTTATACAGCACAGCCTCTGAAGCTTCCTGTGCGACCCCAATGGGCACACGTGCACAAGACAGAGAAACAGCAGACACAGCCCCGCATTCTGGATTTCTCAGCGGCTGATATGTACTTTAAACCTTTCACATTCCTTCTTCACCCTGCCCCTCCAAAAAGCCTTTCATCCAATATGGACATATTTTGGCTGAGAGTAGAATACCACTGACCAATGAGTTTTACTGAATTGTAGTGTTCTAGAATCCATAGAGCAGCCATTTTGGCCCAATTGTTTTTCTTTTTTTTAATTTGAAATACTTTTGTGACCAGGAATGATGCAATTGCTGGTTTTCAATATGAATAGCATCATATGCTGGACTTGGGAGAGATCGTTAGCTAAACCACAATTACTGTGGCCCTCTGAAGAACAGACCGTCAAGCTGCTTTCTGTCTTCCGCCATCGCTCCTCAGCCAGCAACTTTATATCATATGTAATTTGTCCCATGGAGTGGAGGGTCCCAGGCTGTGCTCAATAAGGTACTGCTGTGACACTGTAGGGTCCATGGCCACCATGTTGGAAATGGCCTTTCCTTTCAGCCAAGGACTCATGAAAGGAAAATGTCACAATGAGGGAAAATACAGTGCAGGGGTGGGGGTGGGGGCATTAAGCCAATTCTTATGCCAGGAATGGTACCACATGCCTACAAGCCCAGTCACCAGGAAGC
>NW_022196896.1:88853655-88859072 GCF_008632895.1 Mastomys coucha
AAAAAAAAAAAAAAAAAAAAAAAAAAAAAACCCTGCTCTTCAGTGTGTTCTATATTTTACTCAAATTTCTGTAAAGCATTGATTTTATCCAAGCCACAAGCTTCCCCTTGTAAGGAGGCTGGGCCACTTGCAGGCCGGCCAGGGGTAGGTGACATTGGTGTGCTGCAGAGGGTTGGCTCTTGAGGATGACTGCTCTGCTCATGTCTCCAGCTCCAGCACACCACCCTGGGTACACAGCACCCCTACATGCAGGCTTCAGAAGAGCTTCTCTAGCCCTTGGCTTTGTGCTGTACACAGTCAACGCAATAGTTGCTAATCCTAAGAAGCACACGGAGGTCCAAAGGTATTATTAAAGAGAACAAAAAAATAGATAACAGCTTTCTGTTCTTGCTTAACGTACAGCACTCACTGCATCTGATTCTGGCCTAAAGAACTAACATTATATTTGGGACAGAGGCTACGCCAAGCCAAGCAATGGTTAAGAACAGCTGGGGCAGTAAGCTTTATCAATGCCTGTGTAACAACCCTCTAACTGTCTCCCTCCACAACTACAAGACCATTTCCAGGGCTCCAGGAAAGCATGTGGTTATCTGGAAGTCCCCAAGAGAAGGGAATAGCTACTAGTATATTTACAGCCTTGGGAAAACTCACTAGGGTATCTCTCTGTAGCTGGGAACTCTAACAGAGAGCAACGTTTTTTAACAAGAGCTACAAACCTTCTACTGGACTATCCAGCCTCATGGGCCCTCTCCTCAACACCTCTTCCACCCACTTATTGTATGATGAGAAAGATCTGAAAGAAGAGACCCACTTTAGTCTCTAGAGAATTCAGCCTTCCACAAGAGAGAGAAACCCGCCTCATTGGTCCAGTGAATGCCTGGCTTGAGGCACCATCCCTGTTGGCTTTAATACTGTTTCCCCACAGGGCCAAGTCAGTGGACAAACAAAGGAACATTTTCTTCCATCAAGATTTCATAGCAAACAAAGCTTAGAAAAAAAAATCCGAAACTCATTATTCTTCAACTTCCAGAACATCTATGTGGAACCCACAGGACCACATGGAACAAAAGCCTGATGTATTCAATAGTATCGTAGAGAAGCAGAACCTTGGAGGCTTTGTGGAGTCTTATTTCTGCTACTGACAGAATAAAATTAAAATAAGACCCACTGCCTTGATTTTTTTTTTAAGCTAAACCTACCTTATGAAGGAAATCCTCCTGCAACTTCAGGAAGATCAGAGAGCTGTTTTCTCTGTTCCCTGGTCCACAGAGAGACCAAACCTAAAAAGAGTAATTACTTTTCCCCTCACTGGAAATCAACCGCTTTTGGTTTTGTTTGCTTTCTGTTTAGTGTTTGAGCAATGTTATAGAATTTCTGGCCCATGGAAGGAATAGAAAAGTGGTTGATAAAAGAATGTATGTCTGAAAATTCTCATCAGCACTGAACACTGAGATCCACTGTGAGCAGCTTTCAAACTGGCGTTAACTTGGGTGGACATCCCACTGTTTCCTGGGTCCATGTGAACAGAAAGCCCAAATTTTATGCAATTAGGCAGGAGGGTGTTCCATTCAGAAAAGACCATAATAGTGTTTCTCTGCTCTTTCAGTTCATGCCAACTTAGGGTACAAACGAGGCTACAGTGAGACAGAAAAATCTCCATAAGATATCCCTATAAAGTCACCTTTCCGATAAAAAGGAGGAAAAAATAGAGACCTAAAATAAGCCAGGGCTCTCACATGCAACTGTGGCTTCCAGGTGCAACTCTTTCTCCCTCCCATCCTTAAATAGCCATGCAGTCGCCCACAGCCTGGCTTTTAAAAGTTGGGGTTGGCTCCTGAGCTCAGAGTGGGAAGTGAACCATTCCCACAGACTCTTTGAGCCTATCTCTTGATGTGCTCTTCAGAAAGTGTTCCGTTCCATCTGCAAAGCTATTTACTACTGGAACATAAAACAAAACCTGTTGTTTATACCCTCGCTTTCTCTAGTCTTTCCTGTTCTTTTGTGATTATCAAGTCATCTGTTCATACATTCTAAAGATAAATTATGTGAAATCATAGTTTGGCATATGGGGCTGGAGAGTGAATTCTTTACAAACTTTTTAAAGATAATCCCATTTATATCACTGAAGACATTTTGGATGTTATTGTATATGAGTATATAAATTTTTCATGTTTTATTTTGCATTAAAATAAAGCTTTATTCAGTCAGTGAGATATCAGTATCTTGATTTGTTTGGGGAATCTAATAAACAGTGAGGTAGATTTGCTCCCCCTACAGCAGCAACATCTAATACAATGGTTCTCAACCTTCCTCTCCCTAGCCCACCTCTGTGCTCTAAGGTCTGCCACCTGCTTCTGTAATTCCATTTTCCTGGAATACCTCCATGCCCACTCATGTATGAGCTGGCCTAGAACTCTTTCATGCTCTATTACCCACCCACGCCTAACTCTCTATCTACTCTTGGTAGAGGGGGTGAAGGGAAAACATTCTGAAACAGAGAACTGGCCACATCACCTAGCTAGCTGCCGAGAAGTCTTTGAGAAAGAATATTGAAAATTGGTAGACATGGATTTAAAACACTGATTGGGTACTAAGCCACTAATTTACTGGGTAACGTTGGGCAAAACACTTTTCTCTCTGGCATTTCTAGTGAAATGAACTTCTCTGAATCTCACAGAGGAGCCTACTGTGTGCACTTCCTCACAACACCCCTCTCAGGGATAACAGCTTGAGATGGACCAAGTTGGAAATATTCAAACCACAGGGCTGATGTAAGTGACAGGTTTGGGTATCTTCTATTTCAGAGACTAAGTTATCAAGCATGTATCAGTACTGGTAATAACCATCCAGAAACAGCTGGCAAGTTGAACCAGTGCCTAAGAGGGCTTGCCCTCAAGTCTGATGACCCCAGTTCAATAATTGGAACCCAGGGTGGAAAGAGAAAACCAGCCCTTAAATGTTGTCACTGGACTTCCACAGGTGTACCATGGTCCATACATGAGCATACACGCACACAGATACACACACACACAAAGTAAGTAAATCTTTTAAAAATCATCATGGAAAATCTAATTCCTTTCTTGCTCATATACACAGGTGAGCACATACAAACTTACATCTTAAAAATCTCTCTGTGCCAGGCAGTGGTGATGCACGCCTTTAATCCCAGCACTTGGGAGACAGAGGCAGGCGGATCTCTGAGTTCAAGGCTAGCCTGGTCTACAAAGTGAATTCCAGGATAGCCAGGGCTATACAGAGAAACTCTGTCTCAAAAAAATCAAAAAGAAGAAAAAAAAATCTCTGGGACTCTCTACCACTTTTAAGTTCATATTATAAGTTCCAAGCCTTCCAAAATCATCCCTCTGTCCTTCCTCACCTACTGTTCCTCATTTTCCATCTGTACTACTATTATTTCAATGTCTTAAATTTAATCTGGACATACTGCACTACTGCCAGAACAGTAGGAGCATAGCTGTCCCTACTTCAATGCACTCTAGTGGGTCTGTCCTAGGCCCTTAAGTCCCAGATCAGGCAGCTCTTTCTCTAAAAGCCCTGAAGTTATAGGTGAGAGACTGGCTTCGTGACATACTGTTCACCCTTTGAAATCAGAGATTTCCAGTAGCTAGGGGACCCAATGCTGAAGCACCAGCATTTATCAAGCATAACAATCTTGTGAGAATAACAATCCAGAAAGGGCTGGCATGATGAATCATTTGTCAGATTTCTTCATAGCCTGGGTTCTATCAGGCCTACCAGCTTTGACAAGACAGACCAATGGGATAAAACAGGACATGAGGATTACCCATTCTTTTGCTTCAAACATGGTAACAGAAGCATTGGGTTTTGCCACAGAGGGTCCCAGACCCCAGCTTCATGTGGGAATCAAGACTATTTGTTGGTTATTCCTTGGAATAGTATGGATTTCACTTGAGGGAATATGATTCAAGCTTTCACACTGGGGCCTCTGAGTTTCTGGTCATCCCAAGAGCATCAGCCCCCATAGGGCGCTAGATATGTTATTGTGGACTTATTTCTAGAAACAGTATACAAAACTTACCTCACCAGTTCAGCAAACCTTGAACTCCCCTTCTATTTTCTAGTTATCTGCTACTAAACAGACCAAGACCTGGCCCGCGCCCTTCCGCCCAGCACAGAGTCGGTAATTCCACACTGTATGTTACTGCAGATCCTCAATAAAACTTTTATGACCCGTATTACAGTGATTAGTTTCCAAGTCTGTGTGGCCATCTAAGGTGGATCGTATTTGTAACACATTGCCTGGCTCTGGCTTTATGCTCAAGAAATATTTGTTGAATTCATCTGGATGAAGAAATGAGGTGTGGGGATCCTTTCCCTGAATGGCTGGACGGCTGACACCCACCCACTTCAAGAGCCCAGACCATAAATCTCCAAGGCCTGTTGTTAAAGTTTGCCTGGCACTATTTTTGAAGTGAAGGGTGTTAGCTCACGTGGGCATGTTGGAGCCTAATTTAAAACACGGAAAAAGCAGGCCAGGCGATTGTAAATGCAAGGGGTAATGCATTATTTAGAAGGTAAAGAGAGACTTAAGTAAAGAGAAAGTGTATTACTTAAAACCGACTAGGATGGAAATACTTTTAGTCGCACACACGATTACTATTATTATTGTATAATTCCTGGATTTTAGGAAGCGCTTTGCAATCAGTTCCATTACTCTTTCCTTTCAACAGCCATAGATGGTGAGTTGGAACAATTCTCCACAGAGAAAGTCCTGCGTACAATGGTTCTAAAATAAAGATTTAATGAAAGCTGTTTAGACACATCCAAAGAGACTCTAGGTTACTTTGTGTCTTAGAAATTGAAGTTCTTTTTCAGGGGCCATGCTTTTCCTGACTAATTATTGTTTACATTTCATGCTGAATATTTCATGATCACAGTAATTTTGCCGTCTCGTGCAGTCAAAGAAATAAATATCAGGCTCTTACTTCCTTTACATTGGGAGAAACTGAGGCATCCAGACATTGACATCCTATAAACCTGGGACAGCAAAGGAAGGAGGGCGAGCTGACTCTAGCCTGTCTCCTTGTGAGCACTCCCTTTGCTGTGGACCCTGGGCTAGGCTCTCCCCTGTCCAGTGTGAGTGGCACTCCTCCAAGTCTCAATAGAAGATCCTCTGTGACATGGGCCGATGCACTTCACGCCTGTGCTTCCCTTGTCACTGGTCTCACAGAGGTCACTGGTCACAGTTAAAGGTGTTTCTGTTGCCCCTGTCTCAAGACCCTTGTGTTAGTTACATTTCTTGCCGCTATGACAAAAGCAACTTACAGAAAGAAGGATTTTTGCTTTGTCTTTTGGTCATTTGAGTCTGGGATTCTTGTGGGTTCTCCTTCTCCTCCTCCTCCTCCTCCTCCTCCTCCTCCTTCTCCTCCTCCTCCTCC
>NW_022196896.1:88862251-88866716 GCF_008632895.1 Mastomys coucha
AAAAAAAAAAAAAAGAAAGAAAGAAAATTCCCTAATCCAGTCATGCTGACAGGAAGGTGAGCCATCACCCCATTTTAAATATCCTCCTTTGAACTTGAGCCTTGGGCTGCTTGAAAGCAGCCTTAACCCTACACAATACTCAAGTATTTACCAAATACTCAAGCTTATTAAGTAATAATGAATGTGTGACTTCTTTAAAAGAGCTCAAACTGAACCCTGTTAACCTTTGCTTAATTTCTGAGCTCTTATGCCTACTCTATTTAATAAGAAATACAACTCAAAAATGAGAGTGATAGTCCAACACACCCCGCTATGGATAGCCTTGAGTTCGAACCTACAGGCTCCGAGAGGAGAAAGCCATGCTCAGAACCAGCTGAGGCAGGCTGGGTATGCAGTGCCTTTGAGGGAGCAATACTGCCCGGAAGGCAGTGGGAGGAAACCAACTCTGACCACAGAGTCAGGAAATTCCTATGAAGATACAGCACCTTAAAGGACAGGAAGAATAGAACCTGGGAAGACAAAGACATTGTTTTTCTAGATAAAGAACAGAGGCAAAGCGTCTAGGTCAGCAGTTCTCAACCTGTGGCTCCCGATCCCTTTAGGAGTCACACGTCAGATATCCTGCATGTCAAATATTTATATCATGATTCATAGCAGCTGCAGAGTTACAGGTATGAAGGAGCAATGGAAATGATTTGATGGTTGCGGGGAAGTCACCACAACATGAGGACATATCTTAAAGGGTCGCAGCATCAGGAAGGCTGAGGAGAGCCTTCCTAAGGTCTAGGTGGCACCAGGAAGCTCCCAAACAGATGTGACTAGGAAGCAGGGGGAGGTTTATAGGTTGTTGGGAGTACCTAGTAGCTTTCAGTACTTACTCTGAACCAGAGGTCAGCCTAAATAGCCTAAATGTTCGCAACTTACCCACAGGATCTTCAGGTTTATGATCTCTAAGTCAGAGCCATAAACAAGAACAACTTGCCTTTGGGATTTCCGATCCCAACAAAAACAAGCTGCTGAGTTTCTTGAAAGAATCCCTCACACTCACACAAATGGCTGCTTAAATAATGACAGCTTGTGTCTTAGTCAGGGTTTCTATTCCTGCACAAACATCATGACCAAGAAGCAAGTTGGGGAGGAAAGGGTTTATTTAGCTTACTTCCACATGGCTGTTGATCACCAGAGGAAGTCAGGACTGGAACTCAAGCAGGTCAGAAAGCAGGAGTTGATGCAGAGGCCATGGAGGGATGTTCCTTACTGGCTTGCTTCTCCTGGCTTGCTCAGCCTGCTCTCTTATAGAACCCAAGACTTCCAGCCCAGGGATGGCATCACCCACAAAGGGCCCTACCCCCTTGATCACTAATTGAGAAAATGCCCCTCAGCTGGGTCTCATGGAGGCACTTCCCCAACTGAAGCTCCCTTCTCTGTGATAACTCCAGCCTGTGTCAAGTTGACACACAAAACCAGCCAGTATAGCTTGTAAAACCACCATGCACATAGACCTGGAAAAACTCTAAAGTCAGCTTGCCCAAAGAGGAGGGAGCCTGCTCCTTTGGTTACAAAACTAGTTTCCATGTTCATTAGGTAGACACAACCCCATTCTACAGATGAGAAAACTGAGGGTCTAGGAGTCAAAGAATGAAGCATGCTAGTGCAGGGTGTGGGGGGCAGCCAGTTGTGACCTGTACCCTGTATTCTCTAGACAGTGATGGAAAGACATTTAGCATAAAAGAGAAATCCTGCCATCCTTTCTTTTAATTATTTGTACCTTCCCTGACTCCTACCATTTAAAGTGTGTGCAATGTTAAACATAATTCTGAACCTGTAAAAGCAGATTTTGACATTTCAGTTTCGGGAACAGTCAGCCTTAGGTTAGTCCCCCTATATATTAAATCATAATCTACATAGACAGCAGTTTTGAATGGTGTCCAGACAAGTAAGTTGTACTTCTGGTTGAAGTCAGACAGGTAGATGAAACTTTGATGACTTAATCCCTCCAGTGATTAAAGGTATGAGCAGACCCGGACCCTGCACTGGAAAGAGGCTGCCAGAAAATTTATTAAGAGCCATAAAGTGCAGGGCCATAATTTCAACAGGTTATCTCGCTTCCGAGGCTAATTGTTTTCCAAGGCTTGCCGGCTCAGACCCATTCAGCATTCTTATCACCTGGGAAATGCATGCTCCTTAGGATCTTTTCCAGCAGGCAGGCACCTCTGTCCCTGCAGTCAGGGCGGTATTTCTGCTCAGAGAGTTGTGGATTAGATTTAAGGGCCATTGCGGCCACAATGCAAAGCCTTGCTGATCTTCACTGAGAGCTATGGCGTCGCCCTTTGATTTATGGAGAGTGCTGCTCAAACCGGGCCCTCTGCTTTATTAAAGCAGCTTTTAGTCAGAATTAAGCCTCCCCAGCTCCTACGCTCCCAAGAGCTCCACCACCTCACAAAGTCCCTTTGATACTCGGCATTCTGGGTGTCTTTGCCTTTGGCCCGCCCACCGGCATTCTGGGTGTCTTTGCCTTTGGCCCGCCCACCGTCTTGCCTTCCTTGACCTTCCAGGTGTGAGCTGGAGGTGGGCAGTTGGGGGGCTATGTGCAGGCCCAGCCTTCCTTTCTAAGTGGCCTTTTAATATCTGTTTTCTGACCCCCATCTTGACCTTCTCAGTATGGCAGTGTTTGACCTGAGGCTATACCTCTTCATAGTGGATTTCTTTCTCTGTCTCTCTCTCTCTCTCTCTTTTTCTGTGGCCCATTCAGGCTTTGAAGAGAAAGCCTTGGAGAGAGACAAGCACAGAGCTCTGGGACCTGCTTTCAAAGGCACTTGCTCTCTGAGCTGTGTTTTGAAAAAATCAAGTGAAAAGAAAGGGTAGGAGACCTCCCATCCCCAATAAAGGGCACATTAGATCAAAGGGCATTTACATGTCCCCCAGTGAACAGTCATTTGAAGGTATCAAGTGTCCGAAGCATGCTAGGAGCGTGGTACTTTACTGGCACTGTTATCTAACCTCTTCCTCCAACACACAGCCTGGGCCTGTGCGGGAGGGCTGAGAGGGGATGCTAGTCACCCAGCCAGGCTCAGTACCCCTAGCTTTTACCAAGGCTTCCCTAAGTTCTCTCTCCTCTTTGTCACTCCAAGGAACACCTTGAAGCAGGGCAAGAAACAGAGCCAGCTTCGGCCAAGATGGAGCTGGGATACCTTCACAGTCATCTCGGGCCCTGTTGGAACAGAGGGGGAGCTATGCAGGGCACTCTGCTGAATGGGTTTGCAAGGAGCTCTGGCACGGAAATGCTGGGTGACCCAGGCAGTGACTAACCATCTGCCAGCCTCAGCTACCTACTCCGTATTTGATGAGGGCTGTCAATCATGGCGACTTTGAGGGTCCAGTGACAACCACAGGAAGCATTTAGCACATCAGCTGAGCTCCATGTTACTTACCATGCCCAGCCTTGGTTTTCACAAGGCAATGGATTGAAAGAGCAGAGAGCGTGGGATTACCAAGAGAAATTTTCCTTTTAATGCTCTGCTTACAGCAACTTGATGAACACTTAGTCAGCTCTTGGCCTTACTAGGACTCAGTCAGATGCTAGAATGTCTTCAACACGCCTCTACGGATGCTAGCTAATTTCTTCTACACTGGCGGCTTGCATGGGCTCGGTCTTTACATTATTTTGTCCCGGGTGATCCTGGTCACAATCTGCAAGTTTCTCTTTCTTACCCTCTTCAAGGAGTTGAATTGAAGGTTTGCAGAGACTGCAAAGTAGAAAGGAAACTTTATTCCAAAGCAAAGGAAAAAAAAAAAAAAAACCAAATAAATAAATAAAGCAAAAGATCAGGAAATGCTCTGTTAAGAGGACAATGGACCATAGGAGTTAAGGTGCTCAAGGGCTCTGATAACTGTTAGAGGTTTCCTTTGATGGGAGTTCAAGGGAAGGGGGAGTTTGGTTGCCACAGGGCATACATAGCACAGTGGGGTTTCTGTTGTTGTTCACAGGCGTGAATTAAGCCTTTGCTTGCTACACATCTGTAAGTGCCCTTCCCTATCATATACATGCCTAAGTATGCATAGGCATGACATGGTGAATAAGAGATCCTCCAAAGGTTTACTCAGGCGACACAGGCTACCTTACAGTGCACATATCCCAAACCAGTTCAGATCAGCCCCCTTGCTCTCCTACCTGGTTCTAACCAGGAATATATTTAAATAAAAACTGTCTAGGAAACCGGGCAGTGGTGGTGCATGCCTTTAATCCCAGCACTTGGGAGGCAGAGGCAGGTGGATTTCTGAGTTCGAGGCCAGCCTGGTCTACAGAGTGAGTTCCAGGATAGCCAGGGGTACACAGAGAAACCCTGTCTCGAGAAAAAAAAAAAGTCTAGGAAAAGGAGGGTTTTTTTATTAGATATTTTCTTTATTTACATGTCATACAATATCTCTGTTCCCAGGTCCCCTCTGAAAAAAGAAAACAAATAAA
>NW_022196896.1:88866726-88867732 GCF_008632895.1 Mastomys coucha
CTGCTTACTGATTACTGGCCCTGGCATTTTCCTACACTGGAGCATAGAACCTTCACAGGGCCAAGGCCTCTCCTCCCATTGATGACCAACTTGGCCATCCTCTGCTATACATATGCTGCTGGAGCCATTAGTCCCACCATGTGTGCTCTCTGGTTGGTGGTTTTGTCCCTGGGAGCTCTGAAGGTACTAGTTAGTTCATATTGTTGTTCATCCTAAGGAGCTGCAAGCCCTTCAGCTCTTTGGGTTCTTACTCTAGCTCCTTCACTGGGGACCCTGTACTCAGTTCAATGGATGGCTGTGAGCCTCTACTTCTGTATTAGTCAGGTACTGTCAGAGCCTCTCAGAAGACAGCTATATCAGGCTCCTATCAGCCAGTAATGGAAAGGGAGTTTTTAACAGTTAGGGGCAAAGAGGTATTTCTTTTATTGGAAAGGAGCATCCATGTACCTTGATGTGTTTGGGAGATCTTGGGTATTGTCAGGAGAGGGGTATGTGTGCATTGTGCATGCAGTGATGGCCCTAGGTTGCTAACAGCATAGTTAGAAGAACATGTAGCAACCTGCGGGACCAGGCACACAGGAACTCCGCGGGCAGAGTGGCTCAGGTTCCTTCTGGTCTCTCTGGGCTGGTGTCCTGAGCGGACCTTGGGCACAAGCTCTGCAGCCAGTCCCACAACACCCAGTGGAAGCTCCACTCCCATGCGCTCTAACAAGCCCAGGGTCACAGGATCACAGAGACAACTTGACTCTGAGGAGTTCTGACACAACCAGGATCACAGGAAGGACAGGCTCCAGTCAGATTTAGCAAGGGCAGGTAGCACTAGAGATAACCAGAAGCTGGGGGGGAGGGGGGCAAGCATAAGAAAATAAACAACACAAACCAAGGTTACTTGGCATCATCAGAACCCAATTCTCCCCCCATAGCAAGTCCTGGCCACACCATCACACCGGAAAAGCAAGATTCAGATGTAAAATCACTTCTCATGATGATGATACAGGACTTTAAG
>NW_022196896.1:88868993-88894823 GCF_008632895.1 Mastomys coucha
ATGGTTTTCAGAACAGCTTACATATTTCAAAAGTATTTATATACCCAAAGGAGACATAGACAATTAACTTGGAAGGTGGCTTTAGGAAAGAGAACAACAAAGAGTGAGACTGAATGTTTTGCTTGACATTTGTAGCTCTTGTATCAAGTTTGAAGAAGAGGACTTTATAAGTTACTCTTTCTCTGAGATGAATGCTTTTCCAAATTATCACACTAATGAACCAGATTCTTACTTGAACCTAATGTCTGTGCCACCCTCCAAGCAGAACCATTGTTCATTGAAACAGTTGGTGAAAGACTTTATGGATAGACCATCTTAATACACACACCATTTCTTAAATGAATGTAACTTGTTCTCTGTGGGCTGAGAATAAAGTCACTCACTCAAATAGCTTTGACCATAGCAGAAGTCTGTATCCAAAAATCATGCCTACAATTCATTCCTTGGTGCAGCAGAACTGTCAACTCTCAGCTTAGCTACAATGGAGGTAAAATCCTTTAGTGTTGTGGGGATCATTGAAATACAGCCTTATTACAATGAAATCCAATGTCTGAAAATTGTTCTTATTTTGGGCTTGTACCACAGTAAGAGCCAAGATTTTAAACTCTATCAAATACAAAACAAACAAACAAACAAAAAGACTTTATATATTTATGTTCATTTAAGAAAATACTAGTAATGATGTATTATTTTGAAATATATAGTTAATATGTTTGGAGTTATTTAAAATTTATATTGAGAAAAACATATGTATTTCCAGTATTGTTATAGACAAGCATCTACATAAAACTGTTAAATTGATTGTTGTTTCATATCAAACAACTTTTATAATACTCATTTTTATTGTTATAATACTTTATAAATTTTAATGAATATGACAAAAAAAGATATTGTAGGTATTGAAGGGGGGGCTCTGGGAGGAGTTGGTGTACAAAAGGGAAACAAGAATGTGATTTAATTCTATGTGTTTAAAATATGTTTTTAAATGTTACCAAATTCAGATAAATTGAAATTATGTAACTTTTCTCATCATAATCCAATAAAAGTTAAAAAAAAAAAGAAAACAACAAAAAATAAATAAAAGAAAAAAAAAAGAAGAGCATGAACCCACTGAGCCAATCAGCATCCTGGGCTACAACTGCTCCCCTGTTTCCCTGCCTCAGCTTTGCTTCCTATCTCTGTGTTAATTGTATTATCATCACCTTAGAACAAAATGATCTTGATTTTTCCCCTGTTTACTACAGTGAATTTCCATTAAAAATAAAATATATAAGCAAATATTAAGTGCATGACCACACAAACTGAGACAGTAATAATTACAGCATGGTTTTGGTGTTTAGAAATGCAAGCTGAGCCATAAGGAGGGACCTGGGAGTCTCTGTGGCTTCTAGCTGGTAAAGTCACTTTTGAGAGATGCATAGTGTGTGACTGAATTCTTGAATTTCACGGACAGTTAAGGGAGGGAGGGGCCAGTGTGTGAAACACAGCCAAAATGTTCTGAGTCTGGAGGGTCGATATTCTAGGAGGACTTCTCCACAAGAGATCTTGCTTGGCTCCCTGGTACCACCTGCCAATGGTCCTTTGGCTCTGGCTCTCCGGTAGCAGCAGGAGATTGCTGATTCTACTGGAAGCATCAGGGACAAATCAGTCTGTATGCAGAGAGAAAGCTCAGCAAATGTGACCCTTCTATGCAGTCCCTTCCCAAAGCCTTAGATTTGCGTTAGCATTAGAACAGGCCTCAAAGTTCATCCAGTCTCCTGTCTTTTAAGCAGATTTTGACCTTGCCCAGACTAAGACATACAAGGCACATCTCAACCTATTACATATGTACATTTATGCATTAAAAATAAGGTTCATAAAATAGTACTGACTTGTGTCATTCTAAATTCTGTTTCATTTCCTTCAAAAAATGCCCCATAAAATGATCCTTGTGACCCGTATGAATTGAAGCTCAGAATTTTAAAAAAGTAAGACCCTCAAAATGACATATCAAAGTACGACATGTTGGGTAGCCTAAAGATGGAAGGAAGTTGGGTGTGGATAATTATGGCTCCTTCTCCAGCCCCTTATTGGGGAATCCACATAGGAGTTTGATGTTCCTTGACGTTTCTTGGTTTTAAAAAACTACTACATTCCCTGCCTCAACCTCAATCAAGTGACATTCTTTCACTGTGTCCACAAATCCCCTTTTTATAAAGCTGCTAGGCTTAACACACCTGTAGTAGGGACCTTCAGAGAAGCAGGGGGATCAAGAGTTCAAGATCCCAACATAGGCCAGTCACTGAATGGCCTTGCCTTCAATCTCTGCTCCATTTTTGTCCCTGTATTTCTTTGGACAGGAATAATTCTAGGTCAAGAATTTTAAAGGTTGGTTGGTGAGCCCATCCCTCCACTAGGGACCCTGTCTATCTACTGGAGGTGGCCTCTTCATCTCCCCACTGTTGGACATTTTGGCTAAGGTCATCCCCACTGAGTTCTAGGAGCCTCTCATATCCCAGGTCTCTGGGACTGTCTAGAGGACACCTCCCACCCCCACCCCTCTCAGCTGCATATTTCCGTTCATTCTCCTGACCCTCTGGGCTTCTCTCCTGTCTCCCCCATACCTGATCCTGCCCCCATTTTCCCTTGCCCTTCCCTCTCCCACTCTGGTTCCTTCCTCCCTCTGCTTTCCATGATTATTTTGTTCCCCCTTCTAAATGGGATTGAAGCATCCTCCCTTGGGCCTTCCTTCCTGTTAAACTTCATACAGTCTGTGAGTTGTATCATGAGTATTCTGTACATTTGGGGTAATATCCACTTGTCAGGCACCAAACGTGACACTATTACTGATGCCATGTTGTGCTTGCAGACAGGAGTCTAGCATGGCTTTCCTCTGAGAGGATCTACCAGCAGCTGACTGAGACAGATGCAGATACTTAACAGCCAACCATTGGACTGGGATCCCTATGAAGAGTTAAGGGAAGGAGCTGAAGGGGATGGCAACCCCATAGGAAGACCAAAAACAGAATCAACTAACCTGGACCCTGGGAAGCTCCCAGAGACGAAGCTACCAACCAAAGTGTATACATGGCTGGTCTGTAGCTCCTGGCACATATGTAGCAGAGGAGTGCCTTGTCTGGCCTCAGTGGGAAAGGGTGTGCCTAATCCTGTAGAAACTTGATGTCCTCAGGGAAGGTAGATGTTGGGGGGAGGGGGTGGATCTGTAAGAGGGTGATGGAAGCACCTTCTCAGGGGCGAAGGGAAGGGGGAATAGTGGGAGAACTCTTGGAGGGGGAACCAGGAAGAGGGGCAACATTTGAAATGTAAATAAATAAAACAATGTAAAAAAATAATGTAATGAAATAAATTATTTTGTACAACCTACAATGTTAAGTAAAGAAAAATATTACTAATAAAAATGTTATATCCATCAAAAAAAGAGTTCAAGATCAACTTGCTGTAGAGTGAAATCTAGCATTGGTTATCTAAGACCTTGTTTCAGCTCTCTCCCCATAACCCTCAACTGACAGGGTTTTAGATTTGAGCCCACCCCTAACCCAATACAACCTTATTTTAACTGGATTATATTGGCAAAGACCCTATTTCCAAATGAAGACCCTGTTTTACAAATGCCATCGGAAAGGACTTAACTAATCTTTGGGACAAACAATGCAAGCCAAACTTGCTTTCTATCCCAGAGAATCACCCCGTTTCTGATTGGCAGCAGCCTTTCAGCCAAAGTCTTTCCGGATGGTGCAGCATAGACACTTAAGGACGAACTTCCAGTGACTGACATGCAGAACCGGCCGGTGCCTTCTTCACATGAGTGCTGGGGAGATGTCTGTCCTCCTTTACAGAAATAAAAATCATAGTTTTCTAAGGAGACAGAAAAGACTCATGAAGAAAATGGACATGATGCGCGTCTGCGCTCCCAAATCCTTCCGCAAGCAGAAATGACGCATTTGCTCTCCCTGGAGACCACAGGAAAGGCCCCGAAGGCTTGGACGGTCGCTGGGAAGTGTCTGATTTCCTAATGCGGCTAGCCCACCTACTTTCTGTTTCTTCTTTCTCTGTGTTCTTTCCCACCATGAGTCTCCACAGGATAGTTAGAAGTTCAGCGACCACCTGGCATGCATACATAACAAAGATCCAAGGCCAAACTGAGCACACTAAATACAATGAAGCAAAAAAATAACATTTAAAATAGTCAATACGGGAGGGGGTGTATGCGGGGGGGGGGGGGGGGGGGGGGGGGGGGGGGGGGGGGGGGGGGGCGCAGGGCGCACTGGGAAAATGGCTCAGTGAGTAAGGAACTCAACAGATACACAAGCATGAAGACCTGAACTTTGATCCCCAGCACCTACATGCAAGGGCTGCATGTGGCAGCGCACACCCTTGATGCCAGCACAGGACGGCAAAGGCAGAGAGACTCATTGTCAACCTCTGGTCTCCACTAGCAAGTCTATCATGTGTGTGCATACCCACGCACACACTTGCGCAAACACACACACACATACACACGCACACATACACACGCACATACAAACGTACATAAAAATAAATAAAAATTGTAAATAGCCAATATTAAGCATTTGATATGCAACGGGTATTGTTATGTTATATATAGTTTTATATATATATAGTTATGCTATAGTTTTAGCACAGTAAATGTATTAGCTCTAATGACTAAGTACAGTATTATGCCCATCTGTGCCTGCCAATCCAAATAATAAAATTTAGATGAGCCATGCTTTCATGGTCCATGCTATTAGCGGCCAGAGCCATGGTTCTCAACCGTCCTAATGCTGTGACCCTTTAATACACTTCCTTGTGTTGTGGTGGCCCCAACCACAAAGTTATTTTTGTTGCACTTAACTGTAATGTTGCTACTCTTAGGAATCATAACACAAATAGTTTTTTGGAGACAGGGTTTGCAAAGGGAGTCCTGAGAACCAGTGCACCAGAGAAAGGAGCCAGGGGTCCTAGTAGCACCACTGAAATATGTTAGAAGGTTCATTTTTCAGTTGGTCGATGCCAATATATGCAGCTGATTTCAATCTTGGCTGTTGTACGGGAGATTACCTCGTAGGATCCTCAAGACTATTGGGGGGCAGGGGGGAGCTACAGCAGTCAACAACATCCAAACTACAACAGGTCTCCATGAGCACATGCTGTTAATGCTTAGCCATTTCAAGAAGCAGATCAATTGAATTAATCATGCGCAGGCAGAGTAATATCATCCCAAAGATAACCTCATCCTGGGAACTTGGGAACACGTCACTGCTACCTGGCAAAGGGAACCCTATAACCATGACCAAGTTATTGACCTCAAGATAGAGATTTGAGTTTGGATTAACCAAGTGGGCCCATTCTAATCCCAGGAGTCCTGAAAGCCAAGACCATCCCCACCCCCCCATGAGCTCCCACCCCAACCCCAACTCCAGTGAGGGAGTCAATGACAGCAGCTCAGCGGGGTGAGCTGCAAGAGAAACTTCCCGTGTTCTGCTGTTGGTTCTGAACTGGATGTCGGAGGCTGTGTGGAGGATCAGAGAGGCCTGAGGAGCAGCCAGCCAGCAAGAAAATGGAGTGTGTGGTACCACAGTTGCCTGGAGCTGAGCTCTGCTAACACCTGACTAAGAGAAGGAACTAGCTCTCCCCTAGAGCCCAGGGAAGAGGGCAAGCTCTCCCTGAACCTCAACAGCCAGGCTGGACTTCTGACCTACAAAACCGTGATAGGGCATTGCCATTATTTAAGCCTTAAAGTTCATGGTGATGTGTGATGGCTACAATACGTTAAGACAAAAAAAAAAACCTGACACAAATCAGAATGGAATTTCAGACATGATCCAGAAATTTAGCACCTTTTTAGAAGCTGAGACTTGTAGCTTAACATGAAACAAAGATTTGGGGCGAGAGTCTGTGGCTTATCTTGTTTTAAAGCCAAGCACAGACTCTCCTAATATCCCATTCACCTAGTCCCAGGGGAACCACACATGAAATCAGTAAGGGAATGAGGCCCATTGCATTGGAGAGAGGACGATAGGAGACGCCGCTGGCATTTCTGCACAGCTGCTCTGGCACATTCTGGGATTACTGTTGTAGGCAAGGGCACTGCTGTGTAACAGGGACACACACAGCCCAGTGGGGCTATGGGCTAGAGCTGGGAGGGCTGAGGTTAAACAGGGCAAATGTCTGTGCAGTTGTTCACAGTAGCCTCTCTGAAAGCGCCTGACTCGCAGCCCAGCGATGTTGGTATTTGATAATGAGTGCAAAATGCCACCGTCTAATGTCAGAAACTCCATTTAAAAAGAGAAGAAAAAGAAAGCACCGTGCGACTCCCTTGCCCACTCAACCTCTGCGGTGAGTGAGCTGGGGTCACCGTGGACCTGGCGGGGCCCAGTTTGCTGTCTCTGTCAAGGCTAATGAGCACACACTTTTTAGCAAGCCAGTCAGGTTTGAGCCTGAAGGTTACATTGAGGACAAAGTTGACTTTGAGGTGACAAGGGTCTGTCTGTATTTTGAATCAGAATTTGCTAACAGAAATAGTCCAGATCTCAAGAGAAATGCCTGTCCATCGTTAACATGCTGCTTAGGGAGCAGGCAGCCTCCTAATTAGAGATTTGGAAAGCTATGGATGCTGTGAACTGCCCGGATACAGATTACAGGGCTGGTTTGTCAGACATGGCTTCGTCGTCGTCGGCTGACAAGAAACCGGCTATGTAAAGATGTGAGAAATGGCAGTGTGGCACCAATTTTCCAGAATACAATCTGCCTCTAAGAAGGTGTAGCTTCATGCAAAATCTGCTTCATCATTTGAATAACAAAATAAGATATGCAAAAAATAAATAAATAAATAAATAAATAAATAAATAAATAAATAAGACTCTTCAAAGAGTGTGCATTCCGGTCACAGTGATTACAAGCAGGGGATGAATATTTTCTGGTGCTGTATGGAGAATATTTTGTGAGGAAAAAAATACAATTTAGAAATGGAGCTGAGATAATACCAGGGACTTTGCTTGTAACTATCAAGGAAGGTCCCAGGCAGGTTTTTTTTTTTTTCTGTTCCTTATAAATTCCTGGAGGTAATGGCAAAAGCAGCCATTAAAATTCATTAGACGAAAAGTAAACTTCTTTTGCAATTGATGGCACTCGCCTCTAAACTGATAGCCCTGTTACTGAGACACCTCATGTCTGCCAAACTCTATCTCTGGTGTCTGTTTCTTTCTAAACAGTTCTCTTGCTCTTTAATCTCAGGAATGTTTTCCAGTGTAAACGTTCTTTCGTGCACCGCCCATCACCCACCAGGGCATCCCATGTACTAGCTAGCCTTAAGATGCGCTCTTACAAACAGGTTTCTGGGGTTGCAAGGAAATTTCTCTGTCCTCAGCGTCAGGGTTGGAAATTAAGAATAACAGGAATGGGGGCTTGTTGTATTTTACGGGGGTATGTTGTGTGTGTGTGTGTGTGTGTGTGTGTGTGTGTGTGTGTGTGAGTGTATATGGAGGCTAGAAAACAACACTGGGTGCTATCTTCAGGAGTGTCATCTACCTACTTTGAGACAGGGTCTCTCATTGGCCTGGAACTCACCAACGAGGCTAAACTGACTGCCCTGCCTCCCCAGTGCTAAGATTACAGGTATGCTCCAGCATATCACCTCGATTTGGGACCGGGGTGGGGTGCTAGAGAGAGCCAATGCAATGGCTAGTCTTTATTAGAGAGAAGTTTTCCATTTTACATTCTGAAAAGTTAACACGAGGGCTCAGTGAGCCAGTTGGCGGGGCACCAGCTTGTAATGGGTTCTACCCTTTAGGCATCGCTGACTCTCACCTTTGTGCAGCCAAAACCAGATGACAGTACAAATGTCCTCTTCACAGATGCAGCCCTGTATTCAGTTGTTGGTGATGGAAGGGACTAAATTAGGGTCTTTCTTAGGGCCAGAAGCTGCCTTCGGAGGTAGCATATTGTACTGGTCCAGCCCTTCTGTGTTGCTATCATGATCAGTAAGGAACCCCACCTCCAGAAGCCACGGTGTGGGTCCCATCTTTGCCATGGGGACCATGGGCCCTCAGGGTCTGCACCTAATCCCCAAAGTAAGCTGGAAGCCATCTCGCTGGGAGATAAGTTCCTCCTGGCTTCTTATGTAGACATTGGGAATCCAAACTGAGATCCTCAGGTCAGAGCTCCTTGTCTGTTCATGAAAGTCAGCTGCACCAAAGGCTGGGAGCAGCAGAGAGACTCCTTTCCTTCCCAGCCGCTGACTTTTCTCTCCCCTACATAGCCAAGAGGAAAACCCAAGCTGCAGCTGGCACCAGAGGAGGGAAACTGGGGTAGAATCCTCACTCTACCACCTGCTCTGTAAGTGGAATGAATTATTGAACCTTGGGAGACACAGTGTCCTCGTTTATGAGAAGGTGTTAATTCCTGCCTAAGGGGATGTTTAAGATGAAGGATGTCTTTTTAAGGACTAGCCTGACACGCTCTTGAGGCCCTGAGTTCAATCTCCAGGAGGGGGGTGGGTTGGGGGAGAGATATGCAGTCGCTATTTGGGGAATGGGGAGAACATTATGGGAGAAAGATAAATAAGAACCAAATATTAAAACATTTAGGTAAAAAATTGCTATACTGAAATCTATTACTCTATATGCTAGCTTAATAAATAAATGTAAAAGGTGCCCATGTGAGTACACCTAACCTAAGAGTACCCTACAAGTCCTCAGCCTCTGCCCCTTCTTTACTCCCTTCCATCCTCCCTCTCTCCCTCCAGTCTCACTCAACAACAGCCTAGCAACTCCCAGAGGTGGCCTGTGGTCTCTTCCTGTATTACCTACCATTATTCTTTCTAAACTGTGTATCAAGAGTTCAGACACAGAGGAGAGAGAGAGAGAGAGAGAGAGAGAGAGAGAGAGAGAGAGAGAGAGAGAGAGAGAGAGAGAGAGAGAGAGAGAACGAGAACTCTGAGGAAAATGCTGCTTAGTGGGGCATTCATAGCAGGATATCCCGGCTCCGTTCTCCCGAGATTTCGAGAGAAAGCAGCATAAACAACAAATACTACACTAGAGGGAACAAGAGTTGATCAAAGCACACCCAGATAGGATCATGGATGCTGGTAATCTAAGCACTCAAACTGATACAGGAGAATTGAGGTCAGTCTGGCTGCGCAACGAGGCTCTGCTTCAAAATAAAGAGATTAAGTAAAATACAAAATAAAATAAATAAGCTGACCTGACAACAACCCATTCATCAGCTCAGAGTTTTTTTGTTCTTGAGAAACAGGAAGCTGGTAATGGGTAACACTTGCTTAAAGATAGTAAGCCCTGGGCGGGAGTGGTGGTTCAGCCATTAAAGGCTCGGCCTGCAACCAAAAATACTATATGGTAAGTGCTTTGCCCTCTGCCTGCCGAGCTGCATGAGAAATTTGGGCCCTGGATATCAGCTTCCCAGTGAAAGTGAAATTGATTTAAAATCTGTTCGCAAGCCAGCTCCTGACTTGCATCCTCTCAGAACTTGCAGTATTAATAATAATAATAATAATAATAATAATAATAATAATAAATAATGATAATGATAATAATAAACACTAGAGAAGCAACTCAACTTATCTCATTACCTTAGATTTTATACTTCATGTTTGGTAGCTTGACAAGGGATGCTACAATCTTTTACGATAGCAATCTTTTATGATATTCTTTTTATTATACTAGATGGCAGGGGAATTGCCCTAAATTAATAAAAACCATATGCTGGGTTTTGATTAGAGGTCACTTTGGAATAATAATGGAGCCGGCTGGGGAATGAGCCAGGGGCTTCTCCTTCCCCGTACAGTCATCTGCCTTCAGATCCCTCTAGTCGCCATTCCTCCCCGTCTTTGTATGAACAAAACCAAGGTAATGAAAGGTCTTATAAAAACCTCTTGTGAATATATTGGTCACCAAGAGTTGCACTGTACTCTGAGGTGTCTCCTTTACTGCTGAAGATGGTGCTAACACTTCATGGTCATAACTGGGACAGTGGCTTCTACGATGCAATGGGACCTCTGAGCATTCAATTTCTGGCACTGGCAGAGACTCATTCCTTCAGTGTGTAGAGAAACTGGGAAATTTCTCCTGTGGGAAGAATAAACTTTCCTATATGTCATACATATATGTCCAAGTGTCTCCATGCTTGTTGGCCTCAGCATACCCAGAAACCAATTTTTAGCATTTGACAATGCTTCTAGAAACATGAGTAAATGAAACCCAGCAAGACTGTCCATCTTTCAAACTAAAATATTTTCTTCCATTCCTTACTTGAGATTCACACAAGCTATAAAGTTCTGCTGGGGAAACGTGTTACGATTCTTGTTCTGGGCTCAGCTATTAAAAGCCCATACTACTCTTGGACAGGACCTACGTTCTGGTCTTAGCACATTCATGGCAGCCCACAAATGTCTGTAGCTGCAGTTCCAGGAGAACTGACACCTTCTTCTGGTCCCCATAAGCACCAGACGTCTACATGGCACACATACATCCAGCTAAAATACTCGTTCACATGAAATGACAATGAATAAATCTCTCTTTTAAAATGACGATTCCTGGGCCTTTTCCAACAATTTAGAGTCAATAAGGTTATTGAATAAGGGGGTTGACAGCAAATGATGCTACTCAGATAAGCTGGATACTTGCTCCTGAAGAGAACCTAGCAGGGACTTTCAAAATGTCTTAGTGTGACTTAGATCATTGTACTGGAAATAAAGATTTTTAAACCCAGACCCCAGATTTCTCAGGCACAAACCATGTGATCCTGGGAAATTTATCCACTGTAGGACTTAGTTTCCTAATATGGAGAATGGCAATAACAACACCTACATCACATGGATGGTGAATATTAGGATTCTCTATAAACAATGTTTAGTGCTGTGCCTGGTAATTGCACTCATCACATATCTAAGTAGATATTCCTGAGATTAAGAAATGCTTCAGGGATGGGAGTTGCTACCGTTTATGTCTGAACGTTTCCCACGGGATCACTGAGTTTGAACACCTGCTCCCCAGGTGGTAGCATTGTGGTAGAACCTTCCAGATGTGAAGCCTCACTGACAGAAGTAACTCTCTAGAAACCAGCCACTGATGGTTATAGCCACTTTGGTTCAGGCCTTCAGGCCTGCCTCCTTTGCTTCCTAGTCTATAATGTAAACAATGTAAACAAGAGTTTACCACACATTCCAGATGTCATGAAACTTCCTCTGCTGTGATAGACTGTGACCTCCGAAAGCATGGGCTAATAGAGACCGTTCCTCTCCTCAGTTGCTCCTGGCAGGTACGTGTCACTGTGACGATTGTAACTAATACAACAATTATAAATAAACAAATAATGGAAGTACACCAAGAAAAATTGTGGAACAATCATAGGTCAAAGTTTGAGGAGGAAAATGAAAGGAAACAAATAAGAGAAAGTAAAAAGAAGGTAGGATATACACATGTTAAAATAAATAGTGGGGAACTCATAATTGTTCTTACTGGATTCCTGGACTCTAGGCAGGTGTACCGTCTTAGGTAGAAACCATTGTTCTTATTTGGAGAGCAAGTATGTTTTAAAGAGGTTCGAATGGGTAGTGAATTGTCAAGGAGTAGTCTGTGATGATGTTTTGATATGTCAATTTAATTAGGTTTCAGTCTTCACTCATTCAAGCACTAACTTAAGGGGTGCCATGAAAGAGCAGTGGCAAATGTAACCGAGGTCCTGATCCCTGCTTGAAGTTAGAGTGTGTCTGGACCTGCTGGAGCTGGATTGACCAAGTGGATGGCCCTAAAACAAGCTGAAGCTCTCCTTAGAGAGATAAGGGGTTCAAGCCTGTGGCTGTGGGGTTCTATCTTGCTCTTCATTTTTCTTTCCTCGTGACCTGTATCTGTAATACACTGCATCGCAGTCCTATATCTAGCATCTCTACCGTCTCTCTGTCACCATGCATATGCCTGTTTCTCTGCCTGGGACTAATGCTGCCTTTCCCTGGCCTGTGTGAGAGAGACCACATGAGTTGTGTATACAAGGGAATTACATGACTATTTCTGGGTCACCTCTGTCTCCTGCCCTTTTGCAGACAATAACTAGCCAGTGTAGTGTCTAAGAAGAATGACCAGAAATGCAGCTCCAAAGATGCCTAAGGACGGTGTTTAGAGACATAGTCTGTCTTTACTTTTAAAGCGACTAATTTAGAAAAAAAAAATCCATCTACAGTAACTTGGAATGTTGTGATAAGTCCTGAAGAAATAACAATGGAGTCTTGTTTTGTTTTGTTGTTTTGGTTTTTATAACTCTACTATTAATCTAAAGAAATTCAATTTTATCCTAAGGTAACCCCGGAAATGCCTAAGAGATTTAGGACAGGCATAGGTAAAGAAACAACAGTTAGAGGAAGCGCTAAGTTGCTTAGCCCCTGAGTAAAGCAGCAGATCTGGGAGCATGCATCCTAAATGCTCACACCTGCTTCTCACCAGATTTGTGGAAGCAAGGGCTGAAAGACAGAAAGCACTTACACTTTGCTTGCAGCAAAAGGGGGACCAGTACTTAACAGTAGATCTTAGAGAGAAAAATATGAGTATGTCATTAAAATTCAAGTTAAAGACTTGCTTGGTGGCATCGAGGAGTTCGAGAGGATTGATATGGATTCCTATTATAGTTCGCCTTCACTTCTAAGGTGCATAGGGAACATTCACATTGAATTTAATGAGTGAATTCCATCCTGGTTTTGCTTCTTCCTATTCTCAATTTCTCTACTGATGCATGTGCTGTGTGTACACATACATGCATGTGTGCAGGAAAATTCTTTCCTGGTGGTGCTCATCGCTCTGGTAAGATTCAAGGAAGGGCAGTGACACCAAAGAATCTGATGTTTTGGCTACTTCCGTGAGTCCGAGAATCCCCTGGAACACTTAGTAAGTCCTGAGTCCCTCCATCACTCTCCGCCTCGATCCCTGCTATCAAAGGCCAATGAGCTAACGTCGGGATAAAGATGACTTGAACTTAATTCCTCCAGGATGAGTCGTGAGTGGACTCAGTTCACCCTCTGAGTTAAGAGAACTGGGTAAAGCCTCAGGCTGCTCATCTCTAACACGCTCCCAACATGTGTTAGAGACTTCCACAATCAACCCAGGGACAACTCCTTGAGCAGCCATTCGACAAGTGCCACTCTTTACCAACAAGAAATCATTATGGTTTCTGTATGGGTTGAATAAAATGGCCCCCATAGGCCCATAGGAGTGGTACTGTTAGAAGGTGTGGCCTTGTTGGAGGAAGTGTGTTACTGGGGGCAGGCTTTGAGGTCTCAGATGCTCAAGCTAAACCTAGTATGGTAGTCTCTTCCTGCTGCCTCCAGGTCAAGATGTAGAACTCTCAGGTCTTTCTCCAGCACCATGTCTACCTGTATGTCACCATGTTTCCCACCATGATGATAATGGACTAAACCTCTGAAACTGTAAAGCAACCCCAGCTAATTGTTTTCCTTTATAAGAGTTGCCTTGGTCATGGTGTTTCTTCACAGCAATGGAAACCCTAACTAAGACAGCTACAAAATGAGTTACAGAACATGAATAACTGTAAAAAAAACCAAAAAAACAAAAAAACAAAGTTGGATGGTGGTTATTAGGGGAGAAGGTGGATAGGAATCAGATACCAAGAGGCTGACTGGATTGATTTACAGTTAGGTGGAAGCAAGAATGCTGATGATCTGATGATCGGTTGTAAAGCTAGAAGACTTTTAAATAGACTTTTAAATAGTCTTACTGTACATAAATGATAACTATTTGAGGTTAATGAGGAAACACTGATTTATACATGAGGTATATCAATATTTCACATATTATCCATTAGCATCACAATGTTTATGTTTTTATGTGCCATTTAAAATTAAGTTAATAAAGGTTAGATGTAAAAACAAGAAGAAGAAAAAAAAAACCCTAGATGTTAACTTCTGCTTCCTTCAAAGAATGAAACAGTTGGTTGGCAATAGAGATTCCAGGTTTATACCCCAGGCCAGAATTTGGTGCTGGTGGAGATTTACAGCTGTGGCAATGTTCCGTTACAAACTCCCCAGAGAAGTTTTCCCAGAAAGCCCTGAGAAGAGGCTCTCTGCCATGTCTCCCACGCACCCTGAGCACAGGGCAAGCCACAGTGACCTCCTGGGAGGTCTGGGGTCTGCAGGTCAAGTCAAGGTCATCCTTCCCATGTGGATATGTCTGTTGTCTGTCTCAGCCAGCAACTTCCCCCAGTGGCTTCCCTCACCCAGCCAGCCAGAGCCCAGGGCCTGGGGATACCCATCAAAGCACTGCCCTGTGGCTGAGCAGAGGGTGGGCTCCTTCCATTCATTTCCCAGGCCCCTCCCCCTAGCATCCTGGATTAAACTCAGACAGCTTAAGTCATCCTTATCGTCACACAAGCAAATGTGGCCTTAGGAGGACAGAAACACAGGAAAAGGCCAAGACAAAAAGGAAAAGCACATAAAACCAGCACGCCACACCCTCCAGTCTCTGCAAGGCCAGCCATTCCTTCCTCTTGCCTAGCAGGATGTAACATCTCTGGCATATTATTTTCCCCTCCTCTTTGTCCTCTTTTCTCCTTTTCTTTTCAAATAGACACATTTCAAATGTCAGTGGATGGCAGTGGGGCCGAGTCAAATGGGAGGAGGAGATCTTTTGAGCAGTTACTTCAAGGGAAACTAGGGCTCCGGCCCGTGCAGTGAATGGAGAATTCACAAGTAGCTCAAGTGCGCATTTGCTGTGTTAACTCAGACTCCCTAGCTGACCTTCATTTACAGACCTGAACCAAAGCCCTTACACTCTGGAAGAGCATGCCTTCCTTCTTTCCACTCCCCACTTTCCTCATCCCCAGAGGGACGGAAAGACGGCAAGACAGAGGTTAACTGAGGGAGACAATACAAAAGGGGGGGGGGCGCTCCCATCTAAAACCTGAGTCACTGTGGCCAGTTTTTCATGCCTTCCTTCCAAAAGCCCCAGAGAGAGAATGAGAGAGACACTTAGACAAATTGGTCCCCACCTTACCAAGATCACAAAGTAGAAATCAGAATTCAAACGCTGCTCTGTCCCAAGAGAGGCCCAAGGCTAGAGACACCTTCTCAGGTATCTTATCACAGGGCCTACGTGTCCCGGGACACCCCATATTTTAGATGAGTAATACAGACTTACTTGGCTAATGCCTTACTGAAGCTTGTCATCACAGGAGCCAAGGAAAAATTATGTCTGTGTGTTGTGCAGGGCCATAAATCCAAAGTGAGGTGACATTCTCAGTCATTTCCTATTTCAAGGCAAGAAAGTTTGTTCCTACAAGGCCGTTAATAATAAAAGTTTGTTTCCACCACTGGCCTCTCACAGACCCATCTTTGAGCCAGAGAATGTGAAGTAGGATTTGAGAATTTGGGTAGGATTGCCAGTGGGTGGGGAGCTGATGCCCAGGAGTCGCCCCTCACAACCTGGCTGACTGCCAATAGGAAGAGCAAGGGCCAGTAGGCTTAATGCTACCACTGGAATAATTTAGCCTGTTGGCCAAGGTGGATGGCATGAAAACTACAGATTAAGTGTTGGGGGCCTCCCTAGCTACAGGGACTCCATCTTGTACAGTCTCCATTTCGTACTAAGCTAAATTCTAAGAAATGGCTTCTGGCCCCAGGTGTCCCAGATGAGCCTAGATCACAATATCCCACCCTATGTTTCATTGCTTAGTGCTCAGCCAGGAGCTCTTCCAACATGCTTCTCAAGGAAACCACTGGGGATAAAGGTTCAATCCCTTCCACCTCAGAGGCTCCTAGTGCTGCCACCCACCTCTAGTGCAGTACCTGGGAGATGGAGATCAAGGCCATTCTTGACTCTACAGGACCCTGTTTCAAAGGGCTAGAGATGTTGACTCCAGGATACAGGAGTCTGCCAACACACTTGGTATCCCAGGACAAGATCAGGTGAAATCCTCATTCTTAGTCAACATAGACAGGCTATATTAGATTTGCAACTGAATCACTCCTAGGAACTAGCTTGGCAGGTGTTCTCCACTGTTAACCTCTGCTGGCCCAGAAAGACAACATAGTTGAAGAGCTTACCCACCTAGTCTGTAACCACGGCAATGAACTGAGGAAGAGTTATCTACACCTGGCTTTTAGAAGTCAGGTGACCTTGGTGTGTCGGGGGTCGCTTGCCTACGTGACTTCAGTCTAGCACTAGGACTGGAAGAAGAAGGACTTGGGCTCACATACAGGACTAGCACTAGAACTTAGATGGGCTAAGACTCAGATTCATGTATCTCTCGCAGTCCCCGGGGCCCAGAGCACTTGGGCCCGGAGGATACAGCACCAGTTCAGAGGAGATAGCTGCTGTTTTAGACCCAGTATGTTTTAGATAGCCTCAGAGGTACCTCAACTGTTGAGCTGCCAGAATTTTCATTTTCTCTTTTACAATGATTGTAAAAGCCTCATGTAATATTTAAAGAAATACACTCAGATTTTACACCACCCGTGTGTGTAGTCTTTGTCAAAGCCGAATCCCGTGCCCACCTGGCCAGAATCCCTTGTCCCGCGGAACAGGGACCCCGCGAGAAATCCCGGTCCGTGACAACTTGGTAACCTGAGTTTGATCCCAGGACCCACAAGTTGTCCTCTGAACTCCACTCTGAATGCCCACGGTCTCACAAACAATTTTTTTTTAAATACTCCATCTCAAAAATAAATTAATATGAAACAGGAGAGAGGGGAGAAAGGATTGGGAAGGCCCAGAATCTGAGAAAAATTTAGATGAGGTTTGCATGCGCGTGAGAGTCCAGGTAAGCTAGGTCAGAATCCCGGACAGGAAGAGGAATCTCTGGTGACTTAACAGCCTTTCCCAAATCTTGGCTGGAAACCAGGGCCCCTCCTGCATGGGACCCAATTCCATTGCTATTTTCTGGTCCCTGGTCCTTCCTTCATTCACTCCTCCCCATACACAAACATGTATCAGTCATGATGTTTATCATAGTGTTCTGTCTCTTCAAACCCTTGCTCCTGCCTCATACAAGCTGGCGGTCCCCTCCTGTGTTCCCAAAACCTCTTGGTAAGCTCAAAGCAGTCTAGGGCCTGGGTTGGGGGTGGGGGGAAGAAGCAGAGCCTGGGCCTGGCTGCCCACTCACAAGCTGTGATCAGAGGACAAGCTTTCCAGCTCCTAGCACCCATGGAATGGGACCTACGCGGCACCTTTCAAACAACAGGTATTAGGAAAAAATTGTTTCAAGTTTCAAAAAAAAAAAAGTCCTATTGAAAATAGATTGTTGAGAAATTTCTCTAGCACACAGAACTCCTATAATTACGAATAAATATCTAGGAAGACAGAAATTACTGTTCTATTTTCTCCCATTCTCAAGCCTGGTGGGTCACAATTTTTAAGTTTTTTCATGTTAAAAGGGAAGGAGGAGGGGAGGAAGGGGAGGGAGGAAAGGAAGCGGGGGAGAGAGGAGGGAGAAAGGATAGGAACCCTACCTAACCTGGTATTTTCTAACTTTATCAGACCATGAGGTCATGTTCACTGAATTGTTTGAGGTTCCAAGGAATACACAGTAACATTTATATTTTTCTTCTATTTGTTTTTTAAAACCCAGAGTGGAATATATTGGTTTTCTTTTAAGGAGTATAAGCACACACACATGTGTCCCTACAGGTCACATAACTCAGACGTGTGCCAGGTTTTTACATAGCAACTGCTCAGTTAGATTTTAAGAGCTGATTACTTTGCACAAAGATACAGAAAGAAAAAAAAAAAACATAACTTACATTTAGTTGAACATACATTGATTAATGTTCCTTCATGCCCCATTTATTCTGTGCATAGGCTGTTTTGGAGGCTAAATGTTTAATTAAGGTCTTCTGTGTTGACCACAGCTGTACCTGGGACAGAGGTATGCTTAGCTGAATGCCAGGGATGTCAAATCTTGATGCTCTGGCCTGGCATTTCCCTCTCTCAGGTTGTATGAGCTCCCCAGGCCCTTCATTCCCTCAGTGTGAAATAAAAGCATTGGACCAGATCACCTTAAAAGCTATTCAGCATCAACACTTACATTTCAAAACCCTTCCGCTAGCCAGCTTCACTAACCATGACTCCCTCTCCACGATCTAAATATTTGACTTGTAAAATGTGAACAGACTTCATTTACTAAAAGCCTCTAATCAAAACCAAAACCTTTTACTTAAACAATTAGAAAACAATTAGCTGGGGGAATAAAAACAATTTTAATTTGCTAAATGGTCTTCCTCCCTCCTAATAGATATGGACAAAACCCTAACTAATGCTTCTGACCACATGGAAAGCACCCAGCCATCTCTGAGTCTGTAGATGGAGGTGCGGGTTGGCTCGATTTCCTATCAGGAAAAGTGAAAGGCGCTCACATTAACCTCGGGCTACCTCGGTGATTCATGTTTAAACATGTGCCTAACGTTAGCAGTGGTAGTGCTTTTGGGACATTGATCTGTCCTGAAGCTGGAGCACAGAGAGATCTCACACCAGCCCAGCACCCTACACACTTTGTTCTCCAACATCATGCAATGGCTGGGGACTAATGACCCTCTCCTGAGACATGATCTCCCTGAGGGCACTTTTGAGCTTGCTTAAGATGAACAACTGGAGCACTGTTTTAATTAATGAAATGTGAGTGCAGTTAGCCCAAGTTCTAGTAGATTCTAGCCAGGGGGGAAAAATGTCTTTATTTTGCAAGACACTCAAAGAGATCAATAAAGAAACCTTGGGTTTTCAACAGTACCCAATAGCAACATGGACTACATTTAATAGACTGCCTTTATTTGGTGGGAAGTAAATTTTTTAGTTTAGTGCATGGAGGAGTGATCTCCATTTGTAATGTTTTCATACTCTGATAATTGATTTGATATTTTATTTTTTAGGTTTTTTTTTTAGCTTCTTAGCTTCTAACATCCACATATTTTATTCTTTGGCAGATTATTTCATCCCTCTAAATCTTAGTTTTCTGTTTATAAAGCAAAACAAGGATCTGAGCCATTTTAATACTGGAAATTACTTGTGTCTGCCTTCCTTGATCCACTTAAGACATGCTTACTCTCATCTGAAGTCACTCTCTGACCTCTGGCTACTTTGCCTCCTTCTGAAATGAGGATGGATTCAAACACTTGTAACTAAGTGAGTTCACATGTAGATAATGGCCGCTGAGAGCTTGGAGTAGTCTGCTAGAAGCACATCAGTGTAGTGCCCTATGAAATAGTTTGAAGAAGAGAATTTTGTTACCTCAGTTCTGAGGGTTAAAGGTCCAAGGTCAAGGTCTTGGCCAGAGTGCTTTCTTCTTAGGGCTCTCTCCTTGGCATGAGATGGCTACTCTCTCATAGCCCTGACAAGATTGCTGTTCTTCAATCTGTGCTCTGTATGTCCCAAATAGTCCTCATTAGGACATCAGTTATATTAGAATCCAGATACTTGTCCAGTCCTCATTTACCCTTAATGATTTCTATAAAGTTCTCTCTCTGAAGAGCCACAATATTGAAGTGCTGGCAGGTAGGAGCACTACAGTTAGGGGGCGTCTACCTGCAGTTAACTTTTCTTTTGTTTTTCAATCCTCTACAGCTTCTCCTGTATTTTCATCCCCTCTTCCCATCACCTCACTCCATGTCAGTCTAAGTGGGGTGAAGAGGCTCAGTAGGACCCAGACCACCTGGATCTGACTACAGCTCTGTGTCTGACTTTGAAGCTGTCAAGGCCATTTCTTGGCCAATAACTGTCAGCTAAGACAAGAATCCCCATACTGCAGAATTCTTGGGAGAATCCCAGGGCTTCATTCAGATGAAGAGACGTAGAGAGTAAGGCTCAGTAAAGGTTGGCATTACTTAGCAACAATGTCTTAGCATTCCATTTGTCTGGACATGGCTGATCATGAGAGTCCAACTTGCACAGAAGAGATTTGTGACACATTCTGGTTGAAGGAGCCTGAGGTGGGACGAGAAGTGCACTCTGAGGAGGGGCAGATATCCAAATATCAGGGCTAGAATGTGTCTCTCAGTCAGCAGTAAGGAAGCCCGTAGAGAGAGATGGTCTGGAAGGATAAAGTGGCTTTAGGTGACTTTCTGGGTAGTAAACCATCATTCAGAGTAGAAAATAGGAATCTTTCTGCACAGCTTCTGCATAGGCCAAGAATCAAATCTTTTTAGTGAGCCCACAAGTAACCTACCAACTTTGGATGCCCATAAGGACAAAGATGAAGGACACCAAGAACTGGGTGCAGACATCAGCTTTCTCCAGGGACTATGGCTAGTACTGGGTAACTAATACCATCAACTAGATGAAGCTTATAAGTACATAGACCATAAAGAAGGACCATAAAGAGAGATGCCTCTTGTGGCCTCTGACTAGGAAGAAGGCATTTTACACCAAGAGGAAGCCCTCCATTATTCAGAACAGAGGTTTTGGCTGGTGAAATTTGGGTGATAAAATGCTGTGGCCATGAGCAGAAGGTTAGTAGTAGTACTCAAACGTAGGTAGCACTTGGGAGTAAAGAGTTGACTAGTCCCTGAACTAGATGCACAATTGCACATGTGCTATCCAGACCAGAAATGCCACCTCAGAAAAGCATCAATTGTCTTTTCTGAACAAAACAGCAAAGTGATGGGTGCATGATGAGTCCAAGTAGAGAACAGGGCTTTGCAATTATAGCACACTCAGCTTGCTCTGCCCTAAGAATGAGTAGTGTTAAAGTCTGATGTAGAAAGGTCCCCTACACTTGTGTGTTAAAGTCTTGGTCCATAGCACTATTAATGGGGGGGGTAACTGAAGATGTTAACCTCATTAATAGATTAATCTGTAGACGAAAAGCATGTACTTACAAGTAACATACAGACTGATGAGCAGGTTATATGTATGTATTTAAATAAATAGATGTTGATATATTCTATATGTATATAACAACAATTGAAAAAAAGAGGTCATAGATTTACAAGAGAGCAATGAGGTTATATAGAAGGAAAGGGGATGCATAATGACATAATTATAATCTCAAAAAGTTTTAAATCAATTGATGATATTATAGCTGAATGGGCCACTAGGAAGTAGGTTCTGGATAGAGGTTGCCCAGAACACTGAAGATACATCTTTGAAGGGCACATCTTTTCCCTGCCTCTCTCCTGTTGCTCTCTCTTACTGCTTCCTGAACTCCATCTGGTAGACAGCCTTGTTCTAAAGCACTCTTCGACCAAACACTCTGGGTTGTCACAGACCAACACCAGCAGAGCTAAATGACCATGGACTGAAACCTCTGAAAACCATAAGCCAAAATAAAGTTTGTCACAGTGATGAAAACTAACAGCACAGGAACAGCCAGCCTGAGTGTGTCACCCAGAGAGAGTCCTCACATCTGCGCTAGAGCTGAGGAGATACGAATATCCCCCATGAGCTGGCAACCTGAAGATGGGAGGGCTAAGCTGAGCATCTCCGGTCCTGATTCTCAATCTATAAAGTCAAGGGAAGAAGCACGGTTGGGAGTGTTACATGAAGCCTTCTTCACGTGAAAGGGAGGAGGTGAGGTGTCTCACTCCTTACACGGCCTCACCCAGGATAACACCCTATAACACTTGTATGCATGGGTATAAGCATGTCAGGAGTAGCCTTGAGAAGATTTAGGGTCTAAGAAATGATGGGGGATTGACCAACAGACTTTGCATTTAGACTGCATAAATGTCTCTGCCCATCTGAATGTATCGGGGTTCCGCCCAGACTCAGTGTCTGCTGGCTATGGTAAGAATGTAGGACTCAGTAACAGCCAAGCTTCTGAATTGTGACTATTTGGGGGATGTGAGATCTCATTGATACTAATAAATACTGACATAGGGCTGGGGATTCAGCTTAGTGGTAGGGCACTAACCTAGCATGTGCAAGGTCCTATGTTGATCTCTAGCATCTTAACAAACAACTAATGAAACAGAATTCCACGTTTAAACATCACAGAGCTCACCGAGGGCCACCAACTATGCCCTATTGCCTAATAGCCAAGTAAAGGCCTAAGAAAGAAATGTATCTCAAAAGACAGTGGACACCCAGCACCAGACCTTTGCTCCCTCCGTTAAGGGCAGAGGGAAAAACGGAGGTCCCTCGACAATAAGGAGTCCAGAAGGGCTTGGGACAGGAAGCAGGAGCTTAGAGGACCATAAAGCACAGAGGATCTGTAAGACAACTTCATAGCCCCAAACAGAGTTATGGGCTTTTTATTCATACACACAGGGAGATAAAAGGTTCTCATTGCTTGCCAGAATCTGCCTGCTTCCCCAGACTCACACCCTCCATTGTCCTTAGCCATTCAGATACTTTAAGGCAGGGCAGCTTGAGGAGCTGAATCACCAGCCGGGGAGGACATCCTTACCCTTCCTTCCTTACTTCCGCTTTGCTCCCCTCCCTCACTAATTGTTTCCAGGGCTAATGCTGGGGGCAGAGTTGTCCAAAGGCCTGCTCTGTTCTCCACCCTGCCCCCAAACCCCTCTTGAGCTGGAACTAGCTCTTCACAGCCCTTCTGAAAGGGCCTTTCATCCCTTCCTTATCCCACCACCAAAACCTCAGAAGGAAAGAGACTTCAAAGTACTAGGGCCCAATTTGATTGCCAGTATGTGGCAGGTCTCTCACCAGTGGGGGCGAGAAGGAAGTACAGGCCCACCATCACTGGGGTTCCTCCTTTTCCACTCCTGCCTTTGGAGTTGTCATCTGCTCATAGTAACACTGTGAGCTTCCCTTTTTGGATCCTTCCATTCTTTGCTTCTACTAGAGGAACAAAGGCTTCAAAGGAGGGCTCCCCTCCAGCTCTGACACACCCTCCAGCTCTGTGGAGGGTCCCCTTTGAGCAGCACAAGCAGCAAGGCTGACTTGAGCTTCCTGTGGGTCTAGAGACCAAGAAGCAAGTCCCTGGCATAGCTCCTGGATTTTTCCATGTTCCCGCCCCCTCCTGATTTGAGCCCTGTTTCCAAGAGCACACACACCTAAGGAGGGTCTCTTCCACAAGCCAGATGCCAAAGTGACATCTGATGATGGCAAAGTGAATGAAATGAAGACATGATGACCCCAAGGTATGGTTGAGGGGAAGGTTTTTTTATTGCAGATATGAGGAACAGAGCAGCCAGAGGCATCTGGAAGAGAAAATAGTGGACTGAACACGATTAGTAAGCTGACCTAGGCCATGGAGGGTGGAGTTGAGAGAGGAAGAGGAGGGGGAGCAAAGGAGACTAAGAATGGACCAAGACAACAAAGAGTGTGTGTGGCCGAAATGGCAGGGTAATACAGAAAGGAGAAGGTAGGGGAAGAGCAGCCCATGAACCATACAAGTTTAGAGTAGGGAGTGGGGTGAGAGGAGCTGCTAGTATCCAGGTGAAGGCCAGCCTGCACTGTGGCATGCTAACAGTCACCACAGTTAGACAGTCAGCCATTTTCCTGAGTTTCTCTTGGACAGAGCACAAAGGTCACATTAAAACCACCAGATCTTTTGCTTGTTTGTTTGTTTGTTTGTTTTTGTTTTATTCAATCTGTTCTGTACATTGAAATTGAGATGATTTTCAGTTTATAGATGTTAAAAGAACTATAGTGTGGTTCTTTAGTCCTATCAGTATTCCATAATGAATATCAGCCAAGTTTTCTTCCTTTCATTATCTTCTCATTTTAAGTGAGAGAGAGATCGGCAGAATTGCTGGACAGAAGCACGTCCTTAGCCTGCCTAGACCGAGCACAAATGAAAAGCAATGTGGGGTTCAAGCATAGGCATGTAAGCTGTCACAGAACTGCGGCAAATAGGCTGGATTTTTGAGCAATGGATTTCTGATCTACTGAGTGACTGGAACCATTCTTTGCAACATTAATGACCCTCCGGCCGGCCGGAAGGTGATCAGTCACTAAGAGTAACTGACCATCTGTTTCATGAGTCAACCAATCTTACCTTATTTGTTATTCCTGGGTTTTTTGTTTGACTCATTTTGTTTTGTTTTGTTTTGTTAATTTTGTTTTCTTTCCCTAAATCTAGCTGTTAAAGTTTGTGCTTGGGGAAAATCTTGTAAACTTGAAGAAAATGGTGTGGCTCTTCCTGAACTCTCAATTAACTTCCTAAGAGTTGGGACATCCCACTTAGCTACCTCACCAAGCCTAGCACACTTGTTGAACCAGGCCATGCTGTGGATAACTTTGCATACATCATGCCAACTCTTGAACCTCAAGTGCTTTGTCTAATGTCATGCAAATGCCTCCTGGAATCCATACCCTTTTCAGTCTGTCATGCTGGGTTTCAAAGATAAGGGAACTAATACACAAGTCCAATGACACAAATCAAGCCTGAGTGCTTCCACTTATTATTAGTTGGGTGACATGCGCCCATTTCTTTACCAAATAGGCAAGGTAGTCATTTACCTTCTAAAATAAAGTAAATTTGGTGTTTAGGAAGGGTTATAGGTTTTCAAGGTCCTGTTGGATGGGTCATTGTGAAGTGACAGTGGGCAGCTCTGTGCCTAGCAGAACTGAGTCGGACTTGCCCACATCTCCCCTCTTGTCTTTGCTGAGAGAAGCCACCATCTGATTGCCAGGTTTGGCAATGACTTTCTGGATGAGAGTAGCCTTGCTCCAGCAGTCCCTGCCACCCCTCCTCTTTGCTCCTCACAGCTGGTGCACACTGAAGTTACTTGAGGAGCCTGACGACCCATTGCCCCAGATCCTACCTCCCCTTAGGGGATCAGAATTGAGAGCTGGACTTGGGTATTTTAATTTTTTTCCCTTCAATTTTGTTTTATGTGTACGGGTGTTTTATCTCATGTCTGTCTATCTGTGTACCAAACATGCGCTTGGTACCCACAGAGACCAGAAAAGAGTATCAGATCCTCTGGGACTGGAGTTACAGACTGTTGTAAGTTGCCATGTGGGAGCTGAGAAATGAACCCAGGTCCCCAGGAAGATCATCCAGTGCTCCTAACTGTTGAGCCATCCCTCCAACCCAGTATGAGTATTTTCTAGAAAGCTCCTTTACATGAATTAGCAACAGCCTGAACTCTGAGTATGATGATGAGGAGCTCAGTGTCTGGATTCGGGCTTATGAGCTATACAATGAGAAGTTTACATCAGTGTTTCTTGTCTCTGTTTACCTGTCTGGCGCCCAGGTAGTAATGAGAACAGTGCCTTCCAACATTTTTCACGCCATGACACACAAAGAAGGTGAAAAGACTTGTGGAACATCCAAGGAAAACAAATGAGGAAAGGTGACCTTCTCAGGTACGTCACCCTTCTCAAGAGCAGAACCGATCCATGCACACTTCACGTTGCGGTTTAGCAAAAAGAACAAGTTGGGAAATTTGTATCAAATAAACTTCTCATTGTAATGTAGAGCCAATGAAGACCTTAGGCAACAGTATGTTTCCATCTTTTCGTTGCACAGAAGAAAGTAAGGCTAGCCAGGTGGAGTAACTTCACTCAGAAGGCAAGAGGCTGGTGTCAGCCATTGCCTTCAGTCATAATCAAATGCAAGGTCAAGAGGCTGCCAGTCTTCTTTTTGATCACAGGCAACTGTGAGAGAGGACACTCCCATCCTTGACAGGGAACTTGCTTCCACCCCCAAGGATGACACATTGATTCATTGGCGCCACACTCTTGTAGCCCAGGAGGCTGGCCAAAAGACAGCTGTCTTGGAGCACGGGCTGTCTGCGGGGAGTGACAGCCAGCAAGTTTCTTTCTTCCTTTTCAATCTGGAAAGCTGCAGTGAATGTGTGTGTGTGTGTTTGTGTTTGTGTGTGTGTGTGTGTGTGTGTGTGCAGAATTATAGCCAGGATATGGTGACAGAGGTATCGTCAGAGCGCCATTCAAGATAGACAAGCCAACCACT
>NW_022196896.1:88894833-88920957 GCF_008632895.1 Mastomys coucha
GGCTGTTTGGGTCCCGACACTTAAGCTGCCGCTGCATCACTGATTTATAACAGACCCTTCATGCTGGAAATGCTAGCTGGCTGTTTGTATGCAACGACCCCCCCCCCATCCATCCCCAATTTTGTTTTCCCTTATGCCGAATGGAGATGAAAAACCAGAATATAAAATATGAAATCTGCTGGTGACAAAGGGAGGCCAGGAAGCCACCGGTTACATGGGTTTGGAAGTGGAAGCCAGGTGCACTCTCTCCAGTATGGTTGCAGACTGTCTTTGAAACAGATGTCGCCTGCCTTCCCCCTACCCCTTCCCCGCCATTCTCTTTGCATAGAAGAGGCGCAGAGTTCCAGAATGGGAGACAATAGGCATTAATATCCATTGGAATGACAGCTGCTTATGACCAGCTTTGCTCAGGACACGTGTCCCCCAAGCAAAATGATTAGTGCTCCAGCAGAATACGATATTCGTGGGTAATCAAAAGCAAATGGCGGATGGTTTAGACTAACGGAAAGCAGGGTTCACGTCAACCTTTCTGGAATTTCCCACCAAGAATAAATACTAAAGTTAGTTCAGGGCAGTAGCCTCCCTCCCACTCATAATATGGTGGATTTGTTTAGTGTATCCTGGGAAAATGTACCTGCCTTGCCAGGGTGTTATGAGGATTAATTAATGTTTGTAAAGTGCTTGGAATTCCACTGAAGAAATGTACCTTGTCGGTGCAAATTATTATCATTATATAGTGCCTTTCATCCCAGAATCTCAAAGTGCTTCCCCAACAATTAATTAAGCCTCACTACACCCCTGTGAGAGAGTTAAGCATCATTCTGCCCTCACTAATACAGGCAGCATCTGCACCTGAGTCAGAAAGTCTAATGTTCAAGTCACTCTCCAGGAGGGAGTGAGACCCCATTAGCAACCATCCCTAAGTGCTTCATAATGCATAGTGACTAACAGTGCAAGGCAAATCACTATAGGCTGAGACCTATGGCTGTAAGGACTTGTTTAATTTTGTTTAGTCTTTAATTGTCTGGGCGGCTTGTTTTCTTTTTCTTCCGCCCCTGTAAATAAGGTGCTTGTCGGATGAGAGCCCAATTAGTAGCTACAACCAGTTATATTGTACCAATGACACCTTCTAATCCCATTCCTTAGCATCTGAAATCCCAGGTATAAATTCCATCCTTCCATCGCTATTCACCCACACCCCTCCAAAGGAGTTAACTTACCTTTACCCTTTACTGAAAATTTTAATGGCCTTGTGAACAGAATGAACATTTGGATGTGTGTTAGCAATCTGGGAGCCGCATGCCTGCCTCACATTGAGCATCTCAAGTATGTAGAGTGATTCTTTTTTCAAGGGAAGTGCAGTAATTCATAAACACAAATCCCTTGTATTGGCTCCTCTAGACGGAGGCTGGAAGTCAAGTGAGCATGTGCAGCATTCCAGGGAGCAGCATGTGCTGGAGACAAATCCACTGCACAGTCTTTACCAGATATATTTTGAAACAGAACCTTTTGGCATCATTTCTGGATCGGAGATTCCAGGGTAGGAATCTCCTTAGGAGGCCAGCTAGCTAGTCATGAAAACATGGGAGGAGAAAATCACAATCTCTAACTCTAATGCTACCTCAGTGGTGGGGTCATCAGAGTCATCTCCTGAGCTTCTGGAAGCTTCCACCTTTCTCCTGGGCAGATCTACCCAGAAGCCCTGGGTTCCTAGTGGCTGATAATAGCAGGAGTCAAGACACCATAAGAACCCCTCAGTTACAAGAAAACATACTTGCTCATGGTTTAAACTCCCACTGAAGCGGACCTCATAAGGCATGCTTATGGTGGACACTGAACAACCCTGAGAAGGTAAAATTAAGGGCTAAGGCTGAAAATCTGAGTTGGCAGCTGTGGTTTGGTTGGTCTCAATTCTCCCACCCCACCCTATCTAGTCACCGACTTTCATTAAGGAATTCTCCCCTAACACCATGTAATTTGATTGGGCTTTCAAGCATAGAGTCTCACCTACTCCTTCAAACTGAATGAGTAGGTGACTCAGGTTAGCCAATCAGATTATTCTGTCCTTTGGTCTAAGGGCTGGGTATTAACCCAGGCATGGCCAATTTGGTTCTTTTTCAATGATCTATGCGCAGATGTGAGCCGAAAGAAGTCCCATTTCCAAGATATTGCTAAGCTGGGAGAATGAATGTGAGTGGTGTGTCACTTGAACAGAACCTGCTCTGGAATGCCACCAAGCAAAGACAAGCTCTGGCAGGAGAGAGAGTCATTTAGAACACGTGTGTGCTGGTGGGACACTGGCTCAATGCTTTGACAACGTTATTTATGTTCCTGGATCAAGATGGGCTTTCACTCCCAATTCTCTGATTATCTGAATCAATGAATCCCCCTACACTTAAGCTAATTTCAGTTGGATATCTATCCCTCCCAATAGTGAAAGGCTTAACGAATACTACCACATACCAGGGAACAACGTATAAGACTTAATCGCTTGCTCTTGGGGGAAAGGCATAGAACCCCAACCTCTGACTGGAGGAAACAACTTCTCTGAATAGCTTCAAAGTTCCTATGAAGCAGGGAAAAAGAGGGATTTGAAGCCACCTAGCTTTTCAAAGACAATAAGATCACCTCATATTTGGGGGGGGGTCTTATCAAAAGTTTGGGATCTGCAGGATATGATGGTAAATGCTTTTAATCCCAGGACTACGGAGGTAGAAGCAAGTAGATGATCTCTGTGAGTTCAAGTCTACCCTAGTCTACGTAGCAAGTTCCAGGCCAACCAAAGCTTCATAGTGAGACCTTGTCAGAAACAGAAAACTTGAGACGCATTCTGGTAGAAGAATGCTTCTTATACTTAATCCATAGTCACCTACTAACTATTCTCCTGATATGAGGAGGTCTGTTTGCGTTTACCCTTCCTCTGCTTCCACCCCGTCGGAAGTCCATTCACATCTCACCATTCTGCTTCCTGAATGGTGATTCTGAATAGGATTCAATGATGGTCCATAGTCAGCATGGAAACTCTTTAAATACAAGGTCAGAAGTCCCGAACACTCAGTCTCCCACTAGACTGATGAGTGTCAATCAAGGGTGTCTGTTTCTATTACTGTGGGGAAACACCTGAGAAAACCTGACCTTAAGGAGAAATGGTGTTCTTGGGGAGTGGCTGGGTTCACAGTTCCAGAGGCGTCAATACATTGTCAGCTGGCAACACTGAGTGTTTTGGGGCATGTGACAAAAATAAAAACATCATGGCAGAATGCCGTGGTGGAGGGAAGTTTCTTGCCTTCTGGAAGCCAGAAAGCAAAGAGAGGAACAGTTTGAGTATTAGATGGAACCTTCAAAGTTAGAGCCTCGGTGACTCACTTGCATAGCCAGCCCTGCCTCCTGAGCCCCGAACTAGCCACAGACTTATGTATGGATTAACCCACCACTCAAAAGAACACTCATCAACTCAATCACCTCTCAGTGTCACCGCCAGCTGAAGTCCGAAGACAAAGCCCTCAGCAGATGAATCTTTGCAGACCCCTTGTATCCAGCGATAACGATGATCCATGGAGGAGCTGTGCATTCGTTACCTTGGCATTGGTTATGACGTGCTACTCACTGTGTGTGTGTGTGTATCTGTGTGTGTATATCTGTGTGTGTGTGTGTATGTCTGTCTGTCTGTCTGTCTGTTAACTCACAGATTTTTGTTGATTGGGTTGGGATATGTATATCCCATGGCTATAAGCAACCTGTCTATGCCCAATGCCTTGGCTTTTAATACTGGCAAACTGTATGACTTTGGGCTAAGTCGCAGCCCTATGTGCTTAACTCTTCTTATCTATTAAGGGGAGGACAAAATTAAAACCCCAACATCATTATTGTGAAAATTAAATAGACTTGCTCTTGTAGAGTATTGGACCAGTGCCTGGATTGTAGTAAATTCTCAATTGATGTAAGCTGATGTGGTTACGAATGACATCTAGCCTCTAGTACACGTTCAGCTGTGGGTGCAGGCATAGAATCTGTCAGCTCTTCTCTACCACACAAGATACACTTCATAGTCTTTCTTTATTCTTTGCCCTGAGAAATTCAGGTGCTACACATTGAATTACTGTCCCATGGAGTTGGACACCATTTTGTATGACCACCATGGCAAGTCACAGATGGTGTCCTGAGACACGTAATGGAAACCCTCAAGAGAAAACGGAGGACACTGCTCATGAAGAGCCCATGAAGAACCACAGTGGTTCTTTCTTTTCTTTTTTCTTTTTCTTTTTTTCTTTTTAGCTTGCCAATAATTTCTATGGCCTGCTATTTTGTGAACATTTGCTTTTCCTCACCATGCCCCGTTGGTAGATTTCCAGCCTATTTTTCAGGCACACACTTTCTTTTTCACCCAGTTGTGTTCTCCGCCAGCCTTCATTTAATCTTTGTTCACATCCCCTTTGCCTGCATGAGAAACATAGTTTGATGTGAGTGTCAAATGGATGAAAGGTTTCTCCTGGTAAGGCAAGTTTATGTGTCCTTGGGGGTCTCCCGCCAAGGTACCTTCTGACCTACACGCACTTTATTCATAGAGCTTTGAAATTTGCTCAGCTTGCTAACAAGTCGGAGAATATTTACAGAGCAGAGATGAGTCAAATGGGGAACATGAACAGATGGGGAAGAGCCAGTTGTTGCGCTTCAAGTACATTTCCCACGTTGGAATGTGTCAATGCCTGGCGGTGCACACTGCCTGCAAGTCACCCACATAGTATAAAAATGATTTCATTTACTAGCAAGCGCCTTTGTTTTGCCATTACATAATCATAAATGGGCCCCAAAGAGAAACCATTAGAATGCAAGCCAGGGCAAGGAGCCAGCCAGACGTGAGTTCTAGCCCTATTATGGAACAGGACCTACCATGTTCCTACAAATCCTCAGTGGCCTTTCGGGACTAGGACAGGGACATGCCGTGACGCCACTCTTGTCTGATGGTTCATCTTCCATTTAATTGTCTGGTGAGCCAGACTCCCAGGCATGTTGGGAGGGATATGTGAGGGGTAATTGACATTGGTGCCCTGAGGTGTCCAGAGCTATCCCAACCCGTATGCCATGCCTATTCCAGCAAAATCACTGCTCTGAGAACAGACTCAGCACAGCTTGAGAAAAGCCTGAAGAGGAGCCCTCACCCCATTTCCCCTCAAGGCCTTGCTGTTAATCTCCACAAGCCAAAAGAGCAAATTGTCAGTGATCTACTTAGCGGGCTCTAAACACCTCAGCTGCATCCATTCGGAGGAAGGAAATAGCTTTCAGGGGTAGAAGCATCTCAAGAAAAGTTGGCTACAAAGTGGATTTCTATAAACGAGAATTCCATTTTCTCTTGGCTTCCATTACAAAATTGGAAAATTTGTCACACTGGGGGAAAGAAATCTCACAGGAGATGAAAAAAAAAAAAAGAACATTTGGGATGAAAAGGAAATTAAGAAAAAGCTATCACATTGGCACACTCTCCCTGGAATACGCTGGAGCCTCAGCCTGGGTCTCTGTACCTCAGATTGTCTCCAGCATCAGGAAGAAATGCTGGAAATCATGGACCTTACTTCTCAGCACCCTCCATCTCCCCCCTCTTCTGTTGCAGGGTTTCCCTCATGATTGACAGTTGCATTTCTGTGTTCTTGCCCCTCACAAAGCCTACTGTTGCTCCCCCACGCTGGTTGGACAGACCATGAGGCTGAAGCACAACATCTCGATGCTCACTCTCTTACTTATTGAATCCCATTTCATGTCTGTGATAATGTGATGTGGCTTACAAGCAAAAATGGGACATTTGGGTTTAGGGCTTGGTTCTACCCATTTCATCTTCTCCTTGCATTTCAGGCCTAATTGTACTTATTTGCCCTAATTAAGTCAATTTTGACATTTTAATGTCACGAGCCATGATGTGAAAAAATAAATATTAATTGATTTTTGTTGGAAGAGTCTGAGAGGTCATCTGGTCTACCTCCCACCTAGTTCAGCTCCTAACATCCTGGCTCCTGGAAACAGTTAGGCACCTCTACATCAACTCTGAAATGAGCTCCTGAGAGGCTGCCTGGGACTTCCTCCATGAACTGGCCCTTTAGAGGTCCTCCCAGAAAACAAGTTCATTGAGTTTCCCGGTAGGCAGGGAAAAGCTCAAGTGTCTAGGCAGACCCTCACCCATTACCTGGGTCACCCTCCACTGACAGCATCAAAAGCCAAAGTTATTTCCTTAGGTGAGGTCTGAGGTATTTCCAGCTTCTCTTTGAGCTTGTCTCTATGTATGTAAGTCAGCAGCAGGAGTTCATACTCTGGACCCCAATTTTATACCACTTCCCTACCTTTGGATGAAAACTGCTCATTCTTTGTCACTCTGAGTCAGCGGAAATTTCTGGACTCTTCCCACAGAATCCCCCTACTCTTAAGCTTCCTTTTTGCCATCTATTCTTACTTATTTCTGCTTTTTAAACATCAAGTGAATAAAGTCACAAAGAACCTGCTCTTGGTTCCCTAGGAGTTGACTGCTGCCTCCCTTGAGGAGGGGAGAAATGTTCGGGGCACCTGGCTAACAAGCTTAGCTTAACTGACAGGCTGATCCAGAGACCCTGGATCTCTCGTCTATCACAGTGGAGATGAGATGAGTTCAAGAACACTGCCTGCTACAGTGTCCCACAGTAGAGTCAAATGGCACCTGTCACTCCATCATAAACCACACATAATGCAAAACTAGAGTGGGGTACAATTGCTAGATCAAGATGACTGGCTCAGAGGATCTCATCACAAAGGCCTGATTTGCTCAAAGAGTACATTGGTATGGTTCACTTGGGCAGCCTCAGCCTGGCAAGTGCCATTCTTGTGGAAACAGCACAGAGCAATAACCAGACTTCATAATGGACCTTCAAGTGCCCACTGACAGGTGGCATATGGTACTTCTAGTTATTAACATCTCACTATCCTATCACAAGGTCACTTTGATATCAAAGATATAGACATTAACACTACTTTTTAGAGAAGGACATGCTTCCAGCAAAGGACAGGTGGAGCACATACAGCAATAATAAAATCCATCTCCATTGGTGACTTTCTAACTTTGCAAAGTATCTCATTCAGAGCCTAATTTGCTTATGCCAAGTGTACATAAGCTGTTGGGTTTCTCTACCCAGATTGTTGGAACAGTGCTTTTCTCCTGCTGCTTCTTCACACCACACCATTCACCCTCCACCTCCTCATCCCTTCCTTACCTAGCACCCAAGTCTTCATTGTCAGGTTTTCCTATGTGTGCTACCTGCCTGCCCTCCAAATGCTTCCTCTAATGCTCAAAAGAAGTAGAGATATTCTTGCCAGCTTTCCACCTCCTATGTCTTCTGCTGTGTCAGCCTCAAGTACTCTTGGTGATAGAAAGAAAGAAAGAAAGAAAGAAAGAAAGAAAGAGAGAGAGAGAGAGAGAGAGAGAGAAAGAAAGAAAGAAAGAAAGAAAGAGAGAAAGAAAGAAAGAAAGAGAGAGAAGGGGAGGAAGAGAGTAGGATGGAGGGAGGAAGAGAAAGAAAAGCACCTTATTTCTGTCCCCCCTTTCTCTTTCTCTCTCATTCTCTCACTCTGGGTCACACTGTGTCCGTGTGCGTGCGTGTGTGCGTGCGTGCGTGCGTGTGTGTGTGTGTGTGTGTGTGTGTGTGTGTGTGTGTGTGTGTGTGTATGTGTTCTGTATTTCTCTTTGCCTTGACCTCAGTGAGTAAGGGACTTGGCTTCCCTGCTTGATCACTTGAGCATCCTTTGCAGAGTACTGTTCATGTCCATTGAGCTGACTTGCCCATCCACCCCCCATTTCTTCTCCACATTTCCCTTCTATTCCTAAAGTATACTACTTCTTTGTAACTCTTGGGACCATCCTCCCACCAGGAGTCTGGTTCAGATAAATATTCCTAGGCCCTTCTCCCAGCGTTATACTTGCCCTCATCATTGGCTCGGTATTTCAGATCACTGTGCACCTCCAACCCTGGGTCCCCTGATGCCATGTATTTCAGAGGAAAAGCCTAGGCGTTGTCATACAATGACACCCTTAGATCACCCGCAGTAAAAACTTTTGTGATCCAGGACTTGTCCTTTATGTTCCAAACTACCTTCCTGAACTCATATAAAAAGAAAAAAAAAATTCTAGTCTGAACTCCTCTCAAACCACCCTATCTTCTTGGATGAATCAGGCAAAAAGACCATATATCATATGATTCAAACAGTAATCTAAAAATAAGGGACTTCGCCGTTGGCCCAGCTCAAGACCCCAGTACACTCAGGCAGGTACTTGTTTCCACCCAGAAAGGTTGTGACTTCTCATGATGCTTGCCTGCCTGTGCATGTGCCTAAAAGATGCTAACCTACAGATTGGCAGGCTTCTCCTTCCAAAAGCCAGACAAAGCCAACAACCACTTTGAACCATGAAAGAGCATGTCCTGGGAGAAGCCTATTGATACAGACAGCTCGGAGAACTACAGAGTGAAAAGACCAGTCATCTAAGAAGAGTAACCCATGCCAGCCCTCTCACTTTCTAGAGCAAGATGGAGAAACCCAAAGAGTTCAGTGTCTGCCAGGGCTGTGAAAAGATACCTGAGCAAGCCAGTGTAGAAAGAGAGAGTTATTTTGGTTCGGTTTCACAAGATTTAATCCACAGTTGCTTGGCCTGGTCACCTTGGACCTGTGGAGATTGTGCATCCCGTAGTAGGAGCAAAGGGCAGAGGGAAGCAAAGAGAAATAGGAAAAGTTGCCAGGGTCACACATCCCCACAGGCACTTCCTAGTAATTCAATTTACTTCCTTTAGACTCCACCTGCTAAAGGTCCCACCACCTTCCAGTAGCAAGCTGGCTACCAAGCCTTTAGCATGTGACCTTTTAGAGGACATTTCAAATCTAAACTAAAACAGCTTGTTGGGGAATGAATGATAATCCTCCTTATTGCCACGGCCCTTTATTCCCAAGCACGGGAAAAGAAAAACAGTTTTTAATTAAAAAATGGGGAAATAACAAGCCACATGAAAATATCTGAGACATTCTAATTTTGAGTGTCACACGAATAAGCAATGGCAGCTTTCCCCACCGTTGTAAGAGTTTACTTAACTTAGTTCCTATAGGAACTAGTAGAGATAACATCCAGTGGTTCCCTCCCGGACCAACCACAGCCCATCTGCTTGATTTTGGATATGTCTCCCAATAGACATGCTGCCACCCAGGAGCCACCTTGCTGATCTATGTGTGTTGTATCCAGGATATCTGACTCTTGCTTACTGGTGTACCTAGAGGTGTTTATGCTCAGACATGTTCTCTGTGGCCCAGACTGTGCCCTGGGAGCATCTTGGAGCTGATTGTCAGCAGACATGGTGCTGGTAGTTTTTCTTTCTTTCTCCTCATCTTCCTTTCTTTCCTTCCAAGTCAATATCCTGGTGACAGACCCTGGTTTTGTCAGCTGATGCTAATTCATGGTTATGCTACAAAATTTCTTTTAGAATCTGTTACCAAGTGCTTCTGTAGGTGTGTGCATAAATAGACATGTAGAAAAATGTGGGAAGAGCCAGAGTTAGAGTCTGAACATGGCCCTGTGGTAAAAGTACAAAAGTTGGTGTCAGAAGTTTAGAGTTTAATTTCCTGCCCAGCCAACAACTCCTCGTGTGATAAATAGACTGACATCCCTGTACCTGTAGGCAGAAAGGACTGTCTAAACAACTCCAGAGCAGGGGGATCTGTTTATTTTGCAATTAGCTAAAGGTAAAGAGTCTTGTCTGAAACACTTAGTCAGGATTCCAGACTTGACACTCATTCCACTCACTGTAAGGGCCTTTAAACGGAGCTGCCACCACTGCCTTTTAAGGACATCCTAAGACTTTTACATTTTACTCTTAACAAACACACTCACTCTGCTGCAAAGGAGCCTTAAATACAGTTTCCCATTTGCTTGACTAAGAGCTGTCATTGCTAGGAGCTGGCTGAGTGTCACTCACAGAATGACTGAGAACAGTTTAGTTCAGCCACCCCCACTTCCTGCATTATTCAGGGTTTAGCATACTTCACCAGTGTGTCGCTGTTCAATGATTCCATGATTCTATGAAAGATTCTGTGGTGAAAAAAAAATTCTCCAAAAGCTGGAATGACTTAACAACTTAAGGAAGGACATGGGACGAGTTTTCATTTCTCAGGCCACACTATGGGTAATGTTAAAAAAAAAAAGTGTGACTGTATTGAGCAAAAAAATTGTGACTGTATTGATCTGAGCAAATTGGCCATATTAACAGGAACCAGGAATAATAGTAACAATAGCAATAGAAATAATGTCACAGAACAATACAAGGATCTTTCATAATTTGCACGTTTCAAGAACAGTGGTTTGAGAACCAATTCCGAGGTAATATACTTTTAGTTCATTTTACATCAATCTAAACTTTGGGGCAGATCAACTATAGACTCCATATTCACTTTAACAATATAGGCTTTCAAATCAGACATGCTTTGATTTACATAAATATGACTTCCTGTATTAAATCTTGAGTATGATTGCATTAATTCTCCAAAATGGCCTGTAATGGAACCAGGACCTGTGTCGTTGACGTAGACTGGGTGAAAAGTTATGTTGCAGCTGGGAGCTGGCTGGTTGATCTTTCTGCATGGCATGGGTGTGTCTGCCCTTCCTTGGGGAGGGCAGGAAATGATGGTTATAGAAGGCTGGCCACAACAATCCTAACTCCGAGTTGATTTGCCCGGCCATGGATTTTCAGGCAATTAAGGAAATGGACTTGAAAATTAACTCACAGAGATGTTCGTTGGGCTCCCAGCAGGGCCCATTGCCTCTTGCCTTTCTTGAGAATGATGTATCATTGGTTCCTCAATAGGATCTGCATGGTCCAGTTCTCCCTTTCCAATGGAGTCAACAAGGGTTTCCAAGAGGAGAGACGGAAGGCCTGGGTCATCTATTTCTAATCAAATGTATAATTTAGAAAACGATTCTGAGATAAAGGAACCATAACTAAGGGTGTGGGGTGGGGATGGGGGTTATGCAAAAGAAAGACAGCTTAAGAAACCATAGCTAAAGAAGTCAGAAGAATTTTCCTGAAAGCAGAATTACTCAGGTCCCCAAGGACAAGAAATATCTTACTAATTCTTTTATTTCTTAAAACAGTGCAAAGGGTTTATTGGGTTGCAGTTATAACAACGTAGTTTGATCTATTTGAGGAAAAGAACATTTTTACACTCCTCTACTCTATTTCTAATTTTAACATAGTTTCTGAAAATTACAAGAAAAGGTAGTTTCTATTGTCATGAGATGGTAGACCACTGTAATTTTGAATTTGTTTCCTAATGGAATAATTTTATATTTATATTATGTTTGAAAAATATAATAATTACTCTGCTACATTAACTGGTAAGATTTTTAGTGATTCACATCAGGCTACTGGGTTTATTATAAGGCCTAGTATGTAAATATAATTCCCATTAATTTTAAAAACATATCTCAAGTGTCAGTCATGATGCCTGAAACTGAGTTCAACAGTTGGATTCTCTGAAGAGCAATACTATTTGTTTAATGATAGTAAAAATCAAGCAAAAATAATACTGCGTTTGGCTCTTGCGATAAAACTTAATAGAATCAGAAAAAAAGCTTAATATCACAAACACCATAAAATGTGGCAACCCATTAGAAGGACTACATTTTATACATGATGTCATGTGCATTTACGTGTGTATAAGATATATACATGTGCATTTATACATACGTGTATATGTGGGAATGAACTCCACAAATCAATACCCATTTCTGACCGATTGTGTTTTTAAAATGTGGATTGTGATCCTCTATACTGACTTTATAATGTACTGATGGATCTCAGTTTAAACTGTGACATGCACAATTACTGCAGAAATCCTTATCTTAAAGATATGGGTTCCTTGCTTGTTTTACAGCCTTGGTAAGTAGAAGGGCTAAACCAGGCTTCCTGTCCACTGGTTTACCAGTCTCCAGCACATTCTCTTGTGTTATTGTCTTCTTAGAACTCACAATCTCCAGCTGGAATGATCCAGCTTTCTGTCTTGATTCTTATCTGACCATTCTGATAGGAAATCATGTCCCTGATTTCATCTTCTCTCAGTTACTCCCAGATGTTTCTCACCTCTGCAGAGCTTGGCATATAGTAGATACTCAACAAGTACATGTTTTTAATGAATGAATGATCTAAACTGGATGCTGCTCTCCACTGAACGTAGATTCAGTTAAGGAGTGTGAGGGAGCCATTGCTGAAGAATGAGGACATGACTTTTAGAGTGTGGAGACAGGAATTTTTTTTTTTTTAATTTGATGTAAGTTACCACAAAGCCAGAAGCAGAAACTAGTTGTTTTGACTCTGGGTACCCCGGCATATGTCTTCTCATACAGTTAACCTAAATATAATGTGACTAGGCTAGAGCACCCTAGAATACTTCTTTACCTTAAATGTCACCTGCCCTAATTCTGAGGGGCTGGGACCTCCATGTATCTGAAGTCACCTTATTTCTGCTAAGACTGACCACCAGTAACACCGAGAGGAAAACGTACATCCACCTGTGCTGAAAATTCAAAACTGCCCTTCCTTCTAAGTTCTGAGTAAATGAAAAGCAAGAGGAAAACAGGTTCTGTGTTTGCAACCTGTGTCCTTGGCAGAGTCTAACAAGTCAACTTGTAATAAAGTTGGGACCTCGTTTAAGTGGGGTTTTTGCTTGGTCAAAAACAAATTCCAAGTTTTCTTAGAAATTAAACTCAAAGAATTTATGTGACAGGAAAGGGGAATTACAGAAAGGTTGGAGAAGTTCTAGGGGAAGCTCCAAGCTCTGAAGCACAGCCTTTTCTCAAAAGCTCCCTGGTAACTTACTCTGACATCAGAAGGGCATGCAATTGTACACTTGAGAATGCCCCAGCCTTACATGACAAGAGGTTTAGGGTTTCCTTATGGTAAGTGTACTCATGGGGGGGGGGTGTTTCCCTCTATAACTAGAGCACACCTAACGTGTCCCCTGGCCATCCCGAGCCTTCAATAAAAAGATGAGCTGGACCGTTGTAGAGAAGATTGAGAACTGAGGCTTTGACTCTAGAAAGGGCAGATTCTCTTGGTTTTCAAGAGTGGCACTAGCCGGGCAGTGGTGATGCACATCTTTAATCCCAGCACTTGGGATTTCAGAGTTCGAGGCCAGCCTGGTCTACAGAGTGAGTTCCAGGACAGCCAGGGCTACACAGAGAAACAATTCCTGGGGGAGGGGGAAGCACGGGGGGGGGGGGAAGAGTGGCACTAAGGTAAAAAGCTGGGCAGAGCTTGGGAGCAGTGGAGTTTTTGAATCACATGTAGCATGTCATATTCAGAGGAGTCCCAAACACTTGCAGGGTTTGTCTGGTGACTCTACACTAGAGTTTCCTAATGTTTTTGTTTCTTTTAAAGTCAGGAAGAGGACATTGGATTAAAGAGAGGGAATTTATTGGGCTCTAGAAGCAAGTCTCCATTTAATATCACCTCAGCCTAAATTCCATTCGCAATGCAAAACATCAGGGTACGAAGCTCCCATGAGGGTTTGTTTCTGTTTAATGCACCCTGGGGGTGGGAGTGGAAGGGGGGGTGGCTATGAAACATTAAAGCACAAGCCAGGAGCTTTAATGAAGTTAACCTGGTGAAGCCAGGGAGCTTTGCCTGAAGTGCACCTGAAAGCACTTTGATGATGGCATCAGCTTCAAAAGAAACCATTCCTGGTGTCTGAGCTCTGCTGCTCTGAGAAACAGAATTACACCTTTATATTCAGGCTAATTCCACTGCCTTGCTAAGGGCTGCAAGCATTGTACAGGGGTTGGGGGTGGGGCAATGGTGTGCGCCTTTCCACCACTGCCCCTCCACATCACAAACCCAAATGGACAGACGATGCTCACAACAGGTTCTAAGAAGCCCCTACTTTCTGCTTCCAGTGAATGGATTCAGGTTGTACAGAATCGCTTTAAACACATATCACACACGCACAGGTACACACACTTCCACACACCACACACATGCACACTCTCATACTCGTACACGCTCACACACACACACTCACACACACACTCATATACCCCTCACACACACACACACTCACACACACACTCATATACCCCTCACACCCACTCACATACCCTCACACACACCACACACATTCACACACACCACACACCCTCACACACACCACACACTCACACAGATACACACACTAACACACTGACACTCTGACACATACCTCACAATCACACACACACACACACACACACACACACACACACACACACACGTGCACACACTTCCTTTACCTTTTTAATACTATTACGTCACCGCCTTCTTCCATTTCCTTTGATTTTGTAATGCTGTAGTTAATTTTCTCCTCTTTTCCTTTTCTTCTCTGGCTTCTCCTCCCTCCTTAGCATTCCGTTCATTTCCTTTTGCACCTCTTAAGATTTTAGCGCGTCCCTTTTCCTGTGGTTTCCTTTTTTGGTCACAGCTGCCCCCTAATGGTTTTCAAGGCCATTACTGCTGTGTGCTTTGGCAGAGGAAGAGAGAGCGAACTGGAGAGGGAAAGCTGGTGAAAAAACATCAAAGTGCCTTCGCTTTTCCGCTTGGAATCCACTCTCAATACCTATGGAACGTGTCCATGGGCTCCATTACTTACAGCAACAGACAGAAGGCAGGGAGCAGACTTGACGTTTTTCATTAATTATCTCTTTGAATTTATTTAAACAATATGTGTGTAAAGTGTAAAATGTATTCTTTTTTCTAAGTTTAGAAAAGGAATCAAATCACGGTATAGTATAGGTACTGAAAAACCAGGCTGCCCCTGTATATGTGTTCTGGATTCCTGCGGAAAGCCAGCCTGTTCCAAACCCCCTCCCTCCCTGTCAGTGCGCTCGTCGGATGCTAAGGGTTGATTGGCAGCTCAGTAAACTGTGTAGGAGTAAATATGAAGGAGGAGAGTGAGGACTAATGACTTTGGTCGGTGTGGATTAACCCACCCTGGAGGACTCTCAATAGCAAAAGGTCAACTCCCTGACTCCTGACTTTCCATCATGACTTTCATGCTCAAATTAGCAGCTCTTGCCACCATAATGTAACAATCACCTGACATGTAGATGCCTAATTAAGGCACCATAAGTCACAGGTTACAAATCTGAAAGCAGTGATACTAAACAACGACAAAAAAAAAAACAAAAAACAAAAAAAAAAACCTCCCTTACAATTCTAGGGTGTAGCAAAGGGGGGCTTAGGGTGTGTGTATGTACAATTTCTGGCAAAGTGTTCTCAGAAATGCTGGGGGTCAAACCTGCAGAGAAAATTAGCCTATAAATTTAATAAGTGAATGCGAATTTTCAGCTCCCAGACAAGAAAACAAAACAATAACAAAAACCCTTCAGATTGTAACCGTAACATCTCCTATTACATACGCACTGTGAAATCACAAGTACGTTCAGCTATGTAATACTCACAGAATAGCTCCATTCATACTTAAGGATGAACATTGATTTCAGTCTATGGAATTGTTTTAGGTTCGTGAGGAATGGAAACAGGATTAGGAAAGAGCTGTAGACCAGATCCCAAACTAGGTAAGAAGGTCATGTAAACCAATCCCTCATCCAGGGGGTAACTCACACACTTCACACAGACACCCCAGATCTTCTGAGACCCTAAGGTCTCTTCCGATCTACTGACTTTCTGCAATGTCTTCTTGGCCTGGAGCTCCAGCCAGGGCCTCATAGAGGACTAGGTTAAGCCTGATTTCCCAGGAATTTTCTAGAAAACTCAGTTAAGAAAGCAGAGCAAGGTCAGAACTCATTAGACCGTACGAGCCGTGCCTCTTAACAGACCCTTCCCTGCATTTTCAAAGCGTGGCTTGGCAGCCAGAGCTGCTACAGATGCTGAGATCTCCCCTGTGGGTGAAAAGGTGTCGGAGCCTTAGAGTTATAAGGATGCGGAGTTTGCTGCGTTTCCATGGCAAATGTCCAGCTCCTTATCAAAGGCCGCTCTGTCCAACATGGAAGGTGGTAAACAACAAATCAAATTTAGATTAGTAGGTTGAAATACAACCTACCATTCGGTCCCTTGGTCACACTAGCCACATTTCAAATATGGAAAAGCCACATGGTGTGTGATAAGACTTTTTACTGGGGAGGCACATAGATAGGCCTACTCGTCCCAGATAGCGATTTAACAATAGTTACAAACTACAGACACCACTAAAGTCCAACTTGGTGAACCAATGAGTTTCACTGAGGTTGCTGACAAGCATTTGGGTGAGGGGTTGCTTACAGGAACAGAAATGACTCAAAGACAGCTGCATCCCCAAAGCTCACCCCAGCACGGGTGACAGCTCACAGTGCTGGGTACCTGGAGCTCACTGCACCAGCCTGCAGGCTGCTCAGCAGCTTGGAGAGTGTCACTTCCAAGTGACTCTGGTCTAAACCTCTTCCAGGCAGCTGGTCTGGTCTCAGAGTCTTCTTTGCGCTCAGCTTCCTTCATTCTTAGAGGGACTCTCAGATCTTTTGTTTGCTTGGGCAGGAAGGCTCCTAAGGAATCTGGTCGGTTTCAGGGTCTTCCTGAAGCTGTTTTTGAGTTGTTTACTTTAACATTTAAAGAACTTCCCTGTGTGCATGGGTAGAGCATGTCTTTAGGCAGACCTTCACACTCAAGGCCAGCCTGGTCTACAGAGAGAGTTCTAGGACAACTGGAATGTTTCAGTCTCAGAGGAAACTAATACACAACACCAGGTGAAAAGCACAGGTGCTCCATCATGGTGTGTAGGTGCCTTGAAAAGGGCTCCTTTAAAGGAAGGGGTTTGTGGGTCAGTCTTTTTGATGTTCCAAAGCTCCAAATGTACAGAAATTAGCATAGAGAAGGGAACTCTTCATGATGAACCCAAGGAGAGCAGAGGAAGCAGGAAGACTTATGTTTCTCTTGCCCAGGGATATTTGAATACATGTTGCATTTGGTTGCCTCTTGTGTTTTATATACAAGGGTCCCTCCTATCAAATTTAGGTCTAAAATTGAGTAAGACCTGAAACACATACATTCATACAATTTGGAATGGAGAAGATTTCAATACTTCATGAAAATCTTCAAGGATTCTGGAACCCACCAAATACAGTACCAAAAAGAAACAATCAAGTATGTTAAGGAAAGCAAGTAAGTATTTTCAACAAGCAAGTATGTTAGGGGTGGGGGTATGGGTGGGGGGGAACTCCTATTGATCAGAACCTGGACTTCAACATCAAACAAGAAAGAATACAAAAATGAGGATCTATTACATTTTAACCAAAGGTTTGCTTCTGAGACAGATGCGGCTAAACATTAACTGGGACAGAGCAGTAAATTGCAGATTAAGATGTAATTATGCCTCCTATCTCTCCCTTTCAGGGTGAGAGCTTGTTGAAGCGAGGGCTCCGATAAGGGAACACCATGTGACAGGTGGTGTCTATTGTGGAAGCATGAAAACTTCTGGAGCTTTGAGATCCTGTGTTCCCAAGAGGCAGAACCCCAGTGCCTGTCTGGTTTTCATGCCCCCTGCATAGTCACGCATCTATGAACATTTAATACAATTTGATGAACACAAATGGAAAGGCATACCTGAAAAAGCTGCTAGCATCAACCAGTGATGCTTGGGGTGGGGGGTGCTGAATCCAGCTCCACAATCTCCAATAACTGGTCCTCTGACCATGTTGCTCCCACTCTCCTTGCTACCGCAGGCCAACTTGGAGGTGGTTTCCAAATAGGTTCTTAGACCCACTGCATCTCAAAGTCACAAGGTGTTGGATACAGATCCCCCTACCTGGATGTCTCTTTACAGAACCTGTTTGCTTCAAGACTAAATGTTATGTTCTTCAAGAAAAAAGATCCTGCCTTTTGCAGGTGGCTATGAGTCAGCCCCAGTTGGGGGTTTCCTCCTTGTATTTTTGCTTTACCCTCCCCTCCCCCCTGCTGCTCAGTATAAATTGAGCAGAGAGGAATAAAGATTGGCATTCTTCCTTGATGAGTGACCAAGTCTGTGCCTTCTGTTAAATTCCCCAGGCCTCTAGGCCCGATTCTTGGTACCGTGATAGCACGGGGCACTGTCAACAAGGTAAAGCCAGGAACTACACCATTTTGGCACTTTCGTGGATACATTCTTGGTGAGGCTTTCCAGAAATCTGAAACATCAGACCCCACCTGAAAAGTGTTCACAGAAAAAAAGTGTGAAAGGAATACTTTCCAAATATCCTTCAATAGAAGATATATTGAAGGCTATGCAGTAAATAGCATACATCAGAATTATTGTTCAATCGGCCTATGGGTCAGAATCATCTAAAACATTCATGGGGAAAAAATACCGATACCCAGAAATCATCTCAGATTATGGAATTCTACCCACAGGTGGCTGATGACCCAAGACCTAGACTTTTAACAGGTCCCCCTCCCCCCCCGCCACCTCCCATGATTCCAGTGTCCTTCAGGTTTGGAACTGTATAGCTCAGGATATCCTGACTTTCCACAGGAAGTGTCTGAGGACAGCTTCCTTTTAGCATCATCTGGAAACTTGCTCTATGCTCTACTAACCCACTCTTCCCCATCTAAAGACTGTAGGATATGACCATCTATTTTTATTATTACTATTGTTATTAATATTATTATTATTATTTCATAATTAAGGATGGTGATGTGGGCATCCCAGCTGAGTAAGTTCAGGAATCCTCACTTCACTATGAGCTGTTTGGGGTCAGTTCAGTGTTTCCATTCACAAAACCATTGTCACAGAAACTTTCCTGGTCTTTTCATAAGCAGGGGTCAGAGATGTGGACGCACGTGGCAGTGCGGAGCCTGGCTCTTTAACCACCTTACCTCTGGTTTGGCTCATAAAACCAAACGCATGGCAGCAGACCCCTCTGCTTCCACCCTAGATTAAAAATAATTGATAGATCTGAGCCAGCCCCAGTCTGGAAACTTTCCCTAAAGACCCTTTTCCATGTGCCCCACATAGGACTTTGTGTTCTATCCTTAAGAGTCTTTGAAAGTCCTAGGTGAAAGCAATTCTAAGTGCTCCAGAGGCTAGTGAGCTATTGTTCAGAGAGGGCTGGAAGATTCAGTAGCCTGATTCTGAACTTCCCCTGGTCTGCTGAAGTCCTTTGAGAAGGCAGGAGCTCCCCAGCACATATAGAGGCCTTTAGTGGCATGGGCATTATTTATTGAGTGCTGCCCCCTAGAGGATTGGGAAAGCTCTGACCGCTTTGAGTCCCCAGGGGTTCTCCCTCCCTCAGGTCATCTGCAGAACAGGAAGCCTTCACTCCAGTGGACTGCAGTGAAGTCTTGTATGTGGAGACACGTAGGCTCCCAGGAAGCAGGTTAGCGCCCCCTTTAGAACACCTCTGAAAAAAACGAAGATCCATAATGGCAGAAGCAGCATCCAGGAACAAAACACTGAATCGTACTGACTTTTCCCAGAAGCAAGGAGAACCCTGGAAGCAGCTAGATGGGAACACACTCGAGTCTGAGGTCCCAAGCCCAGCAGTTCGGGGTTGTCATCCTTATGATTTCCCAATGGGCTTTGGGTTTCTTTCTCTCTCTCCTGTCTTCTCTCTGTCCTTTGCCTAACTGTCATGTTCTCGGAAAGCTGCTGTGTGCAGCTCTAGTCCGAGCTGGAATGGTTTCTATGCCTGGAGAGCAGTGGGATTGGGACACTGAGTAGCTCTTTCCTTGCAGGCACTGTGAGTGCAGATAGGGTTGTTTGTTCTTGGATTAGTGTTTTGCCAACAATACAAGCCTAGATTTGAGCTTAAGGTCCAAAATCCAGACTTGCCCTGTTCCTTCATCAAATATTTGGGACTGGGGAGATCATTCTTTACAATTGGACTTTAAACCAGGCAAATGTAACTCTGGAGCTTTACTGATATGGATTTTCTCTTAAACCTAGGGTGTGTGTGTGGGGGGGGGGGTAGGAACCCAGGGAAGGGAAAGAAAGGATAAAGGAAATCAAAACTAGCCCCTATGGGTATTTGAGGTGGAGTGTGTGTGTGTGTGTGTGTGTGTGTGTGTGTGTGTGTGTTGCTCTCTGGAAGAACTCAGAGGGCCTCTGACTCCAGCCCTTTGCAGCCGGGCAGCTATTTAGGCTCTGGACTTCCACTGGAAAACCCCTCTATGTTTCCATTTAACTAGTTGCAAATCACTTCTGATTCAATTTTGTTTGGGTTTATCTCCATGTAAATAACAATTAAGTGAGAGTTACAGATTTTTTTTTCAAACACTGACTGTGATAAACAAAGCTAATGGCAAGTCCAGATAAGGAGAGAAACCACCCGGAAGAATCTGTAAGTCCACACACCAAGGGAAAAAAAAATGGTATAGTCAGATATGCATGTTCCTTGTCACCCAAACTCTCTGTTTCTTAATCCTGCTAGGAAAGGGACTGGAAAGGTTGCCAGGTGTGCTCTGTTGGTCTTGATCATGGGAAAGCGAGGGTGCCTGGTGACTGTGACAGTTGGGGATCAGCCAGCCACACTCGGAATCGAAGATGCAAGTGTTCCCCCAACTGTTAGCTTATAGCGCCTTGAAACAGTTTTCATGTCTCCACTTAAAAATAGGTAACACAATGCTATTTTCTTTCTGTCAACATTGTGACCACATTTCCTTGGGGGAACATGAACAGAAGCAGTCCAGTAGCAGTCCAGGAGGCCTTCCTGTACCTGTACTGTGTGCTGAAGCCCGAAGGTGTAGTGAGTGGCAGAGGTCGAGGGGGTGGAATTTAATTGCCCGAAGAAATTCTTTACTCAATAAAATCATCCCTCGTTTAAAGATAGTTACAAGTTAAGGGCGCATGTTGAAGTAATCCTAACCCAGACCGCAGAGGAGCCTGTTTGGGACACAACAAAGGACCTGAGAAGTAAACCCAAGAAGTATGTGAGGTTTGGTTCAGCGAAGGCTAAGGCTGACTCTGTGTGTGTGTGTGTGTGTGTGTGTGTGTGTGTGTGTGTGTGTGTGTGTGTGTCGCCGCCACGCATTGCTGCCTCTGGGAACACAGGGCTGAGCCGCCTACTGGCTCCCTACGCCAAACAAGGTCTGCCACCCAACTCCTTCTGTAACGCCATTGCAGGTGGCATTGTGTTGGATTCTGACTGTGTAGCATCTGAGTCTCGGAATTTAGGGGGAACAAGAATTTCCCGGGCTCGGCGGAGTTTCCCTCCGGCAGGGGCAGCGCGCCCTGAAGGGAGGGTGTGACACACCCGCAGCCCCGCACGGAGGTGCGCGGGGCCGGGAGGGAAGTACAGACTGGGAGAGGGGCGGCAGGGTTGCGTGGCACCTTAACTTTGATCCTGCGGCCCCGGGGTTGCGAGCCACCGCCGCCCCGCCCGAGCTGGGTGCCGCGGTCCTCGGCTCTGCGCCGCGCGTCTCCGCGGCTGCCTCTTTAATCAGGAACACAGAAGGGGCGGGCCCTGAGCGGGCGCGTAATCGGATCGCTCTGCCGCGGCTCTGACATCCACATGCTGCTCGGCCTGAAAAGGCGAGGGGGGGAGCCGGAGGGGAGGCAGAGGAGGCGAGCGAGGCACCAGCCCGCAACCCGCCCCCGGCACATCCTCAGAAGCACAGACACTCGGCCGGGCGCTGGGCGAGGTGGAGGTGAGGGCGGGCGCCAGCGAACTCGGAGAGCCGCTCGCACACTCGCGGGCGATCCCAGCCGCCGCTCCCGCAGCAGCACCAGCAGCACCGGCCGCAGCAGCTTCCTGCCTCGCACTCCTCTCCAGAGACTGGCCAAGCGGGTGTAGCCGCCGGGGGAGGCTCCCGCTTAGGGGAACCCGGAGAGGACAGAGCCCGGCGCCTGACTGCCTACCACTCCGCCTGTCCAGCGGTCGGTGCCTCTGCCCGCGTGTGTGTCCCGGGTGCCGGGGGACCTGTGTCAGTTTGCGCTTCTGAGATCACACAGCTGCCTAGGGGCCGTGTGATGCCCAGGACAATTCTTGGCTTTGATTTTTATTATTACTACTATTTTGCGCTTAGCTTTCGGGAAACCCTCGTGATGTTGTAGGATAAAGGAAATGACACTTTGAGGAACTGGAGAGAACATACACGCGTTTGGGTTTGAAGAGGAAACCGGTCTCTGCTGCCCTAGCTTGCTCCCTCTCTGCTGATTTCAGGAGCTATCTCCTAGTGAGGTGGAGATATTCCAGCAAGAATAAAGGTGAAGACTGACGGACTGCCAGGACCCAGGAGGAAAACGCTGATGGTTAGAGACCTTTGCAGAAAACACCACAAAGAAGAAAATTAGAGAGGAAAAACACAAAGACATAATTATACGAGATCCCACAAACCTAGCCCCCGGCAAAGCCTCTCTGTCAAAAATGGATATGTTTCCTCTTACCTGGGTTTTCTTAGCTCTGTACTTTTCAGGACACGAAGTGAGAAGCCAGCAAGGTAAGCCCTTCAAAGTTTTTCTATTCATTTTTACATGGTTCCCCCCCTTTAAAGGCGACTGCTAAGGCAGAGAAGCCACTCAGAACCGCTCAGGAGGAGGCTCCCTCAATACTCAATAATTTAAAGGGAGATCTCAGCGGCCTTCTTTACACCACCAGGGCTGCTAAACCCAACTTTTCTCTCTTGCTAAGGGAGTGTGTGTGTGTGTGTGTGTGTGTGTGTGTGTGTGTGTGTGCGTGTTTTGTAACAGAATTTGGCGGTGTTCAGATGTCACATATGGACTGAATCAAAGGTTTAAAAATACTACAAAGCCTTTGCATTACAGTTTTGGGGATTTTTTTTCTCCCTGTCTTGAAGCAGAACACATCTCCCTTGAGTTTCTTCAACCTAGCCAGTGAAATATAAATCATTTGCATTCCCTCCACTTAGCTACATTGAGCAATGTTAGCTGAAGGGCTTGGGAAAAAAGCAAGAGTCTAGCTTTGCTTTTCAGATGTGTGGATTCTTTGCAGAATGGGTGGCTATATCTCAGAACCAGAGGGCTGAAGCTGGTGGAGCAAGCTAGCTTGTGGCGGTGATGCGAGCTTTCCCGTGGGCGGTTGATGGTCCCCACTCTCTCCTGAATCCCTGTGTTTTCTGGCAAAGCAAATCATGTTCTTAAAATTTTTTTATTAAAAGATAAAACAAACTGCATGACCCTCGGCAGTCTCTCCTCTTGTGAAGTGGCTAGAAACTTTTGAGTGGAATTTGTTCTCAAGCACTGCCAAAAAGGGTGTGTGGACACAGGCTGCAGAGATAAAGCACAGCGAGGGCCTAGGAGAGGCCAGGGCCAGCTCTTGTAGAGTGTGACAAGGGATACTTCTCTGAAAACAGGTCTCTGGCAATGCGGTTCTTCCACCCTGGACTGCTTCTGGGGGTGCTTCCCTCCGCGCTAAGACAGTGTCTGGAACCTGAAAAAACTCTAAGCGTTTGCTCCTACAGGTGATTGGGGATGGGATGCCATCTACCAAGGAAATGGGGAAACGAGAGAAGGAGGGAGGAAAGACAGAGACAAAAACTCAGAGAAGTGCTGTTACCTCGAGGCCCTTGGCGGAGACAGTCAGCCGCAGTGGTGGGTCTCCCTCACAGCCACCCTGGCGCCCCCGCACCGTGCTTAGCGGGTCCTGAGGCGAAAGCTTAGCGGTTACCAAGCTTCTTGTCCCTTCCCCAATACACACCTACAGTCACTTTACGTGGGACATAATGGGTTTTTTTTTTTTTTCTGTCTTTTGGGGTTTGGCAGAGTGGTGAATGCTATTGAGACGCAAATCCGAGCCTTTGCAGCTCCCTCTCTGCGGTAACTGGTCCTACGGGCAACTGCAAAGCATGAGCCAAGGAAGGGTTGGGTGCAGGTCCGTCCTGGGGAAAATTTCCGGGCCTAGCATTCCATCTTGCCTTAATTCTGAATTCCCAGCTTGAATAGAAATTAAATTGCCTCCCACGGACCTGAATGCTGCGTAAATTATGTATGTGTGTGGTTTGCTGTGTATGTGCATATGTATGTGTGTGTGCGCGCGCGCACGCGTGCTCCTTCAGAATGCCCACGGTATATTATGTATTCAAGAACGGACTCCGGTAGGCCCCGGTGTGCGAGTGCGCGCACACTGGCACACCACACCACACACACACACACACACACACACACACACACACACACACACACACAACTTCTGGCTCCCTGTGATGTGCGAAGTGGAAGGGATTGTGAAGACTCGGGGACCATCTCCTATCCCAGATGTTCGCACATCTGTCCCTGAGCACTGCGCGGAGCATGTGTACGTGTGTGTACGACACCCGCTCGGACCCACTCCTGCTTTGCCACCTGCCTCCCGCGCTCTCTGCAGAGCCCCCTCCCATCCCAATCTCTGGTCACGCTGCGTCACTTCCAGAGAAGCTCAAAAGCGCGGGGAGCGAAGCTCATCCCCACCAAAAGCCTCGCGGGCAGCCTCGGAATGGGAGTGGGACCCGCCCAGAGTAGATATTGTCCGGCTCACCGAAAAGGTGATCAATCTCCGGCCATGGTTTCAGTCGAGTAACTGATTGGTACCAGGAGACCTAGCCGGGGTGGCTGGCTAAGGGCGAGGCCAAGCTAGACCTCTGACTCACCCTATGTGCGCCCGCCAGGAGGTGGGCTGGCCCTGGCCCTACGGCGGCGGCAGGAACCCATTTCGAGAAGGAAGTCGGGAAAGAAGGTGGCGGGCACACGTAGGGGCAACAGAGCAAGTACCAAAATACCCGGCCGGTCCGCGGTAGCTGGAAGGCCCTGTGGGCATCCGACTCCCAGGCGCGTACCCTCCCGGCCGGGTCTGACCGAGTCTGGGCAGCTAAGCTGGGCAGGATCGGAGCGCCCCCTCTTACTCTCGGCGCTGTGCTGGGCGCTGCAAGCTCGCCGCAGCCCCTGGAGAACAAGCTTGTAGAAGCTGGGGGCCCGACGCCTAAAGATTCCCGTGCTAGCCTGGCCGAGAGGCAGGAAGCCGGGGTGGGATTGCAGCACCGGGGGCGGGGAGAGGCGGGAAGCCGGCAGGCAGCCTAAGCCGCAGGAATGCGCGCAACTCGCACCGCCTGCGGGAGCATGGTGCGGCTAGCGCCTGCCTGAGCGCACAAACAGGTGAAGAGCACGCCGAGCGGGCATCCACGTGGCCGAGACGTGGGCGCCCCCCAGCGCTCTCACACACACACCCCCATCCCCCAGCGCCGTCCCTACCGCCGCATCGATTTGTTTGGGCTACGCAGCAGAAACAGAGCTGAGCAATCCATAAACATTCTATTAGGCAAAAATATTCCCAGCAAAAGCAGAACCGTGGCTGTAAACCTCTGCTAAGTTGGCCGCCTAGGATTCCTCCAGGCCGGTCCCCCTCCTCCTCCCGACTAAGGACATCCCCGGATAGAACCCTGCGGCATTTCCCTGACGCTGCCCAAAGCCAGAAAGTTAGGTCGTGGCTGCGGCTTGTCCTCCAGATCAGCCACTGCAGTCGCCTGCAGGCAGATTGTGCCTCCCCCCCAACCCCCCTGACCCCGACCCCCTTCCTCGCTGCCGGTGCCCACGTGGGGAAAAAAATACAGTGTTCAGTTAATGCTTCAGTTTCCCTGATTGATTTCTTTTTAATATGAACACAAGTTAATGGAGGCGAGGCAAGCTGCGATTAAACGGCTGCCCCCATCCCTCGCCTCGGGCTGCCTGCGCCCCTAGTGTGTCCCACCAGTCCCTAAGTAGCATCAGCATGGAGGGCAGGAGTCGACCGACTGTCCTAAGGTGGGCATTGCGTGTGTGACGGGGCGTGGAACGGATTGGGCGACACTCTGGGAACCTCCTGGGATTAGGGACACTGGAATCAGCTTTCCAGATCTACGTAGCGGATACTCCCATCTGCGCTGCAGCTTCTGCGGCTCTGGTTGAATTTCTGCTGTAAGGGAAGGGACTGAACGCTCCGGTTTATTGGCGTGAACTCCCTGCTTGGCTCTCTCTGCCTCCCTTCTTTTCTGTTTCTGACAGAGAGGAGAGCCCCCTGGCGCTAGCCGTTCCCCAACAGCGCCGAGCCACAAAACTGCACTGCTTAGAGTGGATCCGCAGGGGTTTGCTCTCTACCCAGGAAGTCACTCTGTCCCTGCCCATGGGTTCTTCAGAAGGTGGCAACTCCCAGGCTTAATGTCTCCTCCTCCT
>NW_022196896.1:88920993-88922820 GCF_008632895.1 Mastomys coucha
CCTCCTTCCCCACCTCCAGTCCCTTGAGACCCATGGCCAGAAAGAAGCCAGACCCCATAACCATCTATCTCCTCCTTCCTTCTTACTCCAGGAGCGCTTTGATCTGTGGTGGTCTTAAACACCATTGCCATGGACACGGGCTTACTCGGTCAATTCAACCTTCAGTCTGAGCTAGGTGATCAGATAAAAGGTGTAAATGGGCTGTGGGAGACAGGTCCGGGGTTCAAACAAATCCTCTAACAGAAGCACAGCACAGAAGCAGTGAGAGTCCAAGAGTTTGATGTGGAGTTTGTGAGGGTTTGGGACAGTCTGTCCCCAGACGTCCCATGGCCATGGATGGGTATAGTCATTTACAAGTAAAACAGTAAACTGCAGGATTCTGAATAGCCTACTTAGAGCTCTGGGGACCTGTCTCCTGGCCTCATTAAGTAAGTGCCCAGTCACCTTTTCCCCAGAAGCAAGCACTGGAGGTGGTGAGGCGGGTTTTTTTTTTTTTTTTCCAACTGAGTATGAAACAGGGGAGAGCACCCCACAGGGCTTCACGCAGGCCCTTACTTGTCCAGGATTCACCAGGTAGAATAGCAAATGCCCAGCAGCACCTCCAGGGTGAGGTTTTCCGTCATCCCGTGGAGTCCTCAGAGCACTCAACTGGCAAAGTGTGAGATTGAAAAGCTGCAGGGACTAGTGGCTGGGCTCTCCAGACAGGACCCCCGCTGTCTACCAAATGGCTCCAACCCCCTGCTGTTCAATGGACAGTGGGCGTTCTTCGGGTTCTGTCTTCTAGGTATAGGAAAAGTGAAGAGTAGGAACACCAGTTCTTATGCAACCGGGCGTGTATGCAAGCAACAGTTATTGGGCAGGAGGAGATGGGGAGGGGTGACGGGGGCGGAGGGGGGGGGCTAAAGTTCCCGGGTCTTTGTATCTCATTCAATTGTTCATTAGGACAGTCAAAAAAAAGCACTGGCTTGGGGTGAACCAAGGGTGGGTCATTCTGAGTTGACAAAATTAAAGAGCCAGGCTCCGCTGATACTTTTCAGAACACGTTTCCCAAAGATCCAGTTTACAAAGATCTTAAGGTGAGATTTTCCATTGTAGAAAGCACAAAGCATGCTAAGTAAAATGGAGGGGCCATTGTCCCCTGATTATGCCTGTTCCAGCCAGCAGATCAGACCAAACCAAATCGGAAGCCCTTGTGCTAAATGCTGGCCACATTATCCAAATCAATGCTGAACTAGGCCAATTTAAATATAGCCAACCTGCAGAGCCACAGCAACCAATAGGAAGGTGGCCTCCCTGAATCAGTCGGGCTTGAAGCCTTCTTTGCCTTAACCAGGTGAAGAAGGTAACTTGGACCTGACCAGCTCTTGGTTCCTCAGTCCTCTAATCTAGAACCGACACCCCCCCCCCAACACAAACACACACACCTCCAGCTCAGCTGGGTCCTTCTATAGAACAAGTTGCCAGATTGTGAATCAAACAGAAAAGCTGATTTCACCCAGGACCAACTTTATTATTATTTTGTCTTTTGACAAGCATAACACATTTGAAATTCCTTGAACTAAGGAGGTAGGACTTTTAAAAAGTGACCTCGGAGCAGGAGTTCATGGTGGCATGAACATATCTGAGGTATTTTATCATCTGGCCATCACTTGCCACCTTGAGTGGCAGATGTGTGCCTTTTGAGGCCCAAGGAGTTAGCCATTGTCCTGTTCCTTCCAGGAACAGGCTCATCTCTAGCTTTTGAAGGGGATTGTTAATCCATTTCTGGAAGACACTACAGGAGTTGTGTGTGTGTGTGTGTGTGTGTGTGTGTGTGTGTATGTCCCC
>NW_022196896.1:88922830-88924465 GCF_008632895.1 Mastomys coucha
GGGTGGTGGTGGTGGCAATATTTAACCGTTTCATTCCCAAGCAAGGTTTACCGGGGTTGGATTCCAGGACTCAGTGGCCTTGTCCTGTGGCTGGCCCAGGAGAAAACTTCTAAAGGTTTAGGAAGCTGTCAAGTTTAGATAAGACTGAGCCTCTATCCTATGGGACCTTGGTTGTATTAATAAGGAGAAATTAATTTTTAACCACTGGGAATGTTGCCAAATTATGTGACCTTTGGCAGACCAGCTGTGCTATAAAAATAAATCCCCCATTTCTGAAAATGCAGCTTCTCTCCAGTAGAACAATAACAACGTGGCAGTTGGGACAGAGACGCACAAGCAGGCAGGCTGGAGAAGAAAGGGGAGGAATGGGTGTTGACAAAAAAAAAAAAAAGAATCTGTGATGCTGTGAAACGTGACTGCAGACCTGAGCATCCTGTCTCTCTCCCCACACCCCACCCAGGGCTTCCAGAATGCCGGAAAGAGCAAGCACCCGCATGACAGGGAGCCAGGGAGCCTGTGTGTATGCAGGCAATGGAGAAGGTGTTAAGTGTTTCCAGCCTGCTCACACCCAGCCTTGAACACATCCCTCATTGTTCACACTGGCCAGTGACTGGCATGGGCAGAGAAAGGGGGTATTGAAAGGGGCAAAATATTTATCTTTCCCTAAATGCCACCAATAAGTGTCCCCGAAGTCTGAGAACACTGGTGTTGGACTGCAGAGCAGGAGCCAGCTCGGCTGTCCCGGGTTTGCAGCCCAACTCAGCCAGTTGCCAGCTCTGTCTTCTAAGTACTCTATGCCACCAGAGTACTTGGTGGCGTTTGTGCCCTCAGTTTCCCTATCTGTAAAAAGGTGTGTTTGATAACAGAATCTACCTAGGGTGGTTGTGCTTTGTGACTTAACAGAATTGACGCTTGCTGTGTCTGTTCTGATGTCACTCACCCTTCCTTTGGTTTAGCCATCTCATGCTCATACAAGGCATTTGCCAACCACTGTGGGAAAGTTTATTTTATTTTTATGAGATTTATTCATCCTTGGCTGCTCCCTCACTAAACCTTTGTCTGTGTTTTATAAGCACCAGCTTATCTCCTTCACAAAGTTTTCCACAGACCCATCACTCCTGCTGGATTCTCAGCTCAGCAAAGGGATGTCTCCTCTTCACACTCTTTTTCTCCCTTACTCTGTTCTCCGTGTTCTTGGTTCCACTCCTCCCCCACTCCAAATCTGTCCTTTTTCTTTCTGTTCCTTTCCCCTCCCCTTCCATCCTTCCTGACTGAAAGTGTGCTCAGCAGGGAATGCTGCTGCTGCGGTTAAGGCACTCTTCCGAATTGGTAATAACTTCTACTCTGGCATTAAGTCCTCCTCAGCAACTGAACTCAAAAGAAAGTAGTCAGAAAGACAAAATGGCTTTTACCCAGCAAGACTCTTAATAATCCCATTTCCCTCTGGGTCTTCATAAATGAGCCATGGCCTAATCCAGAAAAAGAAAAAAAAAGAGAGACAGGGTGAATGGGAATAAAATAAGTTCTTCCAGTAGCTTACAGTGTACAGGACAAGAGGGGGGAAGGGGAGGGGAAGAGAGGAGGGGAGAGGAGAGGAGAGGAGAGAAAAGGAGAGGAGAGGAGGGGAGGGGAGGG
>NW_022196896.1:88925804-88948869 GCF_008632895.1 Mastomys coucha
GAGGAGAGGAGAGCAGAGGAGAGGAGAGGAGAGGAGAGGAGAGGAGAAGAATGGAGAGGAGAGGAGAGGACAGGAGAGTCTGGTAATCTGGTCCCAGCCCCCAAAGATGTTCTGATAACTAGCAATTAGGTTCTGGAGAGAGCCAGTCCTAGAAGAAGATAAAGGGAATTGCAAATTACTGGACCAAATGATAATAATAATTGTGAGAATAGATGGGGAAAAATAAAGCAGATGTTCCCTGAAGGCACAGTAGGAGCCAGAGATAAAGGCACAGGACAGATTCAGTGGACAGAGGCGGGCTGAAGTCACGTAGGAGAAAATCCAATACCATCAGTTGTCTCACTGATGACGTTCTTAGAGTTTTTTTGCGTCTTGCAAGTGCTACTGATAAATAAATATTTAGAAGTTGTCCTTTTGAGTGAGGAGGAACAGCAAACAATAAACAATCAACCACAAGCTTCAGAAAACAGTGTTGTTTATGGCTAGTTATAACGTGTTTCGATGGTCTTCATCATTTGCTAGAGTTAGGGTGTCCATAGAGACCCAGCCCACATTAAGATCATCTCGATCTATGGCTGCATGCTATTATCTCAGATGATTCATGCACCGTTTTTAAAATCTGTATTTAATAGCAGTTGAGGATAGGAAAGGAAAGGCGGTTGCTGGTGTTTTACAATTTGTGGTAAAATGAATTTTTGATATCTAGTGATACACTCGGTGTTATGCTAGGTCCATCTTAATCCATCAGTTGCTGAAATCTCATTGACTGTGACTGGTGGGAAAGATTCTGGATTTGATCTCATAGGGCTTGCCAAGGATGGATGAGGAAGGATCCTTGGCCTCAGGAGGCTGGTGGATAAGGTCATCTGAAGTCTTAAGGTCTCTTAGAAGACCGCAGTTTTTAAGGTATAGAGGAGGGGGTGGGTGATAGTCTTTGGCAGTCCTGGTGTGGAGGTGAGGAAGGGTCATATCTATATAGTGAGATTATCAGTAAGGGAAAGACATTCAGGGGGAAAGAAAAGTGGGAACAGAGACACGCTGAGTTTGTTTAGGGGAGCTGCAGTTTAGAATACATGGTTAGAAATGATTGCCAATAAAGTTTAGAAATCGTGGCTTGGGCTTAATGCAAGGCCCAATTTGCAAGGCCAGGGGCTTCAAGTTTCATGTGCTAGCCTAAAGGGAGCAATTGACATTTCAACCTGAGTTCATCAAAATAGCTGGAAATATATATATATATATATATATATATATATATATATATATATATATTATTAGCCATCCTCCTTCCTTTGGCTTTTGGAGAACCTCAAAATTATTTGTCTTCTGTTTCCTTTCCCAAATGTCTGTTAAAATGGTCAAGATTTGTAATCCCAGATCTCCTATCAATGGCATCAAAACAGCATTTGCAATGAGGTCTGGGAAAAAGCAGACATAAATATAAACTAATGATATTATATCGGCTGCCCTATTGGAATTGCATTTGCTTATGATCTAAGATGACAAATCACAAGGTTACCACAGGTGGCATGATTCGAAGTCAGGGGAGGGGATCCCATCAAACTTACATTTTCCGATTAAATGTGGGAGAGGCATTCCCGAGGCCCTGTCTCTACTCCCATCTTCCAGTTGTGTCCTAGGCAAGATGGCGGTGTAGTGGAAGACAGCTTGCTTCCTTTCCTCTTGCCTTCCTTGAGTAAGAGCTGACTTCTCTTGCTTCCAGTTCCCTGTCTCCCCTCCCTTACCAGATGGCTCTTTTATTTAGATCTTGAACTTTTATCAAGGCAAAAGTTCAGGGAGATTCTCATTTACTGTACCTCCAGGAGTGCGTTGCTCACTGCCACCCAGCCCCATAAAGTGAATAGATGGCACCCTCTCCCAGTTGCCTGAGGAAGTGGTCAAACTGCCGCATTCCTGGCTGATGGATTGGCTCATTTCTCCCCAGCTTAAGCCAAGACACAGATTTTATGAGACTGTCTTGTGACGGGCTGAAGTCACTTTGAATAAAACAAAATTTAGCCTCAGCTCAAAGAAATAACTCTTTGAAGGAGCTTATCCTGAGCCGGTGATCAAAACTTGGTTAAAAGCCCAAGCAAGGGCCTTGGATGGTCTGGGTGGGGGATTTGATGATAGTGCTTTTGGTCTTCTCTTCACGCATCCCTGTTCATGGGCTCACACAGAGAACCGTGTGTTCATAATACTTATAAATAAGCAGCCGCAGAGACAGTTAAGAAGCTCACGTCAGTACAGCTAACGTGATTAAAAGAGACATTTGAACTCTCCATAATGCAAGACGGAAGTGCTCACATGCGGTCCCTAGCATTTTGCTTCCACCTTACCAAGCAAATAAAGCAGAAGGTAATGCCTTGAGCAAGCAGCCTATTGTCTCAAAAGGAAGAGGCTCCTTTGACTTTGAGATCAATCTACAGGTTCTAGGAATTTCCCCCAGCTCATGATATGGGCTTTGGATCTTAGAACTGGAAATAACCTTTCACCTGAGAGGATGCAGTCCCAGCATGGTGGCCTAAGTCACCCAAGGCCACACAGCTTGCCACTTGATTACGGAGCTGTTCATCCCCACCCACTGCTGTTCTAGTGAACCGCCCCTAAACATCTAGGGACAGTGACATGGGGAGGTGGCAGCTTCCTCTGTTTTTAAGTAGAGGAAGAAGAGTATCTTCTGTGCCTTGCTATGAATAATTGGATGAAACTACTGTTGTGGGATTAAGGGCAGGATGGGATTATGTTGTAAGTAAAGAATACATTGTAAAAAGTTTCCAAGGGAAGTGAGACAGGTATATAGCAATCCCCAAGTATACACTAACTTCTGCATCCCTGTGAGGAATTGTTCTGCGCTCCCAGCAGATACCTGAAACCATGGATAATGCCCAACTCAATAGACTACACTTTTTCCTATGCATAATATCTGTGACAAAATATAACTTATAAATGAAGCATACTAAAAAATTAACAATAGCTAATGATAAAGTATAACAATTATAATAGCATACCAAAATAAAAGTATATGGATGTACTCTATCTATCTATCTATCTATCTATAGTTAATGTACTCTTCTTTTGATGATGCTGTGTGAGAGTCTGTAATGTAACAAAGTAAGTGACTTAACAACAGTGTTAGGCTGCTGTTGACCTCCTACCTGTGTGTTAGAAGGAGAATTATCAAGGCACAGCAATGTCTTTGACCACTGATAACTAGACCCCAGAAGAGGCAGCAACAGAAAAGTGGGGCTACCCACATAAGAAATAGATGTCTCTAATCTTCCCATGTTAAAAATCACAGAAATCTAGCTCAGTGGATTTCAAACAGGTCCAGGAGGTCCTAGCGAATTCCCTGAGAAATGAGAGTAGAGCTTAGAAGCCAAAGTGATGTTCTTTAGTGTCTGGCTCCTTCCCTTGGAGCATCCAAGGGGAAAAAGTACCACTTCTTAAAACATAAAAATGTGATAACTACACACCTAATACAATCCACACATCAAATTAAACATATAAAAGTAGTACCTAGAAAGGCCCCACTCGAGTAAGGAAGGAGTAAGTTTATTCCCCTTTTGTCAATGCCAAGTGCGCGCGCGCGCACGCACGCACGCACGCACACACACACACACACACACACACACACACACACGCACACACATGCGCACACACACACACGCACACGCACACACACACACACGCATGCATTCATGCGTGCACACACAATACCTTTGATAGTCACTACTCCAGAGTCAGCCAACTGCCAGGTGTCCCTGTTCACACTGTCTATCCCTTCAATTAACTTGTGATCTATTTGATTCTCACCTGTGGTCACAGGATTCTGCCTGTTGAAGCAAAGTGGCAGAATTCTGATTATTTAAAAGGCCTCACCACAGGGGGCTGGGGAGATGGCTAAAGGCTTCAAAGGACTTTCTACTCTTACAGAGAGGACTCAGTTTCAGTTCCCAGCACTCACAAGGTGACTCACAACCATCTGTAACTCCAGGAGAGTTCCAGGAAGTCTGATGCCCTCTTCTTGACTCCAACAACCTCATGCATATATGTAGTGCTTTCATACATACATACACATATACATACATACATACATACACACACACACATAATCTTTTTTTTTTTTTTTAAAAAGACAAGATTCTCACCATGGTCTGCCCTGATTTATATCGCCAAATTCAGGTAATACCATTTTCCTTTAAAGCAATTCCAATTATATTTCCTAGATGGCAGACTAGATTTGTAAGGGTTCTTTTTCTGCCCCTTCTTAAAGCTTTTTAAATATCAAATATTGCCAAGAAGCTTGGTCTTAATTCAGGCTCTCTAGGAGGGCCTAAGCGAAGGGATGGGAAATTATTTTATCTTGGGAGATGGGTCAGGAAACCCATAGGCAAGATCAGCATAACTATACCGAGACAAGCAGGGCCAGGGAAATTTTAAACAGTATATATTTGGCATTTTATTTTTCACATGAAAGCACCTAAGTCTTCACTCTGAGGGAGAAATCTAAACTCTGTGGCTGAAAGAGTTCGCTCCTGCTTCCTCAGAAGTTACTGTGTAGAGGCCTCCCACTGTGACCTCTAACCCACTGTCCTCTGACCCAGCTTCAAGCTTCCCTCCCAGAGAGATTTTGTTGTTTCTCTTTGGGAAATAAGTTTGCCCCAGGTGGAAGGTGTGCACAAAATAGTTGCAAAATGAGGCCCCAGGTCAGCTCACCAAACAGGCTCAGTGGCTTCCATAGCCTGGTCCCTCTTTCTAGTGTGATATTGGCCTTAAGGAGTTTGCCCTTGAGTTCAAGTTTCTCCTCGTGGTCTGATGCCTCTGAGACCAGACAGAAAGCACCGATGAACTTCTTTTGGAGCGCAGTAAAGGCCTAGATGGACAATCTAGCTCTTCATAAGAAACTCTAGGCAATTCTTATTGGGGCGAGTTTGTTCTTAAGACATGCAAGCCCACCCCCATTTAGAAATGAAAACATCAGTTATCAAGAAGAGACTTAGAAGGATTTAGTGCGTTTTCTTCCAGCTTTTACCGCTGTCTTTCAAGAACTCTCTTCCCTCCAAGAAAAATAGAGACAGACATTCTAGTGTTTGTCTTTGTGGATATACGTCTTCTCAAAATGATGTGTGATATTTTATGAGAGGGCGTAAGTGTGTGTACAGGGCTGGAGCTCGAGTTGCTGACATGTATATGTAATTGCTGGGAGTTTAGTATCAGAGTGTGTGAATGCGGTCTAAGCAAGAATGCCCATTTATAAATATATGGGTATTGAAAAGGTTAACAACACACAACTGAGACAGATGTTAAGGAGTCCACAGATGCTTCATTAAGTGGCTTAATTTTCTTCTGATAAAGATGAGATGGGGAGGGGGTGGGAGGCAGAGGAATGACAGTGGAGTTGCCCTTTGTCTTTCCATTAATAAATTTCAGCCGCAGGACTGCAGACTATTGGCTATAGGGCATAGCAGAGTTGAACAAAATTTCTTTTGTGGGACTGTAATTATACTGAGTATAGATAAGAGAGGAAACCTTTCCGTAAGGAAAGTTTTGCTCAGGTCTCCACTGCTGATCTGCGTGCATGGACTAATTGCTGAAAGCGCAAGAAGCTGAGGGGAGAAAGTCTTGTGGTAAAGAGTAATTGGAGAAAAGCAGGGATGGGGGGGGTAGGGGATGACTTGTGTGATGGGGAAACCATGAGGGTAACTGAACAGGAGCTCTGCTCGCTCAGGTTTCCTCCAGGAGCTCCAAGGGGTGAGGCAGGGCAGTTTTCTGCAAAAATAAACAGCAGGGGGCTGGCCCAGCAGAAAATTCCTGTCTCTGATAGTTTGGCCAAAAAACCCAACCAACCAAACAAACAAAAGCCAAAAATAAACAAAACCTAGTGTATCTAAGTACCCACCCATCTATCTGCCTCTACAGAGGGCTTCTCCCAGCCCCGTTCACCCACATAAGCCAAGACTGATGAGCCTCCATATGACCAGCTGGACGATACTGGTGCCCTGGGTTGGGGGAGTGTTTTGGGGCGCCTGCAAAGCCTGCAGGCATGAGCTGTAGAGGCAGGGGAGAGGGGAGGTGGCTGCATCTGGGTGGGAGGGGTGGACCCATTGTCCTCCAGGCCTGGGAGGATGCAGGGTCATTAGGTAGAGGATGATATGGTAGCTGTTAGCCTGAGGAAACAGCTCACTTTTGTTTTCCACCCAGTAGGGAATGGACCTGAATCCATTAGATTCTGGGCAGTTCAACCCGGCACAGTTTGAGCCCTCGGAAGCTAGATGCCAAAAAGGCTACTTGTGTGGATTTGTGTCCTACCGCCATTGTGCAGCATGCCTATCATTTATGCATTTAAAGCCTGTCAGGCTGGCAGTCTGCAGCAGAGGGCTGGAAGACAGTAATGCCAACAGACACAGGGGATGGTAAAGTGCACCTGTAGAGTTAAAAATGCATGACCCATTCCCTCTTTGAGGGAACACAGGAGAAAGACCCCCGTCCTGGAGGGTATCTGCTGAGCTGTAATACATAATTCACGGGCCCATGCTGGTCCATGCAGATGGCGATATTAAATCGTGATTGATGCTCAGAGACATGCCACGTTCACGAAGGCTTCAGAATATTCCTGTGTCTCCTGTGTGCCTCTCGGGCTCCCTTACTGTGGTATTAAGCAACCCACCCCCTTAACTTCCCAACCCCTGCTAGGGATTGCAGGAGTTCCCTCTTGGGTAGATTAGATTCTCCAAATGTCATCACCTACCTTCTCTGCCTTTGAAGGTTGCCTCTTCCCTCCTGGCCCACAGAGGCTGTTTACCTCCAACCAGGCACTGATGTGAGGGGGAGCCAGCCCTTCCCCTGCCTCTGCCTTTCCTTTTGGGTATCTTGACAAAGCAGCAGCACACTCTGGTGGTGACAGAAGCCAGAGGGACAGTGGGCAGAAATCACAGAGAAAGCTAAGGGGTCTGGTCGTCCCACACAAAGCACCTTTGTGCAAATACTGAGATCGGAGCCAGCGGATTCCTCCATTCAGATTCTTCCACTGGGTGTATAATGAAATAATAAATCAAATTTGTGGTGTGTGTGGAATTAAATGTTTTGGGGGAGTTTCTTTAAAAACAAGCTGAAATCACCCTCTAGGGCCTATTCTGGCCCTAAGCTGAAAGTGCTTCTTCGCACCTCTCCTAATTGTTGCCAGGCTTGCTCTTGGGTTGGTACCACAAAACCACGATTGTCAGGTCCTGGAGCCCGGCTGCTGGCTGACTGTGCCAGGCAAAGAGACACCAACTAAAATGAAGGATTTATGAGACAAAGATAGAGATGGGAGGCTTGAAGGAAGAGAGGAAGATGGGCCAAGAAAGGGAGACAGGAAAAAGCGGGAAGGAGGAGTCCTAAGTGTATATTCTTGTTTTCATAATCTCTAGCCAAGTAGTCGAAATATCTTCTGGAGTGCGTGCGTGCGTGCGTGCGTGCGTGTGTATCTATATGCCTGTGTGTGTGTCTATGTATGTGATTATGTGTGTCTGTGTGTGTGTCTGTGTCTCTGTGTGTGCCTAGGTGTGTGTGTCTGTATTTCTATGTGCGTGTCTATGTATGTGTGTGTGTGTGTGTGTTCCTTTGTGTGTCTATGTGTGTGTCTGTGTGTATGTCTCTGTCTGGGGGAGGGGGAGTGATTAGAAGGAGAGTTGAAATAGTCTCCCGGACTGCAGTAAAAGGCCCTTAAAGCGGTTGTGATCAGCCACTGGGAGGGAGGAGTTGTGGAGGGAAGGCTATATCTGATCAAGTTTTTTGGTGGTGTTCTCTCTTCCAGATCCACCCTGCGGAGGTCGGCTGAATTCCAAAGACGCTGGTTACATCACTTCCCCAGGTTACCCCCAGGACTATCCCTCCCACCAGAACTGTGAGTGGGTTGTCTATGCCCCCGAACCCAACCAGAAGATTGTCCTCAACTTCAACCCTCACTTCGAAATCGAGAAACACGACTGCAAGTAAGTACAGCCCTGCTGACTGGGGACATACACACAGGGCCACTGCTCTTATCTTCTATCCTTTCTCTCACTGAAGGGCAGCTGTGGGCCCTAGCCACAGAGGGCCACGTAAACATGGCATTAGCTTTTAGGAGAGGTAGGATGGGTCTGATTCCGTGGTATTGTGTAGAACCTTCTGGAATGAGGTATGGAAAACAGTGGCGCCCTCTCTGTAGGTTGGCAGTGGAAAGAATTTCCGTGGGGGCAAGAAGCATGCTACAAACCGCACTTCTTGTGTCTGTGATGTACCTTCCTTTGGAGGGCTCCCCCCATTTTAATTGCTGACTCATCAGGGAGTCCTACCAGCTTCTCTAGTAAAATGGTAGCTGGATCTTCAAAAGTATCCAGCAATGGGGATTGGCTTATTGCTTTCTGGAAGCACTGTTCATTGCTCAAAACGAGTAAGAAATACGGCTTCGATGAAGGAAGGGTTAAGACTCCAATTGATTCTTGATGTCCACGCTGCACAGGTTACTATCAACGATGCAGGTATAGATTCCTTCTACAAACAGTTCTAATTGCTTTACAAATAATTAAGCCACTCAGTTCTTGTCTCAGCCCTGGGAAGCCAGTGCCTTCATGATCTTCATGTTGACATGAGAACCCTAAAACACAGAGAGGTTGAGTCAGTTACTCAAGGTGCCCCAGCCGATCTTATAACAGGACATCAGTTCAGCCACCTTGGAGATGCAGACAGTCAAAGAATTGCTCTTCAGATGCTGTGCCCACGAGGGGAAACAGGCAGGATAGTCATGTCAATAATAGAGATGGCTGAGGAGTCTCTAGACCTCTGTCCTTTGTGCTTTCCTCATGAATCAAAAGTGAAAGTGTTCAGTTCAGAAAAAAATAAGCAATGACACTTTTGGTCTTTGTACTGTAAGTTCTGGTGACTGTTCAGTGTCCACATGACACCTAAGTACTCCAAGCATTCCTGTGACCAAGGCGTTGGGAGTCCTGGATAATTAATAAGGGGACAGCTGGTGGGACAGGTATAAGAGAATAGGAGACACTCCTGGCCTTTAATGTAGAGCAGGCTTCGGTCCAGGCCATCACATCCTCTGCCGGGCTCAAGGCTCCTCCGTAACTAGCACTAGACTCCAAGGTCTGGTGAACTGCTGTCCTTATTATACTCCCAGGACCACTTTGCACCTACAGAATGGTTTCCTTCTAACAGGAGGTAGTCTGTGCTGAAAACTAAAGAGTTTCCCGGATGGATGCCGCATGTGACTAAGAGTCACAGGATAGGGTTTCTAATTCCAGGGCCAGTCTTGGCTGCCTGGATGACATTGCACATCAGTTCCTCCTTTGTCTGTCTTACACAGACACACTAGACACATTGACTCAGCATCCCAGGATTCCACTTCCCCAGCAGCGAAGTTTACAAAGAATTTGGGTTAGAACAGCTCTGTTAAAAAGAATTTTGGGGCCCCGGAGTCTTTGGCTAAGCTGCAGAAGGTTGGCGTCAACTGAAGCATAATGCACAGGGTGCTTGAGAATGAGCTCAGAGGAACTTGACTAAGCACCTCTCTGGATGGAGGGCCAAATTCAGTTCTGCTGATCCTAGCGAAATCTAGAGGGGAAATTGCTAAGAGGCCATTTTATGGATATTCACGATGACAAGGGAGAAAGGGCCTAGCTTTTTAGAAGGTTGGATTCAGATGGCAATGAGCAAAGCTCCAAATATATTGTGTAGAGTAAAAGGCTGGGAAAGCACACACCAGCCCCAGGACCCAGCCCCAGGACCCAGCCCCCAGGGTGGAGGGAACTTGGTGTCTAGCAGAAGGACATAAACCTCTCCCTTGCTGGAGTCTGAAGAGAGGAAACAAGCAAGTTACAGGCTCTCTTCCCGGCTTCTCAGCCTGTCCTAACTAGCTTCCTGTTTTCCTCCACACTCCCCATCCTCGCTGCTGGCTGCAACCTAGAAGGTCACAGGGGTCAGAAAGAAAATCTTTCTGGAATCTATTTCCCCCTAGTGCCAAATTGTAGGCAAGGCTCCTCTAGGTCTACTTACCCTCACTCTCAGTTCTCACCCACCCCGCCACGGCTCCCCCACTCCCCATCTTCTTCTGTCTCTCTCATTAATTTTTATATTTAGAAGGCTGTATCTGATCCCTCAGCCTCTCAAACTCGCGATCATTTGCATGTAGAACAAGGGGCTTGCTAGCTCTACTTTTCTCGTGAAAGGAACACTTCATCTCATTAAATCCTGGAAGTTTTTTCTTATTCTTACACTCTTTTTTTTGACTCCTTCTCTTCCATGCTGCAATATATATATATATATATATATATATATACATATATATATATATATATATTTGTAATATATATATATATATATATATAATTTGCTATCAAAGGAAATCAGTCCCCTCCTTCTTTGCATTTTGGGGACATGTTCAATTGTTTACCTCAAAGTTTATGCAGCAGACACCTCTCCCCACAGAAAATTGCCTCTGCTGCTCATCTGTGAGTGAGCAACAACTTGGAGAAGAAAGAGGAAATGAAAGGGCACAGCCCACATGCCTGCCCACGTTGTCTCTTCTGCTTTCTGTGCATGAAATGAACTACAAATATGGCCTCTGACCTAAGACCAGGGCCCTTCCAGGGAGGATTATTCTGGTCTGTGGTACCTAAGCCTTTTTTCCCCTCTGTGTACCTTAAAGTCTCCATTCCAGAAGGTCTAGGCTGTCAATGAGCAAAGCCCAGACAGACAGATCTTTTCCTGACCACCGCTTGTTCATTTCGTTCCACTGAAGCTTTGCTGTCTGCTTGGAAAATTTCACTCACGGGCGTCAGCTGTTCTGTGCCAGTGCAATCCAAAGCCACCCTTTCTCCTAGCTTTGCCTACCTCCTCCCTTAGGCTGTCCACAGGGAACCAAAGCCTGAGCCCCAGCATACTGTCCTGGGGACTGAGTAGCCACTCCAGGCAGAAGCAGAGGCCACTGTGGCATTGGCAGCTACCTGTGTCAAGGGACAAAAAGACGACGGGACTCAGGGCTGTCTGGGCAAACAGAAAGAAGTCACATCATCCCCTTGGGAGCAGAAGATACCAGGAGGCCTCCGCCTTGGCAGACAGAGAGAGGCCATTCGCTTGAGTCATCAGCCAGAGGGCTCAGCGTTATGGTTTTAGAAACATACACACAAGGCTGAGTATTTTTCCATTTCTAAACTTTGAACTGTATGCATTCTTAAAAACATCTGCCAACATGCTATCCTACACAACTTATTCACCAGTCTTCAAGCAGGCCTGGTGTGCATGTGCATGCGTGTACACACACACACACACACACACACACACACACACACACACACACACGTACATGCACACGCGCGCGCGCGCGCGCACACACACACACACACACGTACATGCACACGCGCGCGCGCGCGCGCACACACACACACACACACACACACGTGCGCGCACGCACACACACACACACACACACACACACACACACCGTTGTAGAGGCCCAATTAAAAGTAACTAAAATCAAGACCTAGTTCTGTGAAAGAACAAGTACTTTGCAGATAGGTATCTTGAAAATATTTTGGGCAAATTAGAAAACTAGGAAGCTGTGAACATTTCTTAGGCCACCTCACAAGTAAGTCTACATAGATTCAGAACAAAATCACCTCCTTCGTGTCAAAGCGAAGCCCATTGTAGAACTGGTTCTCTGGGTGGAGTCCTGCGGTGGACGTCCTGAACATTTTAAATCACATGCCTCACTTCCCTGTTTTTCTTAAACAAAGCCAACAAACAAGGAGAGTCGTTTTTCGTTCTTGATGATTTAGGATGGCAATTCTAAACGTCACTTCTTCGTGTACAATGAAGGCGAATTAATGTCCTCTTTGGATCTGATATGCATTTGAGGATGTGTGCACTTGAATGCTGTACCGGCAGAGCTCAGGAGAGGGCGCCAGATCCCCTGAAGCCAGAGTGAACAAGCAGTTGTGAGCTTTCAGATGATTGTGCTGTGAACTGAGCTCAAGATCACCTCAAGAGCTTAACCACCAAGCCGCCTCCTCAATCTACATTCGAATTTCTGTTGAACTTTTAAAAGGCTTAAGTCCTCCATTTATCCCTTCCCCTAAACCATGACAACAAGTACTTTGTTGTGCCTCATTTGCGTTATTCCAGCAAGTTAGCAAGCTCGTTAAATGCCTCTGTCATGGGAAACTCTAGACTATTTTCTCTTCATACTTCTTACTTTCAATTCTTGTTATGAGTACCCTTACTCATACAGCCTCTCTCTTTTGACTTGCCTTTATTTTTTATATGTATCAATTTTGCCGTAGAAGATCTTTGCTGTCTATGCCAAAGATTAGGTCCTGTAGTTCAAGATTCCAACCCTAAGTCAGTACAAATTCAAGGCCAGCACTTCTTATTTGCTTCATTCAGCCAAGACCATGACAGAGTCAGGACGGCCTGAAGACTGACCCCCCAACCCCGACTGAGCATAACACAGCACCCATAGTTCTCAGCGTTGGTTTAGATTCCTGTTTCTTCTGATCTTCCCAGTCCCCTACATTCTGAGTGTGGGTATTTGGTCTCTTGCCAAGTGTCCTAGCTAAACAAAATGTGCTTGTGTTTACTTACCACAGAGGGTCCCTCTAAATCTTAGAAGATGTGTCTGTCCCTTAAAACAAGTAGCAGATTCCTGGGTTGATAAATTAACCACGATGCTAAACAGGGGAGAGAAACCAGACCTCAGTAATCTGGTCCCTTCGTGTCGAGCAGTCAAAGCTTCCATGTACCCAATACACAGCCAGCATTTCCCAGCAACCAAGCATAGCTTTCCGTCTGTATGAGGTCTCCCTGAGCTCCCATGGCATCCGCTGTCCCTCCTTTCCAACCCCTGCTTCCCTGGGGCTCCTGGCTCAGTCTCCTTGTCCTTTATTGGCTCCTGCTCCAAGCCACCTTGATCACACGTCCTGAGGGGTAAGCTCTCCAATGGCACAGATCCCAATACCCCATCTATGAACTACAGCACCTAGCCTGAGAGAGAACTCAGTGGATATGTGCCCATACTTCTTGTATTGATGTCTTGCCACTGATTACGCCAGGGCATACTTGATATGAACTGTGATATGAATTGTGTTGGAAGGCAAGCAGGTCTGGTTTTTTCCCATTCTTCCATCTGAGATTACAAAGGAATGACAGAGATGATAGAATCTGGGCTATACATGTCACTAACCGTGTCTGTCACCAGCCAAATGGCCATAGGCCTTCACTCTGTGCCCATGGAGTGCTTAAAAAGCATCTACTTATTGCCAAACTTGATGGCCAGTTTTGGAAATACGTGGGGTTGGTAAATTGCACCCTTTGACCTGATAGACGTTGGGACTCCAGAGTAGGAGGTGGTGAGGTCGAACTGTCCCAGCTGCCACAGCACATCTGAGCCTGGCAGTGGATTGGCACCTTTCTGTCTTTGTCTCGATAGTGACAGGAAAGCCTATGAAGTGGCTACTCACCCCCATACAGATGAAGCATCTTGCTTTCAGAGGGCAAGCCACCCTCAGGCCCTGCCCTCTGAAGGGGCTGGATAGGGATTCGAACCCTATTTTCCAGTCTGTGCTTCTTGAATCACATGCTGTCTGCCTTCCCCTCCCCCGATGGCAGTCTGTCATCTGAGTCCACAGTACCCAGATCCAGCCTAGGCTGGAAGACGAGGGGAGGCTCCCTGGAAGAGGAGATGCCTATATTGACCCTAGAGGAGTCAACCAGCAAAAGAGGATGTGCGCGAGGGTCGCACTCTGAACCACCTGAAGAGAGAGCTTGTCGGTAGCTCTGGGAAGTACAGTCATAAACATGGCTGACCTTCATTTCCTTCCCTATGAGTGCCGTAAGGGCAGGGGCAAGAGAAGGCTGCCCTTATGACTCTTGATACAAACCCTCTTCCTGGCAAAAACAAGGTGTCTGCCGATGTTACTTAACTCTATTTCCTGGCCAGGCGACTTCCCCCACCTCCTTAGGAGAGGGACCCAGAGCAGGAAGCAGGAAAGGCTGGGATTATGGGGAGCCTATGGCTCCACCCTCCCTGCGGTTGTGACATCTCTTCAGCCTAGATCCCTATGTCCAGATGTCCTTGAGTGTGGTTTGTTCTGGCAAAGTCCGAGTAACAATCTGGATTAAGTCCTCATCATCTTACTCCTATCCAGATCCTAAATCCCTTTTCTTTTCTTTGAGAAATCAAATTACGGAATTGGAGGTGTGGCTTCATCTGGGATCCCCTGAAGTCAAAACAGAGCCAGTCTTTGAGGTGCAAGAGGATGCCATGTGCTGGCTCGGGAGGAGGGACCCTAGGGTTGATTACTCATGACATGGTGACAGATTTACTGCCTGCCCACCACAGAAATATCCCCATTCTCCAAGGATCCGGTGAGCATTAGTATTTTTCTGTATTGCAACAACCACCTAATGACAGAAACAGACCCACCTCTGGGAGTTGGTGCAATAGTACTACCAGCCACATTAGCCAGAACCCAGCTACCAGCTGACCCGCCCTCCACAACCTTGACCAAGGACTCCCTCTGCCCTGCAACTTCAGCTCACCCAAGAAGTGGGGAACAACAGCCCACAGAATCTTCTCCTCCTCTTTCCAAGGTTAAAGAGCAGTTGGGACAAGGGTTATTTTTGGCTGTTTGTTTTTAAATATTCGATGTTGCAATCACCAACGTTCTCCATGCAAGCCAGCTTCAGTGTGGCTGTCTTTCTTAACAATGCATTTTATCTTCTGATTGAGAAAATCACTTGAGATTTTATCCTACACGATCCCCCTTGCTTTGCCTCTCAGCCCTGGCACCTTCTTGAAGCCTAGAGATCCCAGAGGGCCAGCATCTCGCCCCATGTAACTCTGTGTAATTCTCCCATCTAATTACACCGGCAGGCTGTCTTAAGAAATTCTGAGGGACTGTGAGACAGATAAAGGTGTGGAGCAGGTAAAGCATAGAAGGAGAGATAACATGTCAAGACATTTGTCTTTTCTACAGAGGGAATTGTGTTTTCCTGTAGTCGTGAGTCCTGTAGAAAAAAAAAAAAATCCATTCTCTTTGTTGTCTGTCTTATTGGTGAGGAGATTTAGACCCTGATGAGAGACACTTAAGAGATAACTTAATTCCATTTTTCCTATTCATGCCTAGATAAATTATCACACATACAAGCCCTTGTCTTGTCTTTTAGGGAAAAAAAAAAAAAACAAAAAACAAAAAAAACCCGAAACCTTCATAATCACCCTTCATTATGAGACCTTTTGGCTCACAACCCATCCTAGTTGACTGCAGAATAGATGGCTGCATTCAATTTACATAATCAAACATTTTTTTCCTAGAAGGAAAATTCCTGAAAAAAAAAAAAAAAGTTAGCTGGGTCAAGATTAAATTTTAAGAAACTAAGGAAAAGAAGTAAGAAGTAGACCCAGGTTTGGCTTGGGTTCAAGAGTACCACATGGTAAAAGAAAAAGCACACGATTGCATAAAGCCTTTCTCGTGGCTCTGTAGTCAAGCACCGTGGACTGTTGTGGGAATTTTTCAGTTCTATATGTTAGAGGTCAAGCTGTGTGTTTGTGGGGGGAGATTATCAGTTAGACAATAGCGAAGATCCATTGTTCTTAGAGGCATCACACGTGATCTACATTTATCTCCCATAGCAAGCTGTGGGCTCAGGACCAGGCTCAGGACCAGGCTCAGGACCAGGCTCAGGACCAGCATTATTCCCGCTGACCGGAAAGAACTGCTGAGGCTTCGGCAGAGCACACCGGTATTACAGGAGGCCTGGATTGGAAGGCGGACGGCCCTCAGCTGCCTCTGTATGCCTGTTTCAATGTGCTGAGAGTAGTCACCTGCTGTCCAGCACAGGGTGTGCTGGGCTCTGATTCCGTTAGAATCCCACAAGCCTTTCCTTTCCTCTTTTTATAACCTTGCTTTGCCTCTTCCTGCCAGGAGGTCACTTGTGGATGCCTGCAAGGCAGTCAAGAAAAGAGAAGTCTTTCTATGTCTTAAAGGACATAGCTGGAGGCCTGATTCTGTCAATAGTCTCCATCTACCCCTCATCATCTGCCTGGATTCCTACATACACACACAAATACAGACATACACACACATACACACACACACACACACACACACCACACACCACACACTACACACAAACACCACATATACCACACACTACACATAAACACCCCACCTATACATATCACACCACAGACACACAGTACACACACATATACATATCATACTTACACATAGGCATATACCATACACACACACACACACACCCCACATACACACATAAACCCCACATATATACACAAACCATATACCACACACACCATACATAAATAAACACACACACACACAAATACACACCATATACATACCATAGACCATACACATACACACACCACACATACCACACACACACACACACACACCACACACATACTACCCCCCCCACACATACAAACACAGCATATACACACACCATGCACCACACACAACCCAACACACACCATACACACATATACATACCACACACACACATACATACACACACCACACATACCACATGCACGCACAGGCATACACCATATACACACTGCACACACACATGCACAGCACACACATAACATACACCACACACAAACACACACACACATATACATACACCAACATTTACCACTAACACACACACACACACACACACACACACACACACACACACGCTCACCACCCTCTTTGGGTCCCCACCACTACCACCTTTTCCCTCCATCTGGAATCCGAAAATGTGAAGGCCAGTAATAGAGTGTCAGCGGAAGTAATTGATTCCTCACACACAGAGAATGCCCCTGCCTTTAGTGTCAATGGAGCTGAACCAGATTCTGGGCGGGTGAGCGATACATGTAAACAGTTCATAGCTGAGCTGTCAGGGCCAAGTCAGGCACAGTGGAGAGGGGCTGAGAGGGAGAACCGTGGAACAAATAATTGTTTTATTGGAAAAGAAAGCAGTAAATAATATCTCAGCCCAGGAACTGGCCGTTTGAAAGGCATGGGGACAGCCTAAGACCAGAAAAAAAACACGGCACAGGTTTGAATGGAAGAGTTTCTCTTTTGTCTTGAGGTAGGAGGTTTCTTCCTGCCCCACCTCCTTTCTCCCATTATCGTCATTAAAATAATTACTGGAACAATTACAGTTGATGAGACCTGGGGTTTATGGAACACCTTTCATCTGAAAGTTCAAAGTGATTTATCTGTGTGTCATCCTCTGAGAACTGTGGGAGGGTAAGAAAGTATATTATTATTATTATTATTATTATTATTATTATTATTATTATTATTATTTTGGGGGGTCTCCTCAGAAAACTGAGGACCTGCCAGATGCAAGACTCCGTCCAGCTGCAGGGCGGGCTGCTAGGTTAAATCCTGGAGTATGGACTTCTTTTCTGGGGTGGAGGGGTCTTCACTATTTTCCTCAGCAAGCCTCTTTTCCACAGGTGGCTCTTACACTTCATCCCTAGCATTAACGTCTTTTCCATGCCATGGGCATCACAATATGGTGACCAGCCAACCAGCTGATGCATACCCACCACAAGTGGCCTGCTTAAAATAAGTCCTTTAGGGACAGTGCAACCCATACTGTCACCATCTAGCTTGGAAACTTCCCGCGACCTGCTTCTCTTCTTATAGACGCTTGTGCACTTTCTAGACATATTTCTTCATGGTCCGGTGAGACTCAATCTAACAGCACCCTATATTCCTAGTGTTACTTCCACGCCCAGCAAACGCTGGATTTTAACACATGCATTTCCACTGTGCAGCGAGGCCAGGCCTGTGACTTGCATTCCTGACCCAGTCTGGCTTTGCTCCGATAGCCGCCACCGTGTTTCAGGATGCATATCCGAACACAGCATCCAAGTGGCACTTTGAGAGGAGGAAACAGTTCCGGCTGACTGGTCACCAAGGGCTACATTCAGAATCTCCACCCTGGCGTGGCTGCTGCCCCTTCCTGCTTGGACATTAGTGTGGAACTGTCATTTCCACACCCCGGTGCTTTCCACACAGTAGTGACAAGTTTGCCCCTAGAGCCAGGGGAAGCTCTGAGCTCTCTGTAACCTGAAACGCCAAGAGAACAGGATCCAAAAATCTGGCTGCCACATCTGCCACCTGCTCCCAAACTGCCCCTGTCCTGGAATTCCTCATAGCACATTTTTCAGACACGTCTTGTGTCTTTCAAGTCTTGTGACAGAGGCTAGGGGAATTGTAAGATGACTGGGATCTTATCCCCAGAAAACTCAGATGAACTTTGACCTAGTGATTGGCTCCCTGGCGCCTGGCATACTTGCTCCCAGCGGGCTTCCATTTTTCGGACAGATGGGGAGGCTATGATTTCTCTCTTACAATTGGCTCCTTCGGGAGGCAGAGGTAGTGAGCTCCTTACCCAGCGGGAGCTGTTCTCTCAGCCAAGTGGAGGGATGCTTGCCAGCACACCAGGGGCCCAGGATGACGTGCTCTGATTTGCCCTCAATGACTAGCAGTTACTTTATGCCCCTAGTTGGTCCCAAGAGGTAAAGAGATGAGCTCCGTGCCCATTTATGAGGTGAGGCAAACCAAGGCAGAACAGCATGATAGACCCAGGCCAGCATGAGACAACTTAGCAACTCCTGACTCTATTAGGTTTCACTTTCAACATCAGAGTTTGAGTTGCTGCTACTGCTGCCGCTGAGGAGAAAGTAGACGTAAACTATGGGCCCTTGCTACCAACTTTGTACCCTGGCATCATTACAAAAAACGCTAGCAAGGGGCTCTTGAAGTTGAAGCTAAAGAATGAGGATTCTATAGTCATAAAAAAAGAAGCTCTGACAATCATGCTGAAAAGAGCCAGCCTCAAGCCTTCAACTTCACCAGAGGCCTTAAAATCACCCCTTCCATAAGCAAACGTTTTCCATCCAGGCAACCTCTGGAGTACCCGCTGGTGCAGATCTGTTGGCTATGTGGCTTCAGGAATGTACCTTGCTGGGAAGCCAGGGCAGTGTGGGGAGCAGTGTGCAACTTCACGGCAGGGCAGGGGTGCCACTGGCTTTGTTGTGTGCCCTCCGTTTTCTAAAAGTGACCCTCAGAAAACTTATCAGACACCATGTCTGGAGCAGCCTCCTTCCTCACGTTGAGAGGGTTCTTGGCAGCTTGCAACCCAAGGAACAATGAGGTCCCAGGGCCCCTCCATCATCCCGCGGCTTCTGGGGAAAAACAAGCAGTGATTATAAATAGATGGTATTTGCAGTTTCCACTTTCTTGCCTTCAAGGTTTTTTAGAATAACTCCTCCCGTTTGTTTTGGGTTATTCTCTGTGCATATTTCCTTTGCTGGATGGTCAGATTTCCTCCCTCCTAATGAGCGTGGTGACCCTGGCTGGGAGGGGACCGCAGACGAAGAGCTGCAAACATCGGAGATTTGTGGCTTGAAGAAACGAAGGAAGAAAGTGCAACTGCACACAGCTGCTGTGCAAAAGGCACTGGGCCCTAGTGCAGACACACAAACAACCCTCTAGTGGTAGAAGCGAGTGGTAAAACTGAGGCTTTAGAGGTAGATGAGTAATAATGACAATAATAGCAGCGGGGACAACATCTGCTCACTGAAGACTGACTGTGTGTCAGCCAGTGTGCTGAGCTAATTGTGTGCCTCGGTTTGACAAGATGAGGGCCTCACTGCTCCAGACACAGGGAATGAGGACTGGAGGTATCAGTCAGTGGTCGTGTGGTGTCCCAGTGTTCAGTCCCTGGGTTTAAGTCCAACACCATTTAAAGACAGATAAATGATAGATGGATGGATGGATGGATGGATGGATGGATGGATGGATGGATGGATAGAGAATTTTTCTGACTGAAGATGGAGCCCAGTTGGTAGGATGTTTTCCCAGAATGCACAATGCCTCTGGGTTCACTTCCCAGTACTACATAAGCTGGACATGGTAGAACACACCTGTAGTCCCTGCACTTGGGAGATCGAAGCAAGCAGGTCAAGAGTTCAAGGCCATTCTTGCTTACACAGAACATTCAACCAGAAATAGGAGATCCTGTTTAAAAATAAGCAAAAAAAAAAACAGTAAATAGAAGATAAGGGGCTTTGAACCCATCCCTGGCACCCTGGGCCCAGATCCCCAGGCTCAGAACTTCAAGACTGAAATAAATCTCAACAATTCAACTACACAGATTTAGGTAAGAGGTAGACTCGTGGAAACGTACCCCCAAGGTTGGCAGCACCAGGACTGTAGAGAGGCTGTAGCTATGGTTTTTCATGTCATTTTCTCTGCCTTCAAGATGCTCTGTGGTGTGTGTGTGTGTGTGTGTGTGTGTGTGTGTATGTAAGGTATGCAGCTCATCTCTCACCACCATGCTCTGTTAACATGGTGACTATAATAAAAATAGCCATCTCTGAGGCATCTGGCGCCGTGCTGGGTCTGACTGTACCTTTCCGGTCCTTCTAACCAGCTCCAAGGGTAGGGTATTATTATTCCCATTTTATAGATGAAGAACTGAGACACAAAGAGAGTAAGTATCTTATCTGTGGTTTCACAGATAAGTAGTAACTAATGCCTCGGACTAACTGGCTCTGCCTGAAAAGCTTCCTTCCCAGAGTTCATCATGCTCTCTTGGACATGGATCTGTGTAATAATAATTTCAGGTGGGCTTTGTCACCAGAGCCCTTCCTTAGAAAAATATGCCTGCCTGGGAAGATACAAAACTTCAGTGCAAGATTATACTGAAACTCCTACATGGACCATATTGGAAATTTGTGGACTTTAGAATATGTGGATGGTACTTGAAGCTCTTATAAATACACTGGATCCTATTTTCTCACTCGACGGGCCATATGTTCACATTCGGGCGTACACACACTTATAAAAATACTGCACTTACAGAAATTAATGCGTTATCCCATCTGAACACATGAGCTGCATTTCCACTGGGCAAATCTTGAAGCCATGCATTTCAAATCTGCTCCCTGTTCCCTTTGGTGATCTGTCTATTAATTTTGGCACACCCTGTGGGCTTTGTTTAATCAGAATGACTGAGAAAAAAAAAGAGCAGGGTTCTGTGAAGTCGCTCCATGCTTCTGCCCATTTTGTAGAAGCCTGGGGAAGGAAGGTTTCTTCCCTCCTGGTCCCGCTCCTGCTTTTGTGCTGTGGCAATCTGGTGTTTCCAGTGAAGAAAGGGGAAGGAGGTGAAGCCTGTGTGGCAGAGTGAGGTCACGTGAGCTCAAATCCTCCCTCTGACTTTTCCCGGTCATCACCTTGGGCTGTTAACCTGAGTCTCCATCTGTGCTTCTCCAAATGAGTGGTGATCATGACCAGCCCAGTATGTATTAAGTTAGAGTTAAATGACACGATATCTAAACTGGAGGGGGGTCTAGCTCCCTAGCAATTGCTCAATAAAATATGGTCACTTTCCATTGATTTACTTACTAAAGGAGTGGTAACAATGGAAGTTAGAAATGCAAGGAAATGAAATGTACTTCTTTAAAAAGAGCTACTCTGTAATCAAGCCAATTTCTCCGTAAAGGCTGGACCCAAGAAGCAGGTGGCCTGGCTCTGGGCCTGTGTTTGCCAGAGACCTCAACACTGTGCAGACCCGCCCTGCAGCCTCCGTGTGTCTCAGATGGCTTCTTTGTTGGGAGGTTTTTGGGAGCTGCAAGCAACTGTGATGGCATTTCCTCCCATTTTCCCTTGCAGGTTTTAATGTAAGGATTAATAAGACAGTGTTTGTAGCTGTCTTTGAGCTTCCTGGAAGAAAGGCACTCCGGGAGGTGGTAAATTCTCTGGCCTGGATAATCCACTCATGAAATATGGAACTTTGAAAGTGTGAGAAAAATCTCCAATCACTTTGACAGCATTTTAATTATAGTTGATTTGTTTGCCGCTAATAGTGAAAATGCTGTCAGCAGGATTTGAGATGTTTCTTCTCCACAAAATGTTATATTTCATGTCTTTGTGTCACGAAGCAACATTTAGGTTTTCACATACAACCAGAATAGCTCAGTGGATGTGTTGGGGTGCAGAGGCAGAAGGTACACCAGGGACCGACCCATCACCCCAGTGGAAAAGCATCATATTAACACACAGTACCAACTGCAAATGCAGGCTTAGCTTATTCCCTCAATACACAGTGATCCCTGCCTGCACCAAGGACCCCAAAATATCCCAAATCTACCAATGAAGAGCCAAGTCTGGCCTCATCCTGCTTCCTCCCTAGTACAAGAGATGGGGCTAAGCAAATAGACACATATATAGGCTAACCCTCTCCAGAAGGCGATGAACAAATGAGGGTATGCCACCTGACCGAGAAAGTCTGGAGAGGCCTTGGGAGTGACATTTGCACTTAAGGCCTGAAAGGTTGGAACCGGCATGGACAGAGCTAATGAGTATGAGAGACTCAAGAAAGGACAAGGGACCAGGGGTTGAGAATACTCTCAGTCTGTGTCATAAACATCTGTGGAGCAAGCATAACATGAAGGGAGGCAGGACCCCTCTGCCAGTGAGTGGTTTCCTGGGGTGCAGGCATTCCTATGTGTAGATGCAAATCCTGAGGTTGGGGAGAATATCCTTATAGGGACCTAAAGATTGTGCCTTAGGTATAAAACCCCTCCTCACAGATAGATGTGCACCTAGAAAGGCAGGCAAGACCCTGCCTACACCTTAAACTGCTCTACACAAGGGCCTTACCCAGGGGGAGCCTTCTACACCTTCAGCAGTAGCCAGCCTAGCCTGGGTGACCTACTGGGACAGTGAGATTTGGACACAGAAAGGTTTTCCACATTTTCCAAATGATGGGAGGGAGAGATGGTGCCTCTCTTGTCTCTCTCTCTCTTTCTCTCTCTCTCTTTCTCTCTCTCTCTTTCTCTCTCTCTCTCTCTCTCTCTCTCTCTCTCTCTCTCTCTCTCTCTCTCTCTCTCTCCCTGTCTCTGTCTGTCTCTGTCTCTCCTTCCCTCCCTCCTTCCCTCCCGCCCTTCTCTTTCTCTCTCTTTCTCTCTTTCTCTCTTTCTCTCTTTCTCTCTCTCTCTCTC
>NW_022196896.1:88948879-88951173 GCF_008632895.1 Mastomys coucha
CTCTCTCTCTCTCTCTCTCTCTCTCTCTCTCTCTGTCTCTTCCTCTCTCTCTCTTTCTCTCCCTCTCTCTCTCTCCCTCTCTCCTCCCCCTTGCCCCCCCCCCAGGACTCAGAACATTAATTCCACTGCCCATATTTTGATGCCAACTCCCGCCTTCCCCATCCCCAATGTGGATTTGGGGCAAAGAAATAAAGACTTTGAAGCTGAGAGAGTGGAAGAAGCATTCTCTAGACAAACGCTGCCCATGCAGACGCCACAAGCTGTGTGTTGACAGAAAAGAAAGTACTCAGGGACCATCTGAGTGAGACAACAAGAATGAGGTAAAGATGGCCACTTTGGCTCAGGGGAAGAAAATAAATAACTAAAATAAGAAGAGGTAGTGTTAAAGCTTCGAAAGGAATTTTTTCATTTGAGAGAGATTATGAATAATGAAATGCAAACACTGTAGTTAATATGTCTGTTAGCTGCTTCTCACTGGCTTCTGGGAGGCAGTAATAGGCTGGGAGAGAGGGCAGCTTTCAAGTTATCCAGTTTCACTGTCCTTGGGGTGAAGCTCCTCTGCACCCCAGATTTCTTGATCAAACAAACACTGGAGATTCAAGGCTGCATGCAAAGCCTGCGTTTATTTCAAAGCCACAAACTTCCTGAGCCTCCTCCGAGCCCTTCACAAATGAACCTGACAACACTGAAGTTTCTAAGGAGATTTACTCCAGCTGCAGCAAATCCCTAATAATAAAAAATTTCCCCAAATGACTCTGTCACACAGGAGGTAAATGAGACATTCTATATGAAGTCAGTGTGTCACTGGGACCGTGCCCTTTATATCGAAAGCCCTTCTAGAAGGCCACATGGTTAAGTGGGACTTGTCCATGAGGTGCAGCCAGGACCCCGGAGGGAGAACAAACTTGCATGCCAACTTGTAACTCGTGATCTTGTCTCCCTCAAGCACGCTTGATAGAAAAATAATACAGTTTTCCTAAGTTTAAGGAAGGCCTGGTTATTTGCTTCACAAAGCGATTTGGGGTGGGGGTGGGGAGGTCCCTTAACTAACAAGCACAGAGAGAGCATGGCTTAGAGAAACCTTTGTTCAGTGTTCACTGCCTTCACTACGTGTGTATAGATGAAGTAAACATAGGTTTGTTGCTGGCCAGGTTACAAAAAAGACCTGGGGTCAGTCTGGACACTGAGTAAAGTGAGGCAAGCCCTCGGCAATGGCGTTTGTTGGTAGCCCTGCCTTCTGACTGATTCTGTCAATCCTCTAAATGACTCCAAAGGTGATTGGGCAACATGACAAACCCCGCCCACTTGTGAGGACTGGCCAGTGGGGTGGCAGGGTCTCTCTCTATCCTTTATAAATAAATAAATAAGTAAATATCAATTTAAAACATCAACATAAAGCCACATGTCAGGGTTTTTAAATTATATTTTAAAAATATTTATTGAGTATGATATCTGCAATACTATTCTTTTTATTTTGACATGCCATGACTTGTGTGGTCTTTGTTCTGCTACATATTCCAACTCAATGAGATGGATGGTAAAGTGATATTGGAAAAGAATCCACACCCATCTGCTACTATTTGGTCTTTTGGTTTGGGTTTTTTGAGACAGAATACTGCAATTGCCTAAACTGTCCTTGAACTCTGACCCTCCCATTTCAGTCCCCAAGGGACAGGGTTTTGGCCAGCACAGCATGTCCATCCCTGCTAAACTGTAAGGGATTGTTTTTCTCAGCTTTTCTACTTTGAAAACTTCAGGACTGCAGCTCTTTTTATGAATCTACTCTTCTTGAAGGAATGTGAACGTACAATAATTCAGATAGCAGAAGAAAACAAAGAAGGTGAAGTTATCCTGTTGGCGATATATCTTTGCTAGCATCTTCGATGTAGGGTTTTTTTTCCAGCTTCAGTTTTCTGGCTGCTTAGGCAAGAAAATTCATGTGTACATTTTAAGACGGACTTTAAAAATCTGTTCTTTTTACATTAATAGTATATCATGAACTTTTTTCCTATAAAGCCAAAAAATCCAGACCTGCCACACTGTTTTTCTGTCGCAGCTGAATACTTCATTTTATAAATACACCAGAATTGATTTACTCGCCCTCTTGAGTTGGATTTTTCAACTTGATGCTATTTATAAGGGAAACATCTTCTCACTTTTCATAGGCTTCTTAAAAAGCACTCATAATGATGCATATACATCCTTATACCATTCTCTGATTGTTTTCTTAGGGAAAAAAAAATCCTAAGGTTCTGGCTTAAAGGCTATGTACATAATAACTTTGTCTCATTTTT
>NW_022196896.1:88951183-88967620 GCF_008632895.1 Mastomys coucha
AAAAAAAAAAAAAAAAGGAAAAAGGTACCTTCCAAACGTTTGAAGTGCTTCCATTTCCACAGTCACTGAACTGCTACTCCTGGATCTCTCACTCTTCAGAGAGTCATCATCGATGTGCATGGCTCAACCTCTTTGCCTCCAAAATGGGGGTGTGAGAATTTGACAAACCAGTTAGCTTTCTTAAGCACAAACCGAGTGCCAGACACTGTAGTAACTCTTTATGCAGATGAGGTTCAGTCATGCAAAACTCATAACTGAAGGAGAACACTCCTAATATCTCTCATTTACTGTTATATCTTCATTTTAAAAGTATTTGTGTGTATTGTGTGTGATTACACACACACACACACACACACACACACACACACACACATACACACATGAAGGTGCTGGTGCCCCATAGTGCATGTGTGAAGTCAGAGCACAATCTTGGGCCTCAGCCTTTGTTTGAGCCAGGGTCCGGGGCATCTCCTATCTCTACCTCTGGTCTCACAATAGGGTCAGTGGGATTACAGACATACTCTACGGTATCCAGCCTCACCTGGCTTCTGGGGCTTTTAGTCAGGCCCGCATGCTTATCTAGCAAGCACATACCCTCTAAGCCATTTCCTCAGCCCTCTTTCCCCTGGCTTTTGAGTCCCAGAAAGAATCAAAGCTTAATTTTCTTAGTTCTTTTAGAAGTTTTTAGTGGATGTAGTCACTAAATTTTACTTATCCACTTTATTTTACAAATGCATATTTGTGAGTGAGGAGTGAGGCGTGAGGAGGGGCCGCTTGACTTGTGTGCACACAGCAGAGCACACCAGCACTCAGCTGACTGTGACTACTCAGCAGGATTTAACTCACCATGGAAGGGCGTAGAGGGGCTTTCCAGAAGAAATGGGGAATTTCCCCTCAAACCAAGTGTCTTTTCACTTTTGTTTTGGAATTGAGGAAGCTTCCTTTCAAAGTCAGTACTATCTCTCACACTGAAAAATTCCAGACCTTAGCAGATCCCCCCACCCTACCCTGGGGCCTTTCTAGTCTGGCTATCTCTCCAGAGCTCCGGTTGGAAACCTCTATCACACCATCTCCAGATCTCTCCAGAGATCCAGCACCAGTCATTCTTTTGGTTGCAGGAGCCCAACCCTCCAGGGCCTCAGGATAAACTGTGCTCCTTAGCCTTCCTTTACAGGCCTCTTTATTCTGAAGTGGCTGAGCCATCTGAAAGACAGGTTCCCCGAGGTTGAAGTGAAGCCTCAGGCCCCTCTAACTTTCTCCAACCACCTGTGCAGACAGCCAGCCCCCACAGACCAGTGCTACAAGAGCTGGAGGCCACATCCCAGGGAGGGCTACATTGTCAATCCCTTTCCTTGCCCACAAGGAAGACATTTCCTATGTGTTATTTGTACAGGTTGACGTAAAATACTGAGAGGGGGAGGAGAGATGGGGAGATGGATGGTTTTTGAAGAAACTTCTGTTTCTTCTTGTCTGGGAGGACATTTGCACCTCAGCTCTGTGATGTAAGTAGCAACTGGAAGCTTAGAAGGAACGCAAACAGGATCATTTGTTGGGCATGCGTTCCAGCTGAAAACAATGTGTCTATCAGAAAGAAGAGGGACTTTTTTTTTTTAAAATCAGTCTATGAACCTGGCCAAGGAAGACTGGGAGACATCTATACCCCATCTATACCCCATGCCAGGCTCAATGGACTCAGCCTGAAGCGAGCACAGGCTGCAACTTGGGGGAGACCAGGTAGCCCCTATCTCTTAAAAGGCTACTAGTTGCGGGTATGCAGACACAGTCAGTCCCCAGGGAGACACCAGGCTTTGGAGGACTTTTTTATTGCCTTATCTGATTTAGTGCTGATGTCTTTTGAAGTCCTGTTGACTAGACAGCGCCAGTGGGAACTTTGTAGGAGCAGCTCGGGGAAGAAGGTGAACTACAGATGCGGAGACTGCCAATTAAAAACAAGAGTGAGAGGGGACGGCCCAGGAGAAAACTGAAACAGGCTAGGGGACAGGAGAACAAACACCTCTGAACCGTCCCCAGGGTACCAGTTCCTGACATGTAATTTTTCATCCCATCTTCACGTCAGCACACTGGAGCAGCTATTTTTCTCCTCCTGTTCCATTGGAAGGCATTGATGCTCAAAGCATTTCAGTAACTTGCAATGACAGAGTTAAGGAGAGACAAAGATTTAGAGAGGTCACAATAGAAATAAAAAGGATGCTACTGCTACCCAAGGGGGGCAAAACAAAACAAAACAAAACAATGCTCGCTTTGAGATCCTAATGGAATGATGCAATTGCTCGTCTGTGAACAAGAGATAAGGCCTCCCACCCATGCACTCATTCACCGTAGCTTGAACAAAGCAACTTCCTGTGGCTGTGTTTGTGTGCCAAAGCAAGTACGGTGTCCTTTGTTGATCGGTCTGTGACACCTGAATGTCTACAAAAGACTAGGGAGAGCCAAAAGAGGATAAAGGTCCTTCCCAGGTCTTCTCAACTGTTCTCTTCTTTGCTGTCCCCACCTAGGTATGACTTCATTGAGATTCGGGATGGGGACAGTGAGTCGGCTGACCTCCTGGGCAAGCATTGTGGGAACATTGCCCCGCCCACCATCATCTCCTCCGGCTCCGTGTTATACATCAAGTTCACCTCAGACTACGCCCGGCAGGGGGCAGGTTTCTCTCTACGCTATGAGATCTTCAAAACAGGTTAGTGGGGTTGAGTAGAGGCCATAGATGGGTGTCTTAGGTGGAACATAGAGAGAAGCCCTAGTAGGTGGATGGTATCAGGTAGTGAGGGTTTTAGTCATCTGGCCTGTCTATGGTGGCCGGGTAAGAGACACCTAAAGTGATCCTGGGAAGGTCTGAGGACAATCTGGTAATGCCTTGATAATAAAAGGCAGGTCGATCGACTTCCAATTTGAGGGGATAGATGTAGCACCAGCATAGGAGGAGGGGCTGGGGGTGGTGTACATATAAGAACATCTCTTAGAAGAATTGGATTTTTGTGTTTTTTAAATCAAGCTGCTCTTCATGGTTGAACTTGGTTGAACTTCATCCTAACCACTTCATGGTTTAATGTTGTCTTTATTTGGAATTACATGGGGCTGGAGGATATAATCTTTTCATTGTTTAGGATTTCTAAAGATCTCACCACGACCCCCAGAATGGGGTCAGTCACTGCTTTTAAATTAAATTATGACTCCTAGACATTCCTCCTTGGCAATCTGTCTTACCACCCCTATACACTGAACTCCTATTTCCCATATGCTGGGGAATCAGACGCCCTGAAAAGCCACTGAAAGTTAGTGGAAACCAGGGCAGAAAACATAACACTTCTTTGAGTTGACTGCTGGGGCCTGCCTATGCATCTCATTAGGTGCTCTGGGCCTTTATGGGCAGGGCTAACGTCTGAGGCTCAGTAGAATAGTTCTCATCTGAATGCTGTGTTAGGGCCACACTTTTGCTCTTCCAGAGATGGGCTCTCTGTCTCATGCCAGTTCTCACTATGGCTAAGGAAGGGATGGGGTCCTGCTCCCCACTCACGTGCCCACTCAGGGCAATCTTCCCTAGAAGACCTCTCTCCATATTTGAGTGTTTCCTTTCTTTAGGAGCCCAACTTCTGTAATTCCAACATGGAGTCTGATTTCAGGAGAAGTTGTCATCCCATCATTGAGAAACCCAAGTCTGGTGGCCCCTGTTAAGTTCAGTGCAGGGAGAACTATTCATGATGTAGCCTATTTTTTTTTCATTAAACACTTCTTGGAAGGAAGTGGTGGCTGTTGAACACACTTTTTATATCCACTCTGTCTAAATATTTGTTGGACTTGTCTGCCTGCAGAGATGGAATCAGATGGGGTGTGGTTAGCAGTCAGAGTTGGGAGCCTAAGCTCTCAGAGGAGAGAGACCTAAGATGGCCCATCTGCCACGCCCTTTCATGTTTCTGGCCATGATAAACTCTCCAGAACTGACCTATGTGGCCTGGGCTGGGGCTGCTGTGAGCCCCCTGCATAGCTGGATCCATTACTCTTTAAGTCCCAGTGCAAGGTGCAGATCAGTGTACCAAGGGAATCCTCTTCTAAGAGTGTGAGAGAAAGAAGGAATGAGGCAGATTTCTTGTCCTTGGCTTGTGGGAAAGACAGATAAACCCTTATCACATGGATACACCATCTGTATTTCTGGTGACATCAAAAGGAAACTGTACTTTGAGTGTATGTGAAGGCGCAAGTCACTGTCACTGTATTGAAAATACAACTGAAGAATGCTGAGCAAGGACTCTTGGGTGCCAACTCATCGCTCAGCTCAACCACAGAAGGAAATCAGCTTGCGCAGGACCTCCTAAGGGCCTTTAAACTTATCTCTGGTCTTATGGTTCATATCTCAGTGCTCCCCAAAGCATGGTGCCACACTCTCCAGAAAGCCCCAGAAAAAAAAAAAAAAGAGGATGTTAACTCTATCCCTCACACAAATCTGAAAGAAGGGCATTAAAAGATATAACACACAAGAGAGATTCCTGGCGCAGTCTGCTATTTAAATGACAGGCAGAAGTAGAATTTTAAATAAGGCAGCAAGTCTGTGAGGAGCGTAAAAGTTTAGTGCCAGCTAAGGTATGTAGGTGCCTTGAACCTGGAGCAATGGGCCCACTGTAAGGAGGGGGATGTCCACTGGAAGAGATACTCTAGTGAGTGACAGCCCCGAAGCACAGGGCTGGGAGTATGTAAAAGAAAGTCCAGGGCCCCCCTCGGGGTCATCAGGAAGAGTAGCTCTCGGTATGAAAGTCACTCCTATAAATACGAATGGACAAGAGAGAGAAAGTCAAAACCAAAATGTTTCAGAAGATATATATTCTTCTAGGTAGGTGCCTTGCCTTGTGTCCCTATTTCCATGGTTACAGTCCTGTGAGAAAATACACAGTTTACGAAGTTTACATCATCCACAGAAGATGAAAGAAATGGATGGACACGCTGAAGAAACCCAAACAAACATAGCTGTGTTTGCCAGTCAGATTCATAAAAAGAAAGAGGGGAAACTGTAAACACAGATACGCAAACAGCCATACAGAAGGCCCTGGAAACTTGCCTTTCTTCAGGCTCTGCTCAAGAGTTACAGAGACACATGCACCCTCAGGCTGGGACCCACAGAGCCTACGGCTGGAGTGGAAGGTCATGTCTACCCCAAATGGTGTCTATTTCACCAGGCTGTGTCACCTGGAAGGGGGAAAGTCAAGAAAAAGTTGCAAACCGAAACAATCTGAAGTCACCAAACCTGGAACAAAATAAGGAAAGAAATTTTTTTAGAAGAACTTGAAAGGTGACTCCGGAAACAGAATCAGTCGGAAGTGTTTGTTGCTTTTCTGATGTTCGTTTAGCAGAAATTCAAAAATCCAAATTTCTCTCCCATGTCCATTATTCAGTGGCATTTCTGAAAATGAAATTGTGGGACTTGTCCACAGGAAGAGGAATGGTCAGTATTCTGAGCCCCTGAGATAAAGGCCTGACATGGCCACCTGTAGTCAAGCTTGACTTCAGATAGGCCTTAGCATTTTCCTTATCTTTGTCTGGGTTAGGCTCCTCCTCCTCCACTTCCAGAATGTAAACTATTCTGCATGCCAAAGCCCTTGGGAAGGAATCATTCCCTACAGTCCAGGCCCCACAACTTCAGTTTTGTGTTGTTCTGCTGTTTTATGAGACAGTGTCTCACTCTGTAGCCCACACTCTCCTAGAATTCAATATGAAGCTCAGGCTTGCCTAGAACTCATGGTGGTTCTCCTGCCTCCGGATCCTAGGATTACAGTGCTTGGATGACAGGTATGAACCATCACACTGGCTCAAACCTCCAGAGTCATCTTACCATCAAATCAACATAAACGTTTATCAGCTGACTATTAAAAACAAAATTGTCCTTTTCACATGTTGCAGGAAAGGATTGTGAATTAGTCAGATTTCTGCAAGACTCAAAGTTTGCTCCATTTCCCTTTTTGACCTTGAGTTTTTAGTTGCTATTCAGGTGCTTTGACCATGGTAGGACTAGAGACAAATACGTAATTTAAAAAGATGACTGATTTTTTTTTTCTGCTTGCAAAGAATAAAACAATAATGTCTTCTCACCTCCCTCAGGACAGCCGGAGAATGTATCCATTTCTAACCATGTGTCAGGCATGCACTGTTGTTTTTTGTTTGTTTGTTTGTTATTTGTTTGACCTTAAGTACTTAACGTTGAAAAATCCCTTCCAGTTACATGCTAGACCTGAGGATCCCGAAACAGAATGCTTTAGAATCTCACATTCTCCAGGGCCCACATTAGGCTCTACACGTCCATTGTTCAAACACTTTGTTCCCCCGTGGATGACAAGGATCAAAGATTCTATCATAAATTCCCAACTCCCAAGGAGGTGCCGAGTCCCCATGCCTTCTAAAAGTTTGACAATAGAGCCAGCTCTAGGAGGGGACTCTCGAGAGGCTAACTCTCAAGTCAGTTGTGAACAGAGACTTGATTTCCATCCAGCACTGTGTGAGGCTCCCTGTGTGCGCTGTGAAGAAATCTGCATAGCGGCCTTAAACTCTAACCTTTTCAAAATTCTTCTTGGCCCCCTGAAGACCAGCCAGCTGGCCTGGCTTTCCTAAATCACATCATCCCAGGCCACTGAGGAAGCCCTCAGGAGTTTGCTGCCTGGTGGTAAACAAAGCTGAGGAAGAGGGGGGAGCACCCCAGCTCATCCCACCCAAGCTAGCTGCCCACTGGCAATGTTGGGACATCCCGGCCACTGCGCCATTGAGTGAAAGGTGAGGCCTCTGAGATGTGGCCCCTAGAGCTCCAATAACCCAGGAAGGGTCTTTCTTGCTCCTGGTCCTCATTCTCCACACAACCCTAGGTGCAGCAATAACAACGGAGAGGAAGTAATCCATGGATATAGCTGTAGATGCTGGGGATTTCCTACACTGCCCGAGCTACAGAAAGTTACGAGCCTACCCCAAATCCACATATACTTATTTGCATGATACCTTCTGCAAGTTAGATATTTGCGGCTTTCCAGAAAGTCATCATCCATAAAGAGACTTGCAGGAGGCCCTGCTACAGGAGCCTCAGATAAAGATGTCTTTGCTGTGGGCTAAGATCAGCATATTGACATCCCACAGTTATATTTCAGTGTGATCCCCAGAGGGCACTTCCTGCCAGTAAGCACCTGGTTTATTGAGTATTTCTGTGTTGTTGTTGTTGTTGTTGTTGTTGTTGTTGTTGTTGTTGTTGCTGTTGTTTTCTTCGTGCTTAGAATGTCTATTATCCCCTTTGTAAATCCTGCTTCCTTTACTTATTTAAAAATCCAAACGCAGTGAACAAAAACTACTGTAATTGCCAGCATTTGCATCCTCGTCACTAACTTGTACCCATTCTTGCTCTGTGTATATGCTGGGTCTCTGTGCTTCCAGGCGCCATCCCTGGCTCTGCCCAGAGCCAAGAGTTGCTGGGTTTAAAGTGCCAGGGCTCCTCTACTAAGACTCCAGCTCGAGGTCTGGGGTTGTGGTGGCTGTAATCCTCTCAGTGCTCCTGCTGCTGCTGCCCCAGCTTGCAGCAGGCTGTGAGTGTGTGAGTGTGTGTCATGTTTCATCAGGATACAGCCCCAGAAAGCTAACCCAAGCGCTTAGGAGAGAAACAAGGCCATCCCCACCACAAAGACACCAGAAGCCTTCCAAATGTCAATACACTGCTGCATTTTTCCAGACTCACCACCCTAACGGCCTTTAACATCCCCAACGCCCTGCTGTGATCCACCGGCTAAAAAACCACGATTGTTAATTGTCCCACCACTACAGAGCAGCCCGTTTTAATACAGTCAGGACATGAATGAGGCTCCGGCTCCCCTTTGCCCCTCCCCTGAGGCACCTTGGAACTTGGAGGGAGAAGGGGCACTTAGCTGGCTAGGGTACAATAGAGGCTAGTGTTGAGGTCAGCAATAAATAAGGGATAACATTGTTTTCTCTGCTGGCAACCAGCAAGCCTTCCTTAAGGATTGAAATAACTTACATTCTGGAGTGAGCAGCTGAGTAATTGAGAAAGAAGACTCTGTTCCTCTTTCAAGATCTCTCTCTCTCTCTCTCTCTCTCTCTCTCTCTCTCTCTCTCACACACACACACACACACACACACACACACACCTCTTTACCTCTTACCCTCCAATCCCTCGACTATTGCTTTTACTCTGATATTTAAAGCAATCGGCCACACTGCCCTAATTTCTGTCCAAAAGGGAGGCTGGCTTGAGGACTTGAAACATAGAGGGCAAGGATGTGCTGCTCCAAAGGCCACTTGAGCAGAAATAAAGTCCTTGTGAGTAGGGAGACATAGACACAAACATTTAAATAACCCAAAGGCAGAGGAGACAGCAGAGAAGGGTTACTCTCTAATTCTCTCTCTCTCTCTCTCTTTCTCTCTCTCTCTCTCTCTGGCACACAGGCTCTGAAGATTGTTCCAAGAACTTTACAAGCCCCAATGGGACCATTGAATCTCCAGGGTTTCCAGAGAAGTATCCACACAATCTGGACTGTACCTTCACCATCCTGGCCAAACCCAGGATGGAAATCATCCTACAGTTCCTGACCTTTGACCTGGAGCATGACCCTCTACAAGTGGGGGAAGGAGACTGTAAATATGACTGGCTGGACATCTGGGATGGCATTCCACATGGTGAGTGAATGCTTATGCTCAGCTCACTTTCTTCTTATAAAGGTCAGGACCCGAGCCTAGGGGTTAGTAGCACCCAAAGTGGGCACATCTCCCCACTTCAGTTAACCCAGTCAGAGCAATCCCCCACAGATATACCCAAAGCACTGTCTCTAAGGTGATTCTAAATTTCATCAAGTTGAAAACTGAGATTAACCATCAAAGACTGCAAAACTATAGGTGATGATCCTTTCTACACAAGTTATTAGGATAGAAGTGAATCAATTATCATATGTTGTGACCATATAGAAGGACTTAAAGCCAGACTGACTGCACTTGAATTTCTCTGCTGTACAACCCAGCCAAGTGAACCTCTCAGTATGTTGTCTTGGAAATGACCTATCATCACTATTATCATGAGTATTATTATTTTATTACTATTAATATAGTCATGGATATTGAAAAGCAATCATTTATAGCCAAGAGGAGCATATCTATAAATCAGACAAAGGACCAACACAGATCGTGTAATCAGTATTGGAAAAAAACCAAATTATTCATCTTTTATGGTTGTTCTAAGTATTTTCTAATGTAAAGGATACCTGGTACATAGGAGCAATTTCGTCTTGAAGAAAGAGTAAGATTTAGGCAGGCAAGCAGGGTTTGGGTCCCAGTTCTGCTATTTCCTAGTAATGTGAAAAGGGAAATGTCACCTGACCTTCTGAAACTCAATTTCTTCCTCTGTAGAACAGATACTGTAATGATACCTTCTGGCCCACTCCTCAGGGATGGAACAAAGAACAAAGCCAGCTCAGGGAAAAGCACTTTTTAATGCTCAGGGGAAATATCAAACATTATTCTCCAAGCACACCTTCAGTTTTTACATCAAGGCATTGGCAGCGAGGTCCACAATGTTATGAAGGGAGAAAACATTGAAAGCCAATTTGTGATTTCTCTGATTACTCTTTGTCTCCTATGTCCAGTTGGGCCCCTGATTGGCAAGTACTGTGGGACGAAAACACCCTCCAAACTCCGCTCGTCCACGGGGATCCTCTCCTTGACCTTTCACACAGACATGGCAGTAGCCAAGGATGGCTTCTCGGCACGTTACTATTTGGTCCACCAAGAGCCGCCTGAGAGTGAGTTGACCTTTTGGGAATCCCTGGTCTGTCTTCTCATTAGGGACATGTGTAGGTACAGGTAAAGGGCTGACCTCTTCGGAAACAGTCGGCAGGAATGTTGAAGACTTTGTGGTGCTTATCTGAGTTCAAGGAGAGCCGTGTTTTCCTTCCTAGCAAAGACAAATAGGAAAGGGACAATGTCCATCTGGGCTCTCATTTCCTTATAAAACCAACCAACCAAATAAGTAAGAGTTATTCCCAGAGAAAGTTGTAAAACTATCTCAAGCCTCCGTTCCCTTGTCCATGGATGGAAAAGTGTCCTGAGGATGGTGCATACGCTGTCTAACTTTTTCAGGTCTAGATCAGTTCCTCCATCTCCAGACCTCAAAGGCCATTGTCAAACAAACAAACAAACAAACAAACAACAAAAAAAAAAAAAAACCCAGCCATGTGTAACTCCATATTACATAAAGCTCTGTAGCTCCGAGTAGAGTTTCTCTGGCTAGACCATGCATTCCCGTGGCTTCCACTTCATACATGCAAGATATACAGCTTTTTGGGAGCTTCTACTGAGTGCCAGGCACTGGATGCAGCATTTGTGAAGTGCTGCGGTGAGCCCAGCTGTTATGGAACCTGCCACTCAAGCCACTGGTCTCCCATCCTGAGGCCCATTTTCAAGCTGTCTGCTTCCAGCCCCATGTTTCAGACTCACTGCCATGGCTGCTTGTAGACACAAATGATTTCCTGAAGGCGGATGGGGGGAAGGAACCAAGCACTTTCCGATGACAAGAACTGAGGAACTCCTGCTACTGTTTGTTGTAGACAGCTCACCACCCATGTAACTACTGACACAGCAGCCTGACCTGCCAGGGAAATGAGCATGCTCCGCTCTGAGTGCTTGCTTCTATGTTTTCCATCAGAGTCCCCGAAGAGTGCATGAGAAACCATGGAGCAAGCTATAGCTGGCACAGTAAATGGCCGGTTGCAGCCACAGAGCTGAAGAATAGATTTGATACCTTAGAGAGGTGGACTGGTTTTTATCAAACATGTGTCTTCTGCAAACACTGATCATGGTCCACAGCATTCAGGAGAAGGATGGCGCTTCCTCTGATGGCATAGGACCAGGGTCAGACTCCTGGACCTGTCAGTCCAGGCAGTTAGTGTAGGGGAACTCAATGGGGTGTGCATGGCCTCATGGAGAAGTTTCCCAGAGATGGGTATTTATACTTTGTAGCGTCTGTCTTCTATGCCAGAAATCAGGAAACACTTGGCTGAAAGAGAGAGACATGCAGAAGTGCCTCCTGGGTGTGGGTTAATAAACCAGGCTTCCCACAATGGCTCAGCCCACCCAAATTGTCATGTTCACCTGTACCACATGGCTGGTGCATCTGGCACCTCAAAGCATCCATAGCCCGCAGCACTCATGTTTTAGGTGGTATTTTTAATTTATATGATGATTCTTATTTATCTATCATCTAATTTCTTTTAGGTCCAATTTAGTTCCTTGAAGACCCAGAGGGGTTGTTAACTGTGTGACTTAGTGTAGTTGTTTTTAAAATGTGAACGTATAATTAGATTCAAGATGAGGGAGTGCCTGTAAGGACTTGTCCCTAGAAGGAAAGAGTGTCTGGGGGCCCCTAGCCGTTTAATGTTAAGACGCCTAACTCTGCCCTTGACCAATCTCCACTCCCCAGACTTTCAGTGCAATGTCCCTCTGGGAATGGAGTCTGGCCGGATTGCTAATGAACAGATCAGTGCCTCATCCACCTTCTCTGATGGGAGGTGGACTCCTCAACAGAGTCGGCTCCATGGTGATGACAACGGCTGGACCCCCAACTTGGATTCCAACAAGGAGTATCTCCAGGTGCTTACTCGGATACTCATGGGGAGGGAAGAGAATGTGCCTGTTGATGGAATAGTGGTGTGGCCCCTCAGCTAGAGTCAAAAGAGGATGCTAAAAAAAATAGGATGCATGAGAATTGTATCCATCCATCCATCATCCATCCAAAAAGGTTCTGTGCTGTGTGCTGGTATAAAGTGATGAGTAAGAGGACCACTTGCCCTTGCCTCTATGTGGATTAGTGGGCCTAAGGAGAGTTGATTGGCCAGGATACTGTTTGCCCTATCGGTATCAAAGGAATGTTCTATAAATAGTTCCAGATCTTCCTCCTTCTTGGCACAGGAAGGCATCTGAGATGTGGGGAGAGCACTTTCCTGAAGGCAGGTTTGTTGGGCGCTAGCTGAATATGGCAACTTCTTCTTCTGATCTTTGCTATCTGGAAGGAGCCTGCCAGGAAGGTTTTACACATAGCTATCAGAGAACACATGGGAAAATGTCACTACGGGGAACGAAACTCAAGTTGCCCAGATGCTCGGCAGCGTCTTTTCAGACTATTGTTTGCAGTCTTCCTGAGCAAGTCTTGCAGCTCGTGTTGAGTAATCTTCCTGCACTGTACACGGGTCCAGCTCTGATCCCCTGGGAATAAGTCAACGGGAAGAACAATCCGCCAGTTCTACACCAGGGCAATGTCTGCTTTTATGACACATACAGACAGCCTTGTGACCCATTGACAAGCCTGTCCCAGCTCTGATGTGACATGGTGACCTCTGCTCTAAGACGGATACTGCTTTGCAGACATCAGGGAAGGGAGAGAGACCGCTTAGAAATGCCAGGGAGCCACGGAGGCTCTAAGAACACAGCTCTCAGGCCATTTGTCACTGTCTCTCCCCTCTGCCTCTCCAAAAATCCTTTCATCTTGCAAAGCTTCCAGAAAGTTCTTTGTGGTTACAGTCTATTTTCTATACCTTTATGTTTGCCCCTTAATAGTCTATTTTTCATTATTGCTATCTACCTCTTCTGGTGTACAAGAAGTCACTGTGCACTTCTTCTGAATATTTATTTCATGGTACCATGCACACACTGAGTAGCCAAGAAGTGCTTACTCAATTGCCTTTTATCAGCTTTCACACAGTAACACACATAGAGACTGCCCTTAAGAAAGACCATAGCCAGCAGAGGAGCAACATCCAGTAATGTCCAAATGGGTTTGGCACTGTCAGAGGGGAGGTACCTCAACAGTTGGCTGTCCTCCTTGTAGAGTGAAAGGTCAGGACTTGGTGCATAAGCCTAATTACTTGGGCAGACTCTGCATGCCCTTTGACCCGTTGGTGACCCGAGTGATTATAGACACAATGAGGTGAGAGAATAAAGGTTGAAAAGACAGCTATGGATTGTCACTTCTGGGGCCTTCCAGTGGATCACACTGGAACAGAATAGAGTTTTGCCTTTCAGTGTTCTTTTAGGACACTTCTGCCTTCATGGTCTGGAGCAGACCATAGGTTAACAAGAGGTCATAAGTCTTAAGTATTCAGTAGTTAGAAGAAACTTGATATTATCCATTCAGGTTTGCAAGTGGAAGGAAAACCAAAAAATGAGCAAGAGAGAGAGAGAGAGAGAAAGAGAGAGAGAGAGAGAGCAAGAGAGAACAAGAGAGAGAGAGCAAGAGAGAACAAGAGAGAACAAGAGAGAGAACAAGAGAGAACAAGAGAGAGAGCAAGAGAGAACAAGAGAGAACAAGAGAGAGAGCAAGAGGGAGAGAGCAAGAGAGAACAAGAGAGAGAGCAAGAGAGAAAGCAAGAGAGAACAAGAGAGAGAGCAAGAGAGAACAAGAGGGGGAGCAAGAGAGAACAAGAGAGAACAAGAGAGAGAGCAAGAGAGAACAAGAGAGAGAGCAAGAGAGAACAAGAGAGCAAGAGAGAACAAGAGAGAGAGCAAGAGAGAACAAGAGAGCAAGAGAGAACAAGAGAGACAGCAAGAGAGAACAAGAGAGAGAGCAAGAGAGAGAGCAAGAGAGAACAAGAGAGAGAGCAAGAGAGAGAGCAAGAGAGAACAAGAGAGAACAAGAGAGAGAGCAAGAGAGAACAAGAGAGAGCAAGAGAGAACAAGAGAGAGAGCAAGAGAGAGCAAGAGAGAAGAAGAGAGAGCAAGAGAGAACAAGTGAGAGAGCAAGAGAGAACAAAAGAGAGAGAGAGAGAATACCAAACTTCAGTCTTCATGGGGAAATGTCCATAATGGTAAGAACTAGTTGACTTTAACTGTCCAGTGGAATCACTTGCCTGCATGGTTATAAGCACACACCCAGGATTGTGAGCTTAGCATGACAACTGCTGCCTTTGCAGACTAGGCCTGACATTGTTGGGAGTAGTGGTCCCCTTACTCTCTGACTTCTCTTCCCAGGTGGACCTGCGCTTCCTAACCATGCTCACGGCCATTGCAACACAGGGAGCCATTTCCAGGGAAACCCAGAAAGGCTACTATGTCAAATCATACAAGCTGGAGGTTAGCACAAACGGTGAAGACTGGATGGTCTACCGGCATGGCAAAAACCACAAGGTAGGTCGGCTTCCCCGGGAGGGTCAGAGAGATTCAGGATGACCCCATGCTGGAGAAGAGCCTTGTTTAGTAAGGCTTTTAGAACTGTTGGAGGCAAGGGATACACTGGCCTTGATAATTTACTTTTTTCAAGTTAAAGTGATGGGGGAAAACTCCATTTCTCCAGCTGCCTGGCTGCTGTTGCCATTTGCAAAGCTGAGGAGGGAGAAGGAGGGGGACTTACAGAGCATTACCTGGCTGTTAATGAAGGAGAAAAATGCCTACCTCATCCCAGTCTCCCCACACCTTGCAGGACTCATTGAGCGTTTATGGCCTGAGTCTCTTTCCCCATGCTGGATTAACAATCACAAACCTGCATGAAATGCCAGCTGAGAAGTTACTGAGGTCTGGGAATAAAAGGACATAAACCCTAAGAGGAAGTCCCAGTGTCCACAAGAAGAACCAGGACAAGAATTAATGAGAAGAATCCTGTCTGTCTGTCGGGGGTTGGGATCTGAATTGGCCATCATGATTAGTGGGGCGGCATTGAATCCTCTCGGCCTGTGCCTTTAGTGTCTGCAGCTCTCAGACATGTGGTCCACGTGGGTGATGTGAGGCTTTTGTTGTATGCAGGGATGAGTGTCTGGCACTCAGGCATTCTTAAAAACACGTGGCATTATGTTTCTGCAGCTGGCAATGAGCTGCGTCTGGCATATGGAGGGCTCGGTGGAGATGGGCTGTCTACACCTGAGTGGGGACAGGTGCCTCTGTGGTGGTAACACAGCTCAAGGTGGCCCCTGAAAGCCCTGGTGAAGGAGACATACCGGGCATCCCAGAGGCTGTTGACCCTCCATTGGAAGGGAATCAAGAGAGATTTAAAAATAGGTCTGTTTCTCTCCCTTTGTTACAGTCCCATCAGGTCCTGGTCTGCAAAGATGTAAGTTATCAAAATAAGGTACCCACAACCAATAAGCATTTCCAAGAGGGCATCTCTTTGGTCCCTGTCACTGTCCCAAAGCTCTACAACCACACACACATTTAGAATCCTTGGACCTCCAAAATTCTGCCCTATAATGCTGACAGTCTCACTCAGGAAATGTGAGGTTTTTGTTTTTTTTTTTTTTTTTTAAATCTAAAATCGCCATAGTAACATGGCACCATTCATATGGTTTCTAGATATCACCAGCGATCTCTCTTACATACAAGCCTACATTGCTTCACATGCCCAGTAAATAATGTGAAATCTTGAACCATGGACAGACATCCTCACCCTTATCCGTGGACTAGGTCTGCTCTCCCATTGCCTTAGCTTGGAAAGGCCGGATACCGATGAGAGGCAGGAACTGAGTCAGCGATGGAGGCCAGGGGAAGTCCCGAGAGCTGAGTCCTCATCTCACCTCATTCCCTTTCCAGCCACGTTTTCTCTCTCCACTCACATTTTCAGTAAGAAAGTGCTAAAAACCCAGGAGCTCAGCTAGCAGGTGAGGGCCCGCAGCCAGGTAGGACTGTGTCCTGGGCAGAAGCACGAGGCTCCCCTGACTGTCTCCTTGTCCAGGTTCAATGACTAAGCAGTGCTGGCCAGAGGGATGCTGTAGCATAAGCTGATTTTAAAAGCACACAGATGGACTGGGATGCTATTTAAAACACCATTTGTAGGAAATCTGCTTTTGGAAATACCTTAGCACTGCACATTTTGATAGAACGCCGTCCTGGCTTTATCCCTGCTATTCAATTTTGCAGGGAAGATATTCCTAAGAACGGGATTGAGCTTTCCAGCCTTCACACTGATCCTTTTCAATGTTCCTGTGTTGAATACATCCTCCCTGTCTTCTGCATCCTCTTCCCACCTTTGGCAAAAATGTCTCTCCCCGGTAACCAATGGATAACTTGGAGGTCTTGTTTGTGTTTCTGTGCTAAAGGATCAGTTTTGCCCATATAAGAGGAAGTGGGACAGAGGGAAAAGCCCTCTCTCTTTCCATTAGAAAGATGTCTCCCTGGTACTTAACAAAACAAGGAAGGAAAATGGAAAGGCTGCCAATTAGTCTCTAGCTCCTTCACCCCCTTGCGCATGTAGTGGGAGGCCAAGAGGCCTTCCCGCCCTCCTCCCCTGCAAGGGTGCTTTCTTCAGCCTCTTCGTTAACAGGTCTCCCCCACATAGCAGTGTTTAATGTGCAAGTTCCCTGGGCCGCTGAGGTCGAAATAGTTGAGCGAACCATGCCAAATAGATTTGTCAAAGTCCACCGCCGCAGTTTGATTTGGTGCCATGACAAGGAGGCAGGAGGTAGGAGGGGACTAGCG
>NW_022196896.1:88967630-88972480 GCF_008632895.1 Mastomys coucha
GGTCGGACAGTGGGGCTGTAGGGAGGAGCTCATCCATGCTGGCATTACCACTGAGTTTCCTCTTTGTGGTTTCTGGATGCTGGGCACAGTGCCAAGCTCTCTGGTGTTACGTGGTGGGCTTGAAAGTGAAATTCAGACAACAGGACTTAAGGAAAAGGCAGAACAGAGGAAGAAGCTGCAGCTTGCTGGGCTCTAGAGTGCAGGGAAAGAACTGGAAAACATCTTCCCAGATGCCAGGAAGTGGAGAGCGTGTTGTGACATTTGGGGCACAAATTTGGAAACTCGGTCTCAATTCCCTGATCACTGTCAACACCAGTGGAGCATATCAGAGACCAGGGAACTGGAGAATCCAGAGAAAAACAAGATTAATGGGCTCTGAAGTTGGTAGGGGATGGTTTATGCCATACTGTGGCAATTTTTGCCCAGACTGGGCAAGGCAAGGTCTAAGGCTGGGAGTGTCTTTCTTCTTGCTACCAGGAGATGTGGAAGCCGAAAGCACTCTTTTCCAGCCTCCCCAGTCAGTGAGCAGCCTCTTCTTAGTCTTTTGATGGTCAACAGGTATTCATGAGCTTCCTATGAAAAGCCTGATCGATGTTGCTAGTGGTTCGTGAGCATCTTCCTGGCAAAAAACGCAGCCTGCTTATGCAGACCACATGCACAACACATCCCCTGGTCCTCACCCGGTTTCACATGCCATAAATATGGAACCCATGATTTTTATACAGGCGGGGCCTCCTTATGCATATTTATGGCGCAACCACAAAGCAGAGAGCTCCTCCTCCCATTAGAGCCCATAACCAACTCGTGTGCTCCCTCAGATTATACAAATGACTTCGCATGCGTCCCTTCAGAAACCACAGCAGAAACTAATGCCTTCTGGTTTTTCCAGCTGTGTGAGTGGCATCCCAGAGATAGGCATGGTGCTATCATAACAGTGGTGAGAAAGTTTCATGTGCTCGGGTACAAGTGTGTATAATTGCAAATGCGGGTATGCCTGTGCACGCCAAGTGACGTGCATGGAGAACAGGAGGAACAGCTTACAGGCACCAGTCATGATGCTTCCCGCCTTGGAGATCCTGATCCCATAAGTCTGTGGCTGAGGAAGGGAGACCTGATTGTTTGACTGTTGTTGGGACAATGGGATAATTTTGGATACCTTTCCCTTATTTATGGTGTTGCGGGGCAGTTTTTTTTTTCCTAGTTGGAAAAAAAAGAAAAATCAACACAAAATAGTTGTTCTAAACCCCAATGGCCAGCTTGAAGATAGAAAGGATGAAGCAAAGTCAGCCTTGGGCCCATGACTCTGCAGAATTACCCAATAATAAGTGGGAGGGATACGCCGGAGATCACATTAATGTAAGGGCAAGCGCTGAGAGGTTCTGCAAGCCCTTAGGCACCGACTTAGCCCCTTCAGAATTTCATGATGTCTCACAGGTGGAACTGCAACTCTCAAGAGTCTCCGTAGTAACTTGCCCCAGGGATGGGGGGCGAGGGGGGGATCTTGGAGTCCCCAGGAGAGGCTCCTGGTTACCAGGCTCAGACCCAGAAGCACATGCTCTCAACAGTCTGTCCTATGCCTTGCTTCTTGCCGTCCATCCACAGGGAAAGTGGCTTCCTCAGCAGCTGTGAGGCCCAGAGGCGTGCACAGCCTGGAGCCCCTGTTTACTAAGGGAGTCTAAAAGAGGACTGGACTCCTCTCTGTCCTAATGGAGGGAGACACACAAACCGGGAGACTTGAACTTGGAAAGGGCACCTGCCGTCTTCAGAGGGCACGTCACCATGTTTAGATCATATAGTTGCATCCACAGCTCTGGACACCGATTCCCTATCCTAGCTTTAGGTCTGAGTCACACTCTAATCTTTATACAACAACAGCAACAACACAAATAACAAAATGACAAACCACAAAGGGAATGGATCACAAAAGGAAGTGAAGTTCAGGATGCAAGGCTAAGCATTGTGTTGGGAATTCAGGCTCCATCACAGGGTCCTGAGGATGGAGAGTTGAAAGAAGCGGCTGTTTATTTGGTTTGGCTGTATCCCTTCAAAACAAGAGCCCCTGCTTCCAAACGCCTCTGTCCTGTATTTATTTTCTTAATTAAAACAAATCATTTTGTAAAGCAGAGCCTTGGAAGGAAAGAGTAGCATTAGAAAGCCACATTGCCAGCCTCTTGCTGGCAATGTGTTGGAAGCACAGGACATCTGCTGCAAATCTCCTGGGACAATGGACTGCACTGCCTTGGATATTCCATTCCCTGCCCAGCTCTGTTCCCAGCAGAGCACTGCAGCTTGCCATCAGAGGAGCACCTGGCCATCTGCAGAGAGGGAAGGTGCTCCTCAGTTGCAATCAATGGGTTAAAGCACAAAGCTCTCCTTGAGCAGAGATGCAAGTTGTCAATTTAAAAAATAACAGGTCCCCAAGGGACATATGTGTGTGTGTGTGTATACGCACACATATATATGTATATATGTACATATATATATATATATATATATATATATATATATATATCTTTTAAAACACAGACCTGGGAGGGACAGAGAAAAGTCATCCAGGCCTTGCACTTGAGCAGATAAATGTCCCCTTGCTGCTTCATTTTTTTAATTGGGGATGTAATTATTCCTCCAATTAATAATTTGAAGATTTTTTTTTAAAATCTTCACAAATTCTTGTCGTGATTCATTCCTTTCATGGTTTGTCATTTTGTTATTTGTGTTGTTGTTGTATAAAGATTAGAATGTGACTCAGACCTAAAGCTAGGATAGGGCATCGCTGTCCAGAGCTGTGGATGCAACTATATGATCTAAACATGGTAATGTGCTCTCTGAAGACGGCAGGTGCCTTTTCCAAGTTTGAGTCTCCCACTTTGTGCCTCTCCCTCCATTAGGACAGAGAGGAGTCCAGTCTGCTGGGTAATTCAGTTTGTCCTTTATCCATTTGTCGTGGGATGAGCTCAGACCTTTAGCCTCTCCACTTAGGAAGCTGGAGGAAAAATTTCATTATACATGCGCTTGAACCTTTCTATGTCAGGCTGCTGTTAGCCAACTTCACTGGGTCTCCTGGGTGCTGAACTGTCTCAGAGCTGAGGCCAGCCTCCCTGGCGCTGCCAACCTTGCTGCTTGGATTCTTTGTGCTCCTAGGCCAAGGCTGTGTACAGAGATTCTGGGAAAGAAAGGGAAGCAGACAGAACATTGGTGTGGCTGCCTTTAAGCTCTCAGATGCAGAGGCCTCTCGTGCCCTGATGAAGCATCTACGTTCGTCCTTCCCTGCATCTTCCATGAACAGTGTATACGATTCCTTCCCAGCCTGGGTCCCCAAGTGTCCTCCTCTCCTCTCTTCCCTGATGCTTTCCTGTCTCAAATCCTGAAACCCTAATCCTGTTAGTAGGCTGTGTTCCAGGGCTCAGTGTCTCCATGGGAGTAACATAATCCTGCATTAAATGTAGAGGCCCCAACAAGGCACACACAGATGGGGATGGACACAACCCATCCACCACCACTCACCCCCTGAAAAAAGCAGCCTGATGACAAAAACAGCCATACAGTAGGGGAGGAGGAGGGCAGGGGTCATCACAGGCACAAATGAGCATTTGGTTATTAAAGAGATGCTTTGCTCTCCCCCTCCCCTCCCTTAGATGGAATAGATAGGTAGATAGATAGATACATAGATACATACAGAGATATATAGATACGTAGATGATAGATAGATAGATAGATAGATAGATAGATAGATAGATAGACAGACAGACTGACAGGTCTGAAAACACACACACACACACACACACACACACACACACACGAACACATCTTTTTTGACTATATCTGGCTAAGTTCCCACATTCACCAGAATGAAGGCAGCCTGCTTTAAAATTTTGTTATGGCCTTTAAGGAAAATTTTAAGGGAGAGAAACGTTAAAACGATGATTTACAAACAGGACAGGAAACAACAAAGGCCATTCCCTGAACATCATTTTCCCCTAGTGCCATGGCCCCTCCCTCCATCTTGCCTGTTTGGTACAGCAAATTAATTAAATGGGATACCATTCATTGATTAACCATTTATTTTTATGGGCAGATGTGATGGCTGGTTTAGAAAGAAAATGTGAGACAACGGGGGGGGGGGGTGCCCGTGTTCCCACCTCAGGATAAGATACTGCCGCCGTTCCAAAGTGACTGTGGCTTCCCACCCACACCTTTCTATTCTTCCTGCCCTGCTCTCCTCCGGTATCTGCACCAAACACACTGAAACAGAGAGCTTTGGATGCAATGGAACATTTATTAACGGGGAGAAATAATTTCAAAGAAAGAAATCCTCTGCATAAATTCTACCTCAGGGTTCAAGCACAGAATCATCTTTGAGGATTGTTTCTGCTTTCATTGCAGTCCTGAGAGTGTTCAGGTGGTTACAACCATGTAGAAGTAAACAATAGGTTGAGCCCTATGTAGAGAAGAGACAGGTAAAATACAGAGGCTCTTCTCACGCTGGGCACCACACTCGTATGGAGAGTGGCCTGCCCACCAGCGGGCATCCTCATTTAGGAAGCTTGCACAGCTTCTAGACCTGAATGGTGTCCCTGCTCTCAGGTGCTCAATAGCCTTTCCAGAATCTTCTCTTTCATCCTTGAGGCAGACAAGATGGTCCATAGCATCTATCCCATCCCAGACCTATGGATGCTGCAGCAGAGATGAATAGTGCGTAGGATAGGGTCTTAGAGTAGACTGCAGAGCTCTTGCCCACACTTTAAAAAAGAAGTCCAGCAAAAGTGACGTGACTACGGCTAGAAATGGGCAAGAAACATCATCCATGATCCTGTCTTGCTAGAAGAATGGATTTTTTTTTTTTTTTTTTT
>NW_022196896.1:88972510-88987060 GCF_008632895.1 Mastomys coucha
TTTTTTTTTTTTTTTTTGTATATAAGAAGTGATTTTTTTCTTCTGCATTATATTATATTGTTCATAAAATCCAAGCCTGGGGTCATGAGTCCAGTGAATCTGTGTGGACTCTTTTTCTGGGGGTGTTAGATACAACCTAACTGCAGTGTTGGATGGCGAGTAGCTGATTTACTTGGCAGGGACTTCCTCCTCCCCCAGAGGTGCAAATCAGAAATCTATTCCATGCTGCTGAGATTCAGCTTCTGCCCCCACTGAAAATAAAGCAGAGGCCTCAAGGATCAATCTAAAAATGTTGGATTGTGTTCAGAATTCGGTGAGGCACCAAATGGATTACCGAGCCACCTTGTGCCCTAAACTGTTTTTTTGGACTTGGTTGGCACAGATGCATTTCAAGAAAGCTCTTTTATTCAACATAGCTCTTTTTAAGAAGCAATACACATATATGTACTGAATTATCAGCTTCCAAAAAGGCAGAGTCAGCTTAAACACACTCCTGGTTGTCCTTTGGATAGTAAAGTAGCCGTAGTAGTCTTTTTTTTTTCTTTTAAAATGAATAAAATATATATCCCCATTCAACTTGGAGCTTTTTAGACAGTTGTTAAAATTCTATCGTTGTGCTTGGATGTTCCTATCTGGGTATAAGATACGTAAGCAAGCTATACCACTTCAAACACCTCCCTGCCAAGGTTTGCCTTCACAGTTTTTGAGCACTAGGCAAGAACTTTAGGAGTGAATGGTCTCTTAAACTTGATCTCTCCCAGTTGTCCAAAGGCCCATTTACCATTTGTGGCTTAGTTCCTGCTCCAGCCTTTGGCCTGGGCATTGTGCAGGCACTGAAGAAGGTCACAAGGGCTGGCAGGTTCTAATATCTACCTGCAGGCATCTAATGACTTTACCTTCCTAGAGGAGAAATTAAAATATCTAAGGTTATTGATCTGCCTATCAGGATTTAGTGAGTCGGCAGAGAACAGGGAATAAAACCAATTTGCTGGCACCATTTCCCAGGCACACCACCCCTTACTTTCCAATGCCTAGACTGGAAGCCAAGAATCCATCTTAGGGAATTTGATCAGAAAACGTATGACGGGTGATTCTAAAACCACAGAAGCATTGAGAAAGTCATAAAGATGTATAATATATGATAGCATTTACTAGCTATAAATAGGGGGGGGATGCAGGGAGAAAAATAGAGACCTTGTAAATCCATTGGGTCAGGAGAAATAGAAACTGCTTAATATTTCATTAAAAATGGATTTTCATAAATTGTACTTTGATATCTTTGGGCCAAAGGCAGTGCATAAGGACTAAGGCATTGTTATTCATTACTCTTGGTTATTAATAATTTGAACTGTTATTGAACCAACACATCAACAAGGTATATCCTGCCTGTGAATGGAGTATTCGCCATGTGTTCTGAGCACTATTTGGATTGAATTAAATATCCACGGCCATTGCCCACAAAAGCACTTAGATTGTAAGGAACAATGGGTCATTCAAGTGCCCTTTTACAAAGTGGATGTTCTGAGAGGAACTCAAACTCCTGAAGACTCTTGTGGAGAAAGGCTTAGAGTCTGCTGGCCAGCCAGGGCCTAGCAAATCAACTCATACAGAGCCCCCACTTAACAGTGAAGGACATTGTGGCCCCGAGGGAGACAGAGATATTTGCCCACCTTATGAGCTAATTAGCAGCAGATCCTGGCTCCGGGCTCCTGATTACGTGACAGGCTTTGTTTTATTCTCTCTGCCACACTCAGAGTGAAAGGTATGCAGACATTTTCGGAAAGATGATGCTTCCTCTGCAGAGAGTTTGGATGCAGGGCAGGCAGAGATGCAAGGTCAAAAGCCAAAAAAAAGGACCAGGAGGAAACTAAACTTGAAAATGTGAAGAATAATTGGAACCCAAATTCCAAGGGGCATTGTTTGCTTCCAGAGATTGGGAAAGAGTGAGCAGAATTGAACGGCAGAATAGAACTCCATGTGAGACACAGAGATCAGTCATGTGCTTGTCTCTCATCCTGACTGAATCTACGGAGGTGGAGTTTGAGGGCCTTCATCCAAAGTTCACGGTCACATGCATTCATCAACCTCTCTTGGTGAGTGCATCTGAGTGTGTGCACTCTAGGGCCCACATGCAGCACATTTCTGCCTACACTGCCCACCTCTTAGGATACTGCAGCTATCAGATCGTTTTTTCTAAGGAGGGAAGGTCGAGAGTTAGGCACAGAGGTATGTGCGGGCAATCCCTGCACTCAAGAAGCTAAGGCAGGAGGATCTCAAGTTCAAACCTGACTAAAGCACATCATGAATTCCGGGCCAACCTGAGCTACAAAGTAAGACCCTGTAGAGAAAAGGCAGAAGGAAAAGGTTTCCTGGAATTTTATGCCAAGGCTGAGAAATCAAGGGGTTCAGATAAGATAAAATTGGATATTAAAAATGCATAAAACATGCTGTGTTTCTAAATGGTACCAGCATGGTGTATGGGTTGTGGATTAGCAGCTGTGTGCAAGTTCAAATCCTTTCAGCTCCCCAGTTACGAATATATGTGCCAACCAAAGCCACCTCCAATAGGAACTGCTTAGTATCTCCTGATGAAGGCCACACACAGTCACCATCACCATCCATGGGGAACATCCAGAGGTGGCCCCCGCTGCTCACAGCACCCGTCTGAAGTCAGCAAAGCGTTTCATTTGCTGCTCCCTTGCCAAAACAAAACAAAACAAACAAGTCTCTTTTGCGTGCTAAACTCTAGAAGAACTGATTCATCTCTTTTACTTGGACTCAGTTCCTCCAGTCCTTTTCTCGGTGTGGTACAATCTTTGTCAACAAGAAGGAAGAAATTTGAATAACAAAGCCAGGTCTTTCCTGGACCTGATTCTCTACACAATAACGAGGATCTGAAAGTGTCAGGTGGCTCTCCACATAGGCCTTCTGGCAGGTGCTGGTTCTGGCATAGCTCCCTCCAGGTCCTGCCTCTTCCTAGCCTACCCTCTTCACTCCCTGTCCGCAGTCACTGTAGAGGTACCAGGGGGATCAAGCCTGGGCAAGAGGAGTGGTCCTTTTCCCTGTTAGATAAGCGGCAGAAGGGGACATCAAATTGCCTTAGGATCCAGCATAGGAGAGCTACCTAGGGAGAAGAGGCAACAGCGAGCAGGGTAGTGCATAGGATTCTTGAAGATTTGGTGGGTTTCATCTTGTGGGTTTAGCACAAGAGACTGAAGACACCCCATTTTGTCGTTATTGCTTAGTTTTGTTTTTGTATTTGTTTTCTGTGTAGAGCAAGCTGCTTAGCTAACTTCATTTGGTTACAGGGGTGTGAAGCCTCCTACTCTTTACTCCTGTCGTCTGTGAGGGATTCTTAACTGTCTCTATCTTTTGATCTTAGCAAATAGAAAATGTGGAGGGTTCAGGGTTGCCAAATGGTAGGGTTCACAGTTTATAGAGCCCATCACTGATTGCCTATGAGCTTGTGTGACCCTCTGCTGTTCCCATAACCACTCTATAGTGGGATTGTAAACTCATCATGAATCACATCACCAGTCTGTGATTTTACTTCTGTTCAAGCCTTGATGGCATCACAACTCCTAGCCATCAGTTGGCATGCTGAGCTAAGGGTTTAGCAAAGACCCACAGATTGGAATGTCACAGATCCACACAGCAGTCCCCTTGTAAGTATGATACCCAGTCATTGTGCTGAAAATGTCCAGCTTCATAGATGTTCAGATGGAAAACTAGTAGGTTTTCCATCTCTCTTTTCCCCAACCTGTCTGTGACCTAAACACAGCAGGAGAAAATGCTGGTCCAGGAAGATTGGCCGTGAGTAAATACACAAGGCCCTGTGGTTGTTAGATGTATAGCAGACATGATTTAGAAATGACAGTTGGTTGCTTGATTTTTTTTTCCATCCACCCTTATCCAGGGAAACTAAACTCACATATCCTTGCTCTGGTTACTTATTTTTAATGAAGAACATACAGATACATGAGGTCCATATGGCAGTTATTGATTTGGGCCATCTGGTAAGCCAGGCCTTGTGCCTACCATGTTAGGTCAGGAGCTCCTCCAAAGAGCCTCCCCTCCCGTAGGAGAGGCCCCGGTCAGCTGGGGACAGGGATGGATTTCATTACAGGCTGGGGGCTACAGTAAGAGGAAGCAGAGCACAGCTCCTAAGTGGCTGTCTACAACCCTGACCCTACACTAAAGAGCAGAGAGAACCAAGGAAAGTGTTGACTGACAGGAGGTACTGGGTAGAAGGCACGTCTCACCCTCTCGATCACTCAGAATGGGAAAGTGTCTAAGGAACTAACAAAAACAACAGCGAAGGGCCCGTGTAGCTAGAAACTGCCTGAAAGTAGCCCCGTGTGCCTGCCACACGAAGAAGAGGGCGTGTCAAGTTCAAGCTATCGTGTGAGGTCTGCTGGCCCTGACAGATGACAGGTCTACCTCCTTAGCAATGGCTGTCCTTTGCCCTTCTCTTTATTAGCTCCTCAAGTGTTTTCTTTTTCAGATCTCCTTCCTGTTTGCTCTCAGCCCAGAAGCGAAATATCCCTTCCATCCAAAACTTTCATCCTTTGTTTTCCAGTTAGAGCAGGATGCGAAACCATTTTTTTTTTCCCACAGCGGTTCTAAACTGCCCAGCACAGCAAAGCCACCGGTGCTGTTTAGGTATGCGGAGCTTTCCTGCCGCTCCGTGACTGCTCAAGGGTTCGCTTTGTAAACAAGGATTTCAGTGACATGGCTCTGCGTCTTAACTTTGCAGATATTCCAAGCTAACAATGATGCGACCGAGGTGGTGCTGAACAAGCTCCACATGCCGCTGCTGACTCGGTTCATCAGGATCCGCCCACAGACGTGGCATTTGGGCATTGCCCTTCAACTGGAGCTCTTTGGCTGCCGGGTCACAGGTGAGGTGGGGGAGCTGCGGTTCTGGTGAGACACGGGAATCAATTACATCCTAGGCTTCTCCTCCTCCTTCTGAATCTACAGGGAGCCATGTGACCTTCTCAAAAGGAGTTGGCTCAAAGGCTCAGAGTCCTACCAGACTTAGTGTTTTCATGTATTGATCTATCCATTCATTCAATATGTTTTTTATTATGCCCATGCTTATTTCTACTGGGTAAAGTTATTGAGTGCTAATTTGATACCAGATTGCAGTCCACCATAAGTGTGCTTTTATTATTCTCATTAGGACTCTGTGGCATAGGTGTTGTCATTGTCCTCGCTTTGCACAATGGGAAACCAAGAGTTAAAGAATTAAGTCCCCAGTAAGTGATGGTACCATGGTAACCTAGGTAACTTGAGTTTCAAATAATGCTCTCTGCTGCCTCAGGTACAAACTAAGATCAAGACACGGCACTATAGACACAATGGGAGCATGCCAGATCCAGGCCAGCATGGGCATACAGACAAGTTGGATGGATAAATTACTAGCAGGCGAGATGGGGGAAAAATATGTAAAATCAGAAAGCTATGAAGAATATCTGGAAACAGGGAGGGCCTCATGATCCCTGAAGTGTTCTTCAGACTTGACATAGCCCAGCAGGTCAAGAAATACTTCAGAAAGGATGAGTTAGCTGAGGTCAGAGGGCAGAGAAACCAGATATTACCTGCTGAAGAGTGATTAGAAAGCATACTCAGAAGTGATAGCTGCTCGCTTATTGGCACTGTGGCAAAAGAATGGAGAGGCAATGTGTGAGGAATAATGGTTCTCGCATGCGCTAAGACTCAAGGGCTGCAAGTGGAGAACACCAGAGTAGGAGCTGAGGCCTTGTAGTGACCAATACAATAATATAGTTGTCAGACCATGGTGATTAGACCAGCAACAGTATGAATATTTACAGGTCAGTCATCTCCACTCTGAACCCTACCTAGAAAGGCAAGCTGCTTCCTTGAAAACGGACAGGTCCTCATTGACCATCCATCCACCAGCCTACCTCTCACTCCATCTTTGTCTAAGAGCACACCATGGAATGACCCTGCTTACAGTTTCTGGTTCAAGCATGCTGTCTCTGTGCCTTCTCTGCATCTTTCATGACTCCCTCCTGTACATTGTGTTGCACGTTTTTCATAACGCCCAAGATGACTCTGTTGGAGATATTAGACTCTGAAAGGCAATAACTTAGCTCTAATCATCATCCATCCAGAAGGTGATAGAACCAGGACCTGTACCCAGGATACCGTAAGCCCATCTTGTAGGCAAAATGGCCTTTCACTGTGCTCACTGTCCTTGAGAGAGTCAGTGAGGATCTGATGTTGTGGATAAATGTGCCAACGACACATTCTCAGAAGCCCTGATAGGAGCCGTAAATTCAGATGGCTAACAGTCACTGGGCACTTAGGTGTACCAGGCACTATTCTAAGGCCTGCACTGAGGTGAGTCCTCACAACAGGTAGGCACTGCTCAGAGCACTCCTTTAGACTTGAGGGTCTCGATGGATGGAACAATTAAATCGCTTGACCCAAACTATAGAGCTAAGTAAGCAGTAGGGTTGAACATATAACCAGGCATTCTGAGTCCCAAGTTCAGGCTCAGCCTCAAAATGCAAAATACAATGAAGAAGCATGTGACCTGACAGCCTGATAGTAGACTCCAATTAGTAAGTCTCCACCAGGGCTTCTAGTATCCTCCTTGTCTCTCCTAGATGCGCCCTGCTCCAACATGCTGGGGATGCTCTCAGGCCTCATTGCTGATACCCAGATCTCTGCCTCCTCCACCCGAGAGTACCTCTGGAGCCCCAGTGCTGCCCGCCTTGTTAGCAGCCGCTCTGGCTGGTTTCCCCGGAACCCTCAAGCCCAGCCAGGTGAAGAATGGCTGCAGGTGGACCTGGGGACACCCAAGACAGTGAAAGGCGTCATCATCCAGGGAGCCCGCGGAGGAGACAGCATCACTGCTGTGGAAGCCAGGGCATTTGTCCGCAAGTATAAAGTCTCCTACAGCTTAAATGGCAAGGACTGGGAATATATCCAGGACCCCAGGACTCAGCAGCCAAAGGTAGGCTGTTCACAGAAAACCCTACTGCTGTTCTAAACAGGGGGCTTAAATGAGGTACAAGGAGTTGAGGTGCTGATTTCCCATCTAGGAGACATCCATCAAACTCCATCAGCACAACAAAACAAGTATCAAAGACACAAGGTTGCACAGGGCCCCGGTTTTGCTTAAGTTAGACTCATTCTTAATCCCCATAATCTTTCTACAAAGTCTATTCTTTGGTCACTCACGTTTCAGAGATGACAGAACTGAGGCGTCTCTCTATCCAGGGTCACACTGTATGTCAGTGCTTGAGCCATGTTTCAGAAACCAAAAGTCGGACTTCAAAACCCAGATTACCTAATTGGTGCTTAACATGGCCTGCTTATGAAGTTTGGTAGCCTTCGCGGCCTCTTCTGGATAAAGTTTTACTTGAAACGGGCCAGACATCCCAAGGGGATGTGGTTGTTGGAGGCCAAACTATAGAAACTGGGAGTTACTTCCAAAAATAACTGTTTTTCTGAACATTACGCTCCTTTGTATTTTCTTAGTCTTGATTGCTCAGATCTTTTCCCGCCTCTCACACTGGGTTTGAAAGAAGAAAGAAAATCTTATGCTGGGATAGAAGTTCAGGCCAGAACAGCTCATCCCCAGCCATGGGAGAAGGGGAGGTTGGCCCTTACCGTAGCATGCAGGGAGGCCCAGATGGGAGAGGACTCAACCTCTTCCCTCCTCAGATTCATCTCCTGGTAGGCCAGGCTAGCTGGCCCTCATTTCTAAGTTACCTTTGACTGCAGAATTACAGGATCCTTAACAAGAAAGGAGTCCTTCCTATGATAACCAAGGTTCTGCTTTCTGAATGCACAGGCAAAGACTAAGTCCGAGGTTTTATAGTGATAGTAACTTCCAGATCACGATTCCAGGGCCTTGGAAAGACTCAGGACTAGGAAACCAGAACCTTCAATGAGTAGTGCAGAAACTGAACCCTGACTCTTGGAGAAAGAAAGGATCTTGACCAGTTTCCAAGCATGCCCTGCCTAAGGCAGCACCCTTCTTTTTAAAGCTATGGATTCTGAGCACCTACCATTGGCTGAAACCCAGGTATCCCTGAACAGAACAGCTGTCCTCTCCCCATGGGAGGGACCCCACGGTGGCTCTGGATGAGATCAAGTAGGCAGCTTCAACTTCCACCAGCGATTTTACACACTGGGCATCTAGGAAAGTTCTGCTGACAGACGAGGGTCTAAAAGACAATCTAGAGCCATCAGTTTGCAACCAAGGACGCCACTAGTATCCTAAAGAAGGAGTAGCCATCTTTCTTTCTGTCAGTAAGCTGGAAACTGTTGGCTATTGGGATCCTTTTGTCCCCATGCTTCTGGGAATTAAATAACCTGGAAGTTATTCATCCATGCAGGCAAGCATACCACCAACTATACCCCATCCCATTCAGGTACCGTAGACATCCAGACTTCCAAGTATTAGGAAAAGAAAACATTTCTTTAAAAAAACTGAAAAAAAAAAATAAGACAAGGAGTCTGGAATGGTAGATACAGCCAACCCTGCCTTCCACTCTTTCTGGCCAAGGTCATTTAGAGGTTAGACCTCCCCTGACAATGGCCACTCTAATGCTCCCTGATTTCCATATCCCAAGGTCCCTCACAGACTTTCCAAATGAACAAAGACCTTGGTTTGAAATAAAGCTCATAGAGGGTAATGCCCCCATGAATCAACCATGAAGTTGACTCCTGGATTAGGTGTGGTTGGGAAGAGGTACATGGGGAGGGGTCAGTCCCACATGGGGGCTGAATGACCTGTCTCCCTGCAGCTGTTCGAAGGCAACATGCACTATGACACCCCTGATATCCGAAGGTTCGATCCAGTTCCAGCGCAGTATGTGCGGGTGTACCCAGAGAGGTGGTCACCAGCAGGCATTGGGATGAGGCTGGAGGTCCTGGGCTGTGACTGGACAGGTAAGGGGGATTTCCTCACCGTGTCTTTCTCACTTGATCTTGTGATCTTGGTATCCTAGAAGGGGGAACAGAGGCAGTCAGCCCTCATGAAGCTAGACATCACTGGCTACCTGCTGCCTGGTCCCTGCTATCTTGTTGGACCACCTCTGAACTTGGAGAAATCTCTCCAAGGGAAACATTTTGTCCTTTGTCAGGGATCGCTTCAGTTCTTCAACAGGAGTCTCTCAAAAACAAATCATAACCACACACCACCCACCCAAATTCAATTAGACCCCAGCTCTTCAGGCCAGGGGGCTGGGACTGTTGATTTAGGAAAGAAAAACCCTCTCATGATAATAAAGTAATCCGGTTATGTCTGAATCTGGCCTCCAGATGTCAGAAACTCAGAGACAGCACTTTCGTTTCAAAGCTACAGCTGTAAAAGACATCTATGTGCTTGGAAGGGACAGGGGTGCAGGGGCGCATCTTCCCAGGCTGCAGCTGTCCTCCTGCTCCTTCCTGACCTACCAACTAGCACAGGCCTGGGGCTAGTACCTCCATGAATTCTCCCTGTGAGGGTGAGGGCCCTGCGCTCACTCCTGGAAAGACCAGGCCCTTCTGAGTCAGGCTCCACCTAGCCTCTGGCCACTAACCCTGCTTCTTCCTCAGAGCTGGCACAGACTGTCAAAAGGAGCTATGGGGAGTCACCTGACGCTCAGGGTCCCACCCAGTGCCCGCAGGCTGCTAGGCTCCCTTGCTCTCCTGCCCTTCCCCACCAGGGTTCCCCGGTAACCCCATTTTCCTGTCTGCTGTACCTGTCACTGGCGGGATGGCATGAAGGATTAATAAGGGCATGTCAGAGAAGTGCTTTGGGCTCCCAGGGAGAAAAGTGTTGCCTGTGTCGGGGCTACAAGTGCACAGAGGAATCCTGGGCAGACATGCTGGCTAGGAATGGGGCCCAAGTTCACTTCTAGGCTTGGGAGTGAAGAAACAACCATGGAATCTATACTAGGAGGAAGATGCACATTCCGCCCCCCCCCCCATACACACTTGTAGGGATAAGGCTGAGTACCCCAATGCCTGAATGTGTGTAAACTGTGCCCCACCAGTACTAAAAACCCACCTCAGACATAAACTAATTTCATTTACCCACCTCCGACTCCCAGGCTTAGAACTATAGAGGGTACAGAAGCTTCTAGGCTAGTGGATTCCACATTTGATCACGGGCTTCAAGTGAAATGGAATCACTGTTGGAGCTCCTTTCTTTGACAAGCAAGCACATGCATGTGTACAAATGGAGACGGTCTTACACTCCAGGATGATTGCTAAATTCGAGTCATTTCCTGGCCACCACTAGGTGCAGAGCCTAGGACAGATGATTTGTAAAAACGTGGAAAGTGGGGTGACACTAGTCTATCTCAAAGCCCTGCGGCTGTTGTAAGAATGGCATGGGGTAACGGTGGGAAGTACTTAGATTGTCGCCCAACACTGGCAGGCAGGTTACAGACACATGTAACTGAAGGAGGGGATGCCCAAGCAGTGCCCTACCTGAGGGGATCCCCAAGCAGTGCCCTACCTGTGTGCAACCTGCACGATTATAGTGCAGACATTTAATAAGCTATCATAAACCATTACATTGATTCCATGGTCTGCTAATGAGTGTGATACAAGCTTCAAAGACAAACCACAGAACTAAGCCTACTGCCCTTTCACAGACTGGGAAATTGAGTCCCAGGAAGATTATCCAGTGGGCTGAGTGCCAAGTCACACTTCCCTGTGGCCCCTTTTCCTTCTACCCCATGCCTCTCCCAGGCTGGCCTTGCTTGATGGCCAGCTGGACATCCTTTTCTGGACATTGCCGTTGAGCTTCTTTCGTTGACAAGCAAGCACATACATGTGTACAAATGGAAAAGCTGATGTCCTTTTCCCTCATTGTCCCTCCAATCCCAACCTGCTACAAACTGCCCGGTGACAGCAACAGGTTTCCCATTTCAAAGCCCAGCCCTGCTCTCGGAAGATCAGAGCTGGGGTGTGTTTCCCTCTGCCCAGCCTCAGAGTCTTTGAAGTCTCTGACATCTGGTTTTAATTTTGGAAGACCACTGCTGTTTGGTGAACGGTTACCTCGGAGCACCCAGTACAAACAGTGGGCACAGAGGCGGGCTCCTGTTTCCTCGCTTTGCCTCCCACAACCTGCCCACTTGTCACGTGATCGGCCCCTCGCTGCCCCTGGGTTTCACTTCATCTCCTCCCACCAACTGCCCAGCTTTGCCTAAAACTTCCGGTTCTTGGCACCCATTCTTCTAGTTTTTAAAATCCGCCATCTCTGTCGGCAACTCGCCCTTAGTTCCTTTCTTGTTTTTCCTTCCCCAAAAAGGATAACAGAAAAAACGAAAGGGGTGAGCTGAACCGGTCCAGCTAAATAATTTAACAGACCTGCTTCACCCGTTAGCCAGTTTGTTTAGGTTTCGAATGATTACTTCTTGCTTTGCTGCCCATAGTTTGCTTTACAATTGAGTTTGAGATTCGATGACACGGTGACAAATTTGAACTCACAAATTAGGACGCTTCGAGGTTATTTGTTATTTACTTTGAGCAAAAGGCAGACACGGCAATGGGAAAACAAGAAAGGTTATGTGCGCAGTGTTTAATAGCAGAGAGGTGGGAAGTCGACCGTGAAAAAGCTTTTCAGCATATTTACCCATTTCCTCAGCTCCTGGCTTTATTAAATAGTATCCTGAAAGGTGTCCCAGAAAGGCACCTAATCGCACGCAACAGTGCAAAGGAGCGTGCACAAAGACAGAAGGGAAGGACGGCGCTCTCGCTTCTCCAGGACATCGTGTTGAAGGACACCTCTAGGAGACACTCACCACTCTGTAACACAAAGCTTTCCGGAACCTTTCCCACCCCACCCAGGGCCTGACTCACAACCTCATTCATTCCCCAAATAGTTGGTGAATGAGTGACCGAGGGAGCAACTAAACAAGTGAATGAACGGATGTGTGAGTCACCTACCTGGCCCAGGTGGGAATCAACAGCCTACAGCGTAGGCTAGGTTCATTGTGTTTCTTAGTACTGACATTGCTTATGAGCTGCCAACGTTGGGAGGTTTTGCTAAGGATGCTTGGCTTCCCTTACTGGGGGGTAGGGGCTTTTGGAAGAACTAGCCAGAGTAGGCTTTCTGCTCTCTGGGCCTCTGTCTGTTGAATCCAGTCATGGTGCCTCAGTGGCTCCTTTGCCTACCATCACTACCTCCACCATGCCTGCCTCTTTTGGCTGTAGTCAGTTTCCCTACAGAATGGTACCTGTATCCAGTGGGTGTTTAAATTTGCCATACCTTGGCCAGAAGTTTTAGCCCAAACTCCTTTCACCTAGCCAAAGTCTCTTTCAATCCATGTTCCCATCTGTCCGTGTCCACGGAGTGCTAGCACAGTCTGGATTTAGGCTTCTCAAGCTACTGTCTCACATCCAGCTTTGGTGACAAGGGCTTCTGATTATTTTATCCGTCGGTGGGCCCAGAGGGCCAGATTGTTTTATAGAGTTCATTTTGATTCCGAATATATCCTGTTTAGCACAGTGAAAAGGGTGTGTTTTGAGAAAGCAGGGCCAGTGAGACTCAACAGCGGCCATGAAGCGGCAGGGCCTTGGGGCCTGTTTCCCACGTAACAGAAACAAGCTTCATAATGCATGGAGATGATGTTTCTATTGGCTTTGGTGGGCAACATTCATTGGATTGTGTGCCCTGCCACAGCGCCCTCTGAACAGAATGCCCAAATACAGTTCAGCTCCACTCCAGAGGTCAACATCACCCAACCCCCCATAGTTGCTACTTTTGTGCTGCCCTTAGAGCCTGCACGGTGGCCTGCATGTCCATGCCCCTTAGAGCCTGCACGGTGGGCTTCATGTCCATGCCTCTTCCAGCTTCTGCTGGAACTTGAGATTATCATCCAACCAAAGGGATCCTTGCTCCACCAACAGCTTACAAGGGTGAAGTTACAACTCTTCGAGCATCTTCCCTTTCTTCCTCACAAGGCCACACCTAGAGAGAAGATTTCATTTTTTCGCATTGTCCCCTGCTGGGTGGCAGTGCAGTCTGCTGCAGCAATTTTCTTTTCTCTGTTCACCTTCACGCAGACTCAAAGCCCACAGTGGAGACACTGGGACCCACCGTAAAGAGTGAAGAGACTACCACCCCATATCCCATGGATGAGGATGCCACTGAGTGTGGGGAAAACTGCAGCTTTGAGGATGGTAAGGATCGGGATGGGTATCATATTTCATCTTGGGCGGCATGGGTACGAACCAGGCAGATGGCCCAGGATCCGGCAAGAACTTCAGATACCATGGCTTGGAAGTCCACACGAACTTCAGAAGGATTCAGGGAGATACAAGTACTCAGAGGCCTGAGGCAATGGTTACTAGAAACACTCAGATATTGTAGAGCCCTACAGATACAAATCCAGTGTTAAGATGAGGGACTGAGTCCACACAATCTTCATTTAGTTAAAGGAAAACCATCCCCAGCCTTAGCATTACCAGCAATGTCAGTGTTTCCTTCTAGAATGTTCCTTTGTGGCACAGTCATAGGAAGACCTGGTGTCTTTTTTAGGAGGGGAGGGAAGGGGTATTGTCTCTGATATCCAAGAACCAATTACACTTCCCTGTGTCTTGCTATAACCTCGATTTATGAAAGTGTAGCAGAGATGGTTCTACCAGACCACATCACATCTGCAGTGATCACACAGGCAGAGGCAGGATGTGAGGATCCTTAGTCAGTCCTTCACAGCCCAGGGGGTTCCTAGTTTTTGGATCATCCCTTCACATGGAATATCTGTACCTCCCTCATTTTATCTTCTAAACACATCCAAATTAGATAAAGTCTGTAACTGAAAGATCCCACTTTGATTCTACTGTACAGCTCCCTGTGAATTAGGACATTACTAAGAAGCCACAACTTTTACTACACCTGGCGTTTTTGGCTGGACTTTTAAGTTGGGCAGCTTCGATTTACAGTAAATTATTGATCGTTATTAAATGTTCATTAAATAAAATGAGGGAAGATTGGCAAGGAGACTTGAGAAGGGATGCAAAGATGTAAATAGCTGGTGAAACCACTGAGACCACTCAGAGCCAGGAGGCAACATGGGAAACTGTCCGGATGGTAGGGAGGGCTCCAAAAAATAGCCACCAACAAGAGTGGGAGGAAAGGCAAACATTAATGCTGAAGTTTTGGGGCAGAAAAATGATAATTTAATGCACATGCTTTGGGGTGTTGTGCGGGTAGGGGATACTGTTGGTCAGGGTTAGTTGAATACAAAATCTTGACATTTTAATGAACTTGTTTTAGTTTCATAATGAGAAAAGGAGAATCTTCCAAGACGTGTCTGAGACAGAGAGCTGAAAATGAAACACACAGGGAGTTAATGCACAGCTTTAAATTCAGAGTTAGCATGTCAGCAGGTTTGGGAATGGGGGGGTCTATCTAAGCGGCAGTCCAAAGGAAAATTTAAGGGTTCTGCTGTAACATTTCAGAAGTTTATTTTTAATATAATTTTACCATTTACAGCGGTTTGTTTGATTTGAGGTTTCTTTGATGGTCCCTCCCTTCTTTTTAGGCAAAGATCTTTTTCTTTTTTTTTT